>NC_133366.1:2220565-2288065 GCF_049309525.1 Garra rufa | reverse complement strand
TGTCTTTGTTCAGGTTAAATTTTAAATATAGTATATATAGTCTCAAAAGACTAGTTTCCGATTGTATTTACAGCATTATATTAATGCACATGTTTGTAGAGATGAATCTAAGCAGACAGTGATGTGAATGTGATCTGAGTGAGAGCTGAGGCTCAATCTGTTGTGTTCATGGAGATCTAGTAAAGCAGAAAAGACCATTATTTCAGAAGAAGAGATGCTGATGAAGATTTTCTAGTGATCAAGCAGCAGATTAAAGCTCCTGAAAGACTGGAATTACAGCCAGATCAACTGTGTTCAGCAGCGATACTGTGAGTGTTTGGACACAATTCATTTAGAGAACTGAGTGTTAAATCACCGCAGACACAAAAATAAAGCAGACGATCAGGAGACAGATTCATTCTGAGTCAATTCAGCCTCTGTTTCATTCTGATCTCAATCACATTCATGATTATTCACACTGTCATCAGTTCATATCACAGATTCATAAACAAGTTCATCATTAAATGAGTCACAAATGTACTTTTATTAATTCTGATGATCAGTTTACAATATAAATATTAAAGCAAACATATTCCTCTATTAAAGATTCAGAACAGTATGTGTCTGATCTAGATTATAACTTCTGGATGACAATGAAAAACTAATTACAAATAAATGAATACAGATGTAATGATGTGAGATTAGATGACTGTGAACATCAGAAAGAGGATTTACAGACAGTCTCTCTATCGTTTAATATCACACAGAGACACTGAGGAACCAGGATCAACCGTAAATCCAGCACAGAGTGGTTGAGTGAATGTGGTGTATAATGTGTGTAAGTGTGTGAGTGTGTGTGTGTCAGAGACACTGTAGAAGGACAGAGAGCCCATCGACACGTCCACATACACTCCTGCTCTATTAGAAGATGAACGGATGTCAGGTATATCAGTGCTGGTATTATTGTGCCAGACAGTGAATCTGTGATCAGAGCAGAACAGACTCCAGGATTTGACATTTAATCCAAACACACAGTCTTCACTCCCTCCTTTCCTGCTGATTCCTTTATATGACACTGATATTTCAGCATCATCTCCGCTCCATTCAGTCTCCCAGTAACAGCGTCCAGTCAGACTCTCAACACACAGAACCTGAGGATAGTGATCAAATCTGTCTGGATGATCAGGATACGGCTGACGATCTTCCACACCTGTGATCTTCCTGTTGTCATCAGACAGAACGAGTCGAGTGTTTGCTGTGTTTGGATCCAGAGTGAGATCACAGGCATCTGAACACAAGAAGAGAGAAACATCAAGAACAGCTCAACAGTGAAGATGTCTGTGTGTGTTTACAGCTTTGACTAGATTTGTCCAGAATGTCCTCACTATTCACAGATGTGTTCACTAATATAGAGAAAGCTGGTTTAAATGTTAAAGCATAACGATAGCAGGTTTCTGCAGCAGCGGCTCGCTTTGGTTTTCAGATGATCCTGTGTGTGTTTGTGTGACTGTGAACAACATCAACACTTTCTATTTACAGTGTGTTTCTGCAGCGTTGATCATTGGAGCCAATCACAGACGTGTTTGTTGAGAGAGTGAACACAACGGCCAATCAGAGTCGTTTATTCAGAATCTGCTCAATACACCAGAGTTTGTTCAACATGAGCTCTCCCAGAAATATGAGAATAAATATAGAGATATATTTTAGGAAATATATTTCTTGGCCATTTTTTGATTATACAATATGTCACAAATTTCACTTTCACTGTATATATATATATATATATTTTTTTTTTTTTTACAGTATTTTTTAAATTTAGAAATATACTTTTAAAAATACATATTTTAAATAAATCAATAAAATATTATATATATATATACACACACATTTCTCACACAAAATTATCAAATGACTGGTAACAATGGCTGCCAAACAAAACCTGAAGTAAAAAACTTAAGTAAAATATTCTTATTTAAATAAAGCAATTTGCTAGCAATTTAACTAGCAATTTGCTTCCAAAAAATTTTTAAAATGGAATTTACTTAAAAAAAAAAAAATTACAGAATTTTAAAGTGGAAGATGGATGGATTTGCAAGTGAAATTTGTGTCATAATATAAAACAACAATGCCGGAAAAACCATAAGTCTTTGTGTGGATAAAAGGCCAAAATATTGAGAAAAACTTGCATTTTCCAATGTATCTAGATTAATATGGATGTAGCTTACAGTTTTTGTCATCTGCTTACACACACAATCTTTACTTGTCACACAATTTGTGAAAGCTGACACTCAAACACCAGAAGCACACACCAAATCTGCAAAACCATACGCTAATTCTCAGTCTTTGACTCGGTTTTAAATTTCGTAAAGCACTTTTTGCTAAACACAACACACAATTCTCTATGTAACACCCAAAAATCTAACAGGAAGTATCTTGATTTCCTTTTTCAAACACAAGCGATGAAGATGCCACACTAATAGATCAGTGCCTCACACTAACTCCTCTCTTGTGCAAACACTCATGGCTTTACTAAACACCAACTAAACATGGCTTTAGAATAGACCTTGGAATATGCTTTGGAATAATCACCTTTTTCAAAATTATGTTTGGTTTCAGTCCAGCTACTGTACACATGCTTGATATACACTACCAGTCAAAACTGTGAGATTTTTAAATGTTTTTTTATTGTCTTCTGCTCACCAAGCCTGCATCTATGTGATCCAAAATACAGCAAGAGCAGTAATATTGGGATATATTTTACTATTTACAGTTTTTCTCAGTTGCAAAAACACTATAACCAGACTTTTGACCTAAAATTACAAAACCATAAAAATGACACCCGTTTCCCTAAACTATAAACACTATTCTCCTGCTTTAGTCAGATTTGGTGAACTGTTACTGTAAAACTCTACACACAAATCCCTACATTTCTCCTCAAAGACCATGTGGTCATTTAGAAACACTAGCATTCAATATTGTTCACTTGAGTCTGCAAAGTTTGAGCTCAGTTAGCACACAATTATCCAAGTGGAAACACTTGACTTTCACTAATGAAGAGAAAATAGTTTAACCAATGATAAAGCAGTTCTATGAAATAGCTCAAAAGGTACATCTCATGAACCTTCAACTGGAAAACATATATGTGACCCTGGACCACAAAACATAAGGTCATAAGGTTAAATTTTACAAAACTGATATTTATACATCTAAAGCTATATAAATAAGCTTTCTATTGATGCATAGTTTGTTAGGATAGGACAATATTTGACCGAGATACATCTATTTGAAAATCAGGAATCTGAGGGTGCAAAAAAATCAAAATACTGAGAAAATCACCTTTAAAGTTTAGAGTTGTCCAAATTAGGTTCTTAACAATACATTTTACAAATCAAAAATTACATTTTGATATATTTACAGTAGGAATTTTACAAAAAATCTTCATGGAACATGATGTTTACCTAATTTCCTAATGATTTTTGGCATAAAAGAAAAATCTATAATTTTGACCCATACTATGTATTTTTGGCTATTGCTACAAATATACCCCAGCGACTTAAGACTGGTTTTGTGCTCCAGGGTCACATATAGACAGAGGACAACACAAGAGTTACAAATTCTGACAGTGGACTTTCTAGTTTTTATTTTCACTTTTGTGCCAATATTTCCTTTTCTTTTCTATCTCACAATGACGTTGCAAGGTGTTTTTATTTTTATTTTGTCAGACCACTAGTAAAAGTGTAACTGTGAATCTTATCCAGTCTTTTTGAATCAATATCCTACATACAGCAATGTGTAATTTTGATGAAGAAAAGTAGGAGGTGAAAGAGGAAGAGGAGGAGAAGAAGGAGGAGGAGGAATATGGCAATGTGGAAGAGAAAGAGGAAGGGCACGAAGACACGGATTGTCATATATTTTAGTTGATGCATGCCAGGGTTAAATCAGGCATGCAAATGTTGAAGAGATTCTTTGGCCTGTTCCAGACCAAAGATGGGATGCTGGGGCAGAATTATATTGACCTGAATATAGGAAGTTTGGTGAATTGAGTTAGAAGTTATGGATTTGTGTTTCGCAAATAAGGAACACATTTCTTGAAATGATGTATAAGCAAATAACTGTAATAAGTTAATTAAATATGCTCTAGTTATTTTTCCCTAGACATTCATTGTCATTCCTTTAGACACCCAGCTTTATCCGTCGCTTGAGCGTGGAATAGACGATAGCAGTGTTTCTCAACCCTGGTCCTGGGTGTCCCCCAACACTGCATAATTTGTGTCTCCATAATCAAACACACCTGATTCAACTCATCAGCTCATTAAAAGAAACTCCAGGACCTGAAATGAGTGTGTCAGATAGGAGAGACAAGGGAATTTCAAAATGTGCAGTGTTGGGGGAACCCAGGACCAGGGTATAATGCTGCGTTCACACCAAACGCGAATATGCGTCTAAAATCGCGCCTGCCGCGTCTAGTTATTCGCGTGACCACTTTGTGTTCATTCGCGCGTCAAGAGCGAAATCGACGCGCGTAAAAACAAAAGTTTGAAGCGAAATTTACGCGCGCCACGCGCGTCAGAGGCGAAAGTTTCAAACCCCGTTGGCGGCCATCTTTTTACAAGATTCTGTTGTTGATCGGTCATTTATCGAGAGAGTCACCGCTCTGTATTTGCTCTGGAGAGCAGAACAGCGGCGTAGGGATCATCGTCACCGTATTTGGGTCCACCAGACCCTTCGGAGGCGAACCCAGTTCGGCGAGTTTCATCACTTGCTCCAGGAGCTGCGCCTGGATGACGGCCGCTTTCAGCGGTACTTCCGCCTGTCCCGCGCCCAGTTCGATGACCTGCTTTCCCGCATCGGAGCGAGGGGATTTCAGGAGCGGTGGAACTTCCCTCTGTGCGTTGGAGCAGTATATGATGACAGAATTTTCATTTTAAAAGTGAACTACTCGTTTATGTCATTCCTCTTTTGATGTATAATAATTCTATAGGTCTGTGCCATTTTTTTTTGTTCAGGTTATTACTGTAAAATCTGTTATTTATTTTTGTTTTGATGATAAATGGAGCCAGCCTCCAAAAGTATTTAACCTGTCCTGTGATTTCTTTATTTTCCTCACACAACACTGTCCAGACACACTAAAGTATACTATTATTATTATTGTTCTGTTATTATAGTGTAGACACACTACACTAGAATAATGTTTCATATAATTAAGATTTAGATATGGAATAAATAGCATTCAATACAAAATGAATATGTGTCATATATGTGATAAAACACTTGCTTTGTTGTGCATTAGAACCGCACTAGGCATTTAGTATTCATGTTTCATATTTGAATGAGTGACTCCGGGCGGGCCTGCCGCCACAGCATCAAGCAGGCTCCTGATTGGTTAACACGGCGCGAATTGACGCAGAAGTTCAGATTTTTCAACTCGGGCGGCAGACGCGAATTCGCGTCAAACGCGCGATGCACAAAAAGCACAATTCGCGCGTAACGCGCCAGACGCTCAATTCGCGCCATTCGCGCGAACTAGACGCGCGAATGAGGCGAATTCGCGTCTATCGCGCCGCGCTAAACGCCAATTTGCGCCGCAAGAACTCCAGACGCGTCTTACCATTGACTTAACATTGAAATCACTCGCGCCAGACGCATATTCGCGTTTGGTGTGAACGCAGCATAAGACTATTGTCACGCCTCATGGACTGTCTGTTTGGTTTCTCCCTATGCCCATATTTGGTTCTTCCTGCTCATTAGTGTCATTCCCATCACCTGTCGTTGTAATTAGCACCCCTTTATAAGTTTGTTTGAATTCTGAGTTTCTTTGTCCAGCTTCAATGTTACCTACTGTGTGCATGTTCCAGTTTCCTTGTCTGTTTGTTTCCTTGCCTGAGGATTTATTAAAGACTTTGCATTTTCTTCTGCCGTGTTTTACATTCCCACACGCATCGTGATAGCTTTAGCCTACAAAAGACTCCTTGGTTAAAATGCAATTTTCCTGCTGTTCCTGGAGATCTACCTTCCTGAAGAGTTTAGTTCCAGCCCTGATCCAACACAGCTGTCTGTAATTATCAAGTGCTACCTAAAGTTGAATGAGCTGGTTCAGGTGTATTTGGTCAGGAATGGAGCTCAACTTTGTAGGATGGCAGATCTCCAGGAAAAGGGTTGGGCACCCCTGGTTTAAGTAAAATTACTAATGGCTTAAATGAATGACTATAATACCAAATTAATATAAGCTATTCTGTCTTAAGTCAAGTTAAGTTAGAACAAGTTGAATAAAACACATTTACTATATTTGTATGGGTAGAGGAGAATGGCCAATACAAAATAGTAGGACAGCCTCTTGAAAAACTATATGAACTTTCTTATCATAAGAACCTCTTAAGGCTGGCTATGAATATTGTTTCTAATCCTAGTCATATGTTGTATAATGAATTTGTACTTTTACCTTCCAAGCGTAGTTTCCAAGATTTAATCGGGTGAAATTAAAACATTCCTTTGTACACCAGGCTGTCCTAGAGCTAAACAAGACCCATGTAAAATGAAAGCTCCAGTGTTTTTTGTTTGTTTGCTTGTTTGTTTTTTTCCTGATTATATTGTATGTTTTGTCTGTTTGTAAAGAGTGTCAACATACCGTTACGCAAGACAAATTTCAGATTCGTCTGACAATTATAAAGTCATATCATATCAAAAAGAAATGAAGAAAACACCATGTAATCTTCGTAAACGCATACACAATGAAATGCGCTCATGTGACTGGGGCTTTAGTGCCATCTGGGCCGCTGCTTTTCTTCAGCTCAGCTGCGTGAGGATTGCGAGCTGTGTGTGTGTGGATTGGTCAAGGCTAAAAGGGGCGGAACGAAAGTCCCAAAATTCAAATGAATCAAATAGAATCGACTCGGAAGAGATAAACATTTCTGGAAATTTCTCCATATAATGGACTTAAATGGTGCTTTGAAATTTGAACCTCCAAAATTTTGTTTAAATGCGGCTTCAAAGGGCTGTAAATGATCCGACGAAGAAGGGTCATGTCTACCGAAACGATCGGTCATTTTCTCAGAATTGTTTTTTTTATATACCTTTTAAGCACTGAATCTAGTCTAGCACTAGTGCTGTGATGCGCATTCACGATGCTACGTAATCACTTCAAAGGTCAAAGGACAGCAGCGAGATTCCTGCTCTGTTGGCAATGGCTGGCATTTTCCACACTTGCACCACCATGTCTCGTTTGAATGCGTTTTGCCCGAGGCTTGTGTCATCGCCGCTGCCGTATTTTCTCTCTGACTGAGTTCATCGTTTCTGTATACTGGCTCAAAAAGGTAGGGAATGGCAAAAAACTCCATCTCATGTTCTCCTCCAGCAACAGAAACATCTGAAATTGTTTGTCTTTGCAATTTCGCTTTGTAAACACTGGGTCTGTAGTTCCGCATGTCATTTCGACGTGATTACGTAGTATGTAACGTCGAGAACGTGCATCACAGCCCTAGTGCTACAGCTTCATTGCTTAAAAGGTATATAAAAAATATTTTTCTAAGAAAATGACTGATCGTTTTGGTAGACAAGACCCTTCTTCGTCTGCCGGAATTGTTTACAGCCCTTTGAAGCTGCATTTAAACTGCATTTTGAAGGTTCAAATTTCGGAGCACCATTTAAGTCTATTATATAAATAAATTTCCAAAAAAGTTTATTTAAAAAAAAATTATTTCTTGACGACTGAAGAAAAAAGACAAACATCTTGGATGTCAATGGGGTGAGTAAATTATCTGTGAATTGTTGTTCTGAAAGTGAACTAATCCTTTTGTATTGTTACCTCCTATATTTCAAGTCTTGTTTTTATTTTTTTGAAGCTATTTCTCTGTTTTTCTTTATTTGGATGTGGCCCCTTTAAGAGTCAGACCATGTGACCTTTAATAAGGAAGCAAGCATACATGGCACAGAGAGCAGCATATTCAGTGTTTCAGAAGCCTTTCCAGTGATATTTGCATACATCTTATGCCTGTTGTAGCATCGTGGGTATGTACTGAATGTTTTAAACAAGATCTACGATTGCAGATCAGTATTTTGAGACAGTGTTACATTCTAGGAAGCTGATTGTTAGAAGCCTGTCACTTTCTATCTACCTCACTATAGTTAAGGGACTTTTTGTTGTGGTAATGGTCTTTCTGTTCCTAGTTCAGTAAAAGTTTATATTAATACATTTACAATAAAAAATGTCTGTTTAAATTCATGTAACAGATAAAGGAAAAAGGAAAACATTGATTTAATTCATTTCTTTTGAGAATCTGTACATTTAAAAGGCAAGCTAAGTGTTAATTATGCCTTTTGTACATTTCAGTTTCACCTTTCTTCGCAAACGTCAATAAACCTGTGGACGAAGAGTTAATGTCTTCAGAGTCTTGATGTCAAGAAAGAGTTTACCTGGCTGTCAAGTTATATACTGCACATATACCAAGGGCAGCAAAGTGAAACCACGACTTTTAGGCAAGATAACGCAATAAAGCTGACCGATAACAACAAAAGCATTGTCACACATAGCCAATGGACATCTATGAGATTATCGGTGTATGAAGAGATACACCATCAGACCGTGCCATGGCAACAGAAACATCTTCATTAAAGACGCGCTCTCATGCTTCATGCTCTTCAGCACGATCAAGTACATCGTCAACTGGGTCAGCAGCAGCTAAGGCGAGAGCGAGAGCAGAAGCAGCAAAAGCGCGTCTTGCCTTCGCCGAAGAGGAAGTTAATCTAAAGCTACAAAAAGCCAAGGTGGAGGCGTCTATGGAAATGCTCAAGCATAAGAAAGAGGCAGCTGCAGCAGTCGCAGAAGCAGAGGCGCTGGAAGCTGCTATTGATGAGAATGTTGAGAAACACAGTTGCAAGCTTAGTTTGAATTCTGCTCCCTTGGAAACTACGCAACGCACGAAACAATATGTCATTGACCAAACCAAAGTACGAGAGACCGAACTCCAGATGCGTGATGTCCCTCCAAAATCAGAACTGAGCCCAAGTTATAGCATTTCAGCTTCACATCTCAAACCTGAAGCCAAACCTTTCCTTTCACGCCAAACCAGTGTTTCCTTCCAACCACCTGATCTTACCTCTAAGCAGCCATGCACCCATAAAAATGAGTATGCTCTGGAGCCATGTGAAGTTGGACATGGAAACATCCATTCTACTCCTCTGCAACATTTAAGAACACAAAATAACAACAGTCATCCAACTCCTCTATCCTACCCCATATCCCCTAACTTGCATAATGACAACTCAAACATAAATGACTTTGTAAGATATCTGGCTCGTCGTGAGCTTGTGGCAACGGGTTTGCTGCAGTTTAATGACAAACCTCAGAATTACCGAGCTTGGAAACGTTCTTTTCAGAACGCAACTACTGATTTAAACCTAACTCCAAGTGAAGAGATGGATCTCTTGCTGAAGTGGCTTGGAAAAGAGTCAGCAGAGCATGTCGAACAGATAAGGGCAATACATATCAATCATTCACAAGCAGGACTGGATATGGCATGGGACAGACTTGATCAAACATATGGCTCAATGGAGGTCATAGAAGACGCCCTGTTCAAACGAATTGACGCCTTTCCTAAAATACCCAACAGAGACTTTTCTAAACTGACAAAACTAAGCGATCTGCTAATGGAGCTTCAGGCTGCTAAGGCTGAAGGAGACTTGCCTGGTCTTGCGTTCTTAGACACAGCAAGAGGCGTAAATCCAATAGTGCAGAAACTTCCATTTCGGTTGCAAGAAAGATGGGCATCAGTAGGTGCAGCATACAAACGACTAAACCATGTTCCATATCCTCCCTTTGCCTACTTCGTAGACTTTGTTAGCCAGGAGGCAAGCATTGGAAATGATCCAAGCTTCAACTTTGTCTCTCACATAGACATGTCTACCAAGATGGAGAAGTCAGCTTGGAAGCCTAGTAAGCAACGAGAAATCTCTGTACACAAGACAGCGGTATCTTCAAGAGTTTCCACGGATGCTGGTGAGCCCTCAAATAAATCTGAGGACTGCGATAAACTATGTCCCATTCATAGAAAACCACATCCTCTGAACAAATGCCGTGCTTTCCGGGAAAAGCCCATTGACGCTCGCAAGGCATTTTTAAGAGAGAATAATGTGTGCTTTAAATGCTGTGCTTCGACATCACATATTGCAAAGAACTGTAAGACTAAAGTACAATGTTCACAATGTGAAAGTGAAAGACACCACACAGCACTCCACCCTGGACCTGCACCCTGGGCAGAGGTAGACCCTGCTACAGAGCACGGCGGGGAGGTCGAGGAAATGTCCCCTCAATCTCAAGTCACCAGTAAATGCACAGAAGTCTGTGGGCAATATCAAACAGACAGATCTTGCTCTAAAATATGTCTTGTAAAAGTTTTTCCAGCTGGCCGTAGAGACGAGGCAGTGAAACTATATGCAATTCTGGACGAACAGAGCAACAGATCACTGGTTCGTTCACAGTTCTTTGAAGTGTTCAATGACCAAAGTCCGAGTGCTCCTTACATATTGAGAACATGCGCGGGAGTAAAAGAGTCAGCTGGAAGAAGGGCCAGTGGCTATGAGGTGGAATCTTTAGATGGAACTGTTCGCATACCATTGCCAAGCCTTATAGAATGCAATGACATTCCTGATAATAGAGACGAGATTCCAACCCCTGATGTGGCTCGCAGTCATACACACCTAAAGTCGATGGCACACCTCATTCCAGAACAGGACCCACAAGCCCAAATTATGCTTCTCTTAGGTCGGGACATTATAAGAGTTCATAAAGTCCGTAAACAGGTGAATGGCCCACATAATCTGCCCTATGCTCAGAAGTTGGATCTGGGATGGGTCATCGTAGGCAATGTATGTCTACGAAATGTCCACAAACCACTGACAATCAGAACCTTCCACACAAACACTATAGAACCAAAACGCCCGACGCTCTTTGATCCATGTCCTAATGTCTTCCATGTTAAGGAAACATACAAAGACATCCGAATAACAAACTACTCCCTGACAGATTCTGTGGATGAATCTTTCCATGAGGCTGACCACTTGGGATGCACCGTGTTTAAGCGAACCAAAGATGACAACCAAGTGGCTCCTTCAATTCAGGACACCTCTTTCATGAAAATCATGGATGAAGGTCTACAAAAGGATTCGAACAACAGCTGGGTAGCACCATTACCTTTTAAGAGTCCACGTCCACGCCTTCCTAACAACAGGCCTCAAGCACTGAAACGTCTTATGTCTCTTAAGCGCAACCTTGAAAGAAAGCCTGTTACAAGAGAACACTTCCTCAGCTTCATGGACAAGATATTTAAAAATGGCCATGCTGAGTTAGCTCCTCCTCTGAGCGAAAGAGAAGAACGATGGTACCTGCCAACATTCGGAGTGTACCATCCGAAGAAACCTAACCAAATCAGAGTAGTTTTCGATTCGAGTGCCCAACACAGTGGTATATCACTCAATGATGTGCTTTTAACTGGGCCTGACCTGAACAACACACTGCTGGGAGTACTGATTCGATTCAGGAAAGAAGCCATTGCCTTTACTGCAGATATAGAACAGATGTTCTACTGTTTTTTAGTAAGGGAAGAAGACAGAAACTTCCTACGTTTTCTGTGGTTTCAGGACAATGACCTTTCCAAAGACATTGTGGATTATCGCATGAGGGTCCATGTCTTTGGTAATAGCCCCTCGCCCGCTGTGGCTATACATTGTCTACATCAGTCTGTTAAGATTGGCAATTTCCATATCGACCCTGATGTCAAGCATTTCGTTATGCGTGACTTCTATGTAGATGACGGGCTGAAGTCCCTGCCTACAGTGGAAGCTGCTATCAGTTTGCTAAAAAAAACGCAAGATGTTCTCTCCAAATCAAATCTGAGACTACATAAGATCGCAGCAAACAACAAAGAGGTCATGGAAGCCTTTCCATCCACAGACCATGCAGGTGACCTAAAAGATCTAGACTTGGAGGCAGACAAGCTGCCAATGCAGCGTAGTCTTGGACTTAATTGGGACCTTCATACTGACTGTTTCCTTTTCAGTGTCAGTGATGAGGTTAAACCTTACACCCGGCGAGGTGTCCTATCCACTATCAACAGCCTCTATGATCCTCTTGGATTTGTAGCACCAATCACAATCCAAGGCAAGGCTATTCTGAGAGAACTTACTTCTGTAAATGGTGACTGGGATGCTCCACTGCCACAAGAAATGGAGGGAGTTTGGACCTCATGGAGAGTTTCCTTGTTAGGGCTTTCTAGTTTTTCCATCCCCAGAGCCTATTCTGAGACTTCACCATCGGCAGCGGTCAGGAGGGAATTGTGTGTCTTTTCTGACGCATCTATCAAAGCCATTGCTGCAGTGACTTATTTAAAAGTCACAGATGCTGCAGGGAATAATCACATTGGGTTTGTAATGGGGAAAGCCAAACTTGCCCCCCGCCCTGAGCACACAGTACCAAGACTTGAACTTTGTGCGGCAGTGCTTGCCGTTGAGTTGGCAGACCTAATTTCAATTGAACTGGACCTTCAGCTTGATGCTATAACCTATTACTCAGACAGTAAGGTGGTTCTCGGGTACATTTGTAATGAGACCAGGCGTTTCTATGTTTACGTCAGCAACCGGGTACAGCGTATCCGAAGGTCCTCCAATCCAGATCAGTGGCGATATGTGCCGACAGACCAAAACCCGGCAGATCATGCAACTCGTTTTGTTTCTGCAGCCCACTTACAAAAAACCAACTGGCTAAGTGGACCCAAATTTCTGCTCACACCAGAACGAGGTACCTCTGAGAGCACTTTCAACCTTGTTGATCCAAGTTCAGACCCAGATGTACGGCCTCTAGCGTCCACTTTAAGCACCACAACACTATCTAAGCAGCTTGGCTCCCAACGGTTTGCCAAATTCTCTTCTTGGAAGTCACTAACAGGTGCAATCACTCGCCTAATTCACATAACTCACCATTTCAAAACAGCTGAGAAAGGAAACAGTGCCTGTAAGGGCAGGCATCACTGTAAAGCAGAGTTCACAGTGGAGGAATCCAATAAAGCTTCAGCCATCATCATCCGAGCGGTACAAGAGGAAGTTTATAGTCAAGAGATCAAATGTATCCAAAAGCAAGAGAGGATTCCAAAAAGTAGTCCTCTTCATACTCTGGATCCATTCATTGATGTGCAAGGTCTTCTGAGGGTCGGAGGTCGTCTCCAACGATCAAGCCTTAATCAGAGTGAGAAGACACCTTTGATAATTCCTGGAAAGCACCACATTGCTACTTTGCTGATTAGACACCAACATGAGCATATCCACCATCAAGGCCGTCACTTTACTGAAGGAGCTGTCCGTGCAGCCGGTTTTTGGATAGTTGGTGGGAAACGGAGAGTGAGCAGCATCATACATCAGTGTGTAATGTGCAGACGGCTCAGAGCTCCACTTAGCATCCAAAAAATGGCCAGCCTTCCTGCAGATCGTCTCTCCACAGACCCTCCCTTTACCAATGTTGGACTGGATGTATTTGGCCCTTGGAGTGTCTCCTCACGTCGGACGAGAGGAGGATTTTCTCAAAGCAAGAGGTGGGCTGTGATTTTTACATGTATGAGCATAAGGGCTGTTCATATTGAAGTTATAGAATCCCTTGACACATCCAGCTTCATCAATGCTCTTAGACGTTTTCTTGCTGTGCGCGGACCTGTCAAACACATTCGTTCAGACCGGGGCACAAACTTTGTCGGTGCATGTAAGGACTTGAAGATACCTTCAAACATTGACAGCAAAACTGTGAAAACGTATCTGTCAGACCAAGGTTGCACTTGGACTTTTAATCCTCCACATGCTTCCCATTTCGGTGGAACATGGGAAAGAATGATTGGACTTGCAAGAAGAATTCTTGACTCCATGTTCCTCCAGCTGAAAGACAAACTTACCCACGAGGTGCTGGTGACCTTCATGGCAGAGGTCGCAGCCATTATCAATGCAAGACCTCTTGTTCCTGTGACAACGGACCCTGATGAGTCATTCATACTGACCCCAGCAGTTCTTCTCACGCAAAAGGTGAACTTTGTTGCTGCACCTGCAGGCGAGTTTGGAGTTACAGACTTGTACAAGTGCCAGTGGCGGCAAGTTCAACACCTTTCCAACACATTCTGGGACAGATGGCGGAAGCAATTCCTACCAACCCTACAGGCACGCAAAAAATGGCAGGCCGTTCATCCAAATGTTAAACCAGGAAGTGTTGTCCTCCTTAAGAACAGTCAAGTACCACGTAATGAATGGCCTCTTGGACTGGTAACACAGACTTTCCCTAGCCAAGACGGGAAGGTGCGTCAGGTTGAGGTCAAAGTCATCAAACCAGGAGGTTTTACCCTTTTTCTCAGGCCTGTTACAGAAATAGTGCTTTTGCTTCCCCCAGATTCTAAAGTAGATGGATAGTGGTAAATTGTGAGTGATGTGTAAGCACATCAGGCGGGGAGTGTATTGTTACCTCCTATATTTCAAGTCTTGTTTTTATTTTTTTGAAGCTATTTCTGTTTTTCTTTATTTGGATGTGGCCCCTTTAAGAGTCAGACCATGTGACCTTTAATAAGGAAGCAAGCATACATGGCACAGAGAGCAGCATATTCAGTGTTTCAGAAGCCTTTCCAGTGATATTTGCATACATCTTATGCCTGTTGTAGCATCGTGGGTATGTACTGAATGTTTTAAACAAGATCTACGATTGCAGATCAGTATTTTGAGACAGTGTTACATTCTAGGAAGCTGATTGTTAGAAGCCTGTCACTTTCTATCTACCTCACTATAGTTAAGGGACTTTTTGTTGTGGTAATGGTCTTTCTGTTCCTAGTTCAGTAAAAGTTTATATTAATACATTTACAATAAAAAATGTCTGTTTAAATTCATGTAACAGATAAAGGAAAAAGGAAAACATTGATTTAATTCATTTCTTTTGAGAATCTGTACATTTAAAAGGCAAGCTAAGTGTTAATTATGCCTTTTGTACATTTCAGTTTCACCTTTCTTCGCAAACGTCAATAAACCTGTGGACGAAGAGTTAATGTCTTCAGAGTCTTGATGTCAAGAAAGAGTTTACCTGGCTGTCAAGTTATATACTGCACATATACCAAGGGCAGCACACCTTTAATGAGATAATTAGTGATTAATTAAGTGATGATTGATCATTAGTGAAGACACTTGATGTTAACAAGCAGAATCACCAAAGGAGAAAATCACAATTTATAAGCAACATTATAGTGGTCACTGTTTGCAGTTGTGTGCATATCGGCAGCATTTTGAGACGTTTTTTTTCATCAGGATCCACAAGTGATTTTCACTGGCGAATTCACTCGCATGGCGCTTAATAAAAAACAGAAATACATCAGTACACAAGCTATCGCTGCACAACATTACGCTTCTGACACTTGCTTGTCACACAGAAGAAGAAGAGAGCCAGTATTTATGTGCTTGTCAAAACCATTCACGCACTTTTTTGTTAACTGCTAAACAGAACGTTGAATTTTTCAAGCAGCAGATCTGCAATTCCTCTCCATAACAACTCCCTTTTATCCAGATTTTTGTAGTTGCTCTGGCGTTTGTAAAAAAAACCTTTGTGTTCAGACACCAAAGACACCAGCAACTCCACATTCATCTTGCCTTGAGGCCTCTTCATCTACTTTCATCTTCCTCTTGTGTCCTCATCAACACAAGAAAGCAAAAGTGAAGTTTACACACAATAATTCAAAATTCTTCACACTTGTTTCTAAATATTTAAGTATACAAAATCAAAGCCAGTTCAAAGTGGACAGATGGCACGACTGCATCCGTGGTTTTGAGAGTTTCAGAAGAGTGCAAATACCAGATGATGGAAGAGGAGTAAGAGCAAAACCAAAAACAGTCTTTCCAGATTAAATCAGAGCTGCTGTAATAGACCATGTTCTTGTGCATGGAATGACAGAGGCAGAACAAAGAGTTACACAGTTTTTACTATTCATTATCTTTGTTCTAATGTCTGTCATTCAATTTTACTTCTTCAAATGTTATTTCAATTCACTTGATTGTTCCAAATGAGTGAGTGAGTGAGAGAGAGAGGGAGAGAGAGAGAGAGAGAGAGAGAGAGAGAGAGAGAGAGAGAGAGAGAGAGAGAGAGAGAGAGAGAGAGTGTGTGAGTGTAGACCTACACTTTCGTAGTCCTGCTGTCATCATGATCTCTCCTCCATGATCCACACTATAAACACACAAACACACATTAATGTAGATCTGCATCATTCACACACATTTAGTATGTCAGAATCAGTGATGGACATACTTGAGTATCTCTAGTTTATAGTTTGGATCCTCCAGTTTGTGGTTGAGCAGCTGTACTCCTGATTCTCCTGGGTGATTGTAGCTCAGATCCAGCTCTCTCAGGTGTGAGGGGTTTGAACTCAGAGCTGAAGACAAATAACCACAGCCTTCCTCTGTCACCATACAGCCAGACAACCTACAGACACACACAGAAAAATCATCTACAGACTAGGGGTGGCACGGTTCACAAAACCGGTTCGGTTTGTATCACGGTTTTAGGGTCACGGTTTGGCCAAAAGTAAGGTACGCACACGCATTTAAAGCAATTTTAATACCCCACGTTTAGAGAACGACTCTCCAATGCACGCAAATTAGGCTACATAAAATATTGAAGCTGTTATTAGTATGTGGGCTAATAAATTGTGTAGTTGTCTATTAATAGCTCTGTATCATGCTTGAAGATTCTGTCTCTGTTTGCACTTTGAATTTCGAAAGAGTAGCCTATTTTGATTATGGCTGTATTTATTGTCTACACGACTAAAAAAGAACTGTGTCATTTATTTTTTGTTATTTATAATATATTTTGTCATTAATTAGATTTTAATCTAAATGCAGTGGTTGCCTCTAATTTAAATGGCTGTACCTATAATAGAGAAAATAAACATCTTGTTCATGTACTCATATTATCATTCATTCTTGTCCCTTGCTTAAGGCGTAAACTAAATATATTAAAAAGGCTTTCAGAATCAGCCCATTTGCTTGTAAAATATCGGCAATCAAAATCGACCATGAAGAATCAAGATCGGTGCTACATGCTAATTTTTCTGAAGAAGAACTGTTGAGTGATTTCAGGTGATCTTAAAAGGTTAGTTCACCAAAAAAATGAAAATTCTGTCATTAATAACTCACCCTAATGTTGTTCCAAACCCATAAGACCTTTAGTTTATCTTCAAAACACAAATGAAGATCATTTGGATTTAATCAAAGAGCTTTCTGATCCTCCTATATTTACTGGATATGCATTTTCAATGCCCAGAAAGGAACCAAAAACATAGTCAAAATAAGTCAATGTGATATAAGTGGTTCAATCATAATTATATGAAGCTGCGAGAATACTTCTGTGTGCAAAGTAAACAAAAATAACTTTATTCAAAAATTTATCTATGGGAGATTCAAAAAGCTCTTGGATTAAATCCAAAATATCTTCATTTGTAGATAATTAATGACAGAATTTAAATTTTGGGGTGAACTAAACCTTTAAGCAGCAGTGAGCCTCACAAATACTTAAATCTGATAAAACTGTTTGAACTTTATTAAAAAACATTCACTGATATATTGTCTTAACTACACTTTGTTCATTTTGTGCTTTTGTTCCTTTGTTTATTGGTCTTAGAAATAAGCCTGATGTGAAAATGTCACAAACATCCTGAAAAAGTAATCTTGTTAAAATACATTTCTTAAAATAAAAGTATCGAAAAAAGTATCGTTCGGAAACCGGTATCGAATTCAGGGTATCGTGTCGAACATTTTGGAACGATACCCAGCCCTACGTATGACCTGCGGTGCGCTTGCGGCATACTGAACAGTTAACAGTATGTTTTTATCTTGATGCGGCGTAGACGCGCCTGGAAAAAAAGATGCTACATGTGAACGGCCCCTGGGCAGCCTTCCTTATCTCTTCCACTTGCCATTTCTACACGTGACGTAAACTGCAGCACTCCACTTTTACAGTCTGTATGCCCACACACCTCTTATTTCACACCAAAAGGACACTCATTACGTGCACGAGGCTACATTGTGCATGCGTTGAACCGTGTGACGCACACACGCACTGAACCGAGATGAGCAAACAGAACGGTTCGGTTTTTTTCCATGTACCGTGCCACCCCTACTACAGGCACACATCAAAATTATGACCAGCTGACTGTCAATTATCTCTTGTATGTTCTTCAGTACCTCAGTATCTGCAGCTGACAGTTTGGACTCTTCAGTCCATCAGAAATAATCTTTACACCAGAGTCCTGCAGGTCATTGTTACTCAGATCCAGCTCTCTCAGGACACAGTTTGAGGATTGAAGAGCTGATGACAAACTCTCACAACACTGAGCAGAGAGATTACAGCCAGAAAGTCTGGAAGAGATAAATAATAATAATAATAATAAAGACATGTAAAGAGGTTTTTAATAGTACAATGACAAAACAACAGAAAAGAACAAGTAGAACAAGAATAAGTTACCAATCAAATGAAATCATTAACAAAATTAATTTGTACTACAGAAGTGGCACAGAAGAACACAAAAGTGTCTTGTAGGTGTATTTTCATGTTTAATGAGGTTCAGAGGCGGCAAGAGAGCAATCAAATTCATAAATTCATGTTGAGAATAATGTTTTAAACATAACATTTTGAATATAGAAATATTAAATGATTTAAATCACTGAAAATATATTTAAAACTGATTTAATTACTGAATCATATCATCCATTTGATTTGTTTGAACGGCTGATTTATTCAGGAATAAAACAAGTGACTGTCTTTATGAATGGGAAAATGAATCATTGATGCATTTAAAAACACGTTAGTTTATAAACTAAACACCGCTGTGTTTGAATGGAGATGTGCAGCGGCTCATTTGTGACTTGTTTCAAACTATTTGTGACGACAAATTAGAGCAAAATTAGACAAAAGTGTTATAGTCAGACAATGTAAGTCACTTAATAATAACTTCTTGTGTAACTGTTGTATTAAAGCTGTCTGCTGATATCCTCTTGAGCAGTGCATTGATATGCAGCACCTTTGCACTTCGGGCACTTTAGTTTGGGCACATAATGTCCTTACGACAGAAGAAAGAAAGACACAAACATCTTGGATGACAAGAGAGTGAGTACATATCTGGATATCTGTTTATCTGTTTTGTTTGTTAAATGTAAGTTTTCATTTTTTAAAGTAACGATCAAGCGGCAGACAGTGAGTTGATCAGAGCATATGTTTGATCAATTTAGTCTTCTTAAATCATCACGACTTGCCTAAAATAAAAATTCTAGATATAAAACAGTTCAAGCATATCACAATGTTAAATGCTTAACCGATATAAATGTGTGCTGCTAGACCCATATCCAGTCGTTTGTGTGGAGAGTGGAAGCTGAAGTGCAGGACATGGAGGCTTCAGATGATCACTCTTTAAGATTTTTTTCAGTGGAAATAATTTAAAATACGAAACTCCATTTGAGACGCTGTTGATAGTCGCAGTAGCCTGATATCGTGTTGTTTCCACCAGCGCACCAATGTTTTTCATCACCATTATTGATGAATGTGTAAAATATAAACATAAGGAGAAGCCTAAAACAAGTCCGATCCAGACCCACATCTGAGCTATGACCTGAGAATTGTCCAGCTCAGCCCTAGGGCCGTAAATAAGTCCGCTGGGGCCCGTCTGGCTCTGGCTAAAATACAAGGCTCCAACCCAGAAGAGTTTCACTGAACTTACAATTGTGACATAAATATTATGATTGTACTTCTGACAAATTGTGACCATTTACTTGTTTCACATAAATACAGCGCTTTCATGTTTTAACTCATTCAAAGGAACGATTTCATGAAAAACTGATCAACATTTTCTTAGCTCATGGGCATATATTTGTTGTCTTGTCATGAGGACTGTTCTGTAAACCAGAATAGATGTGTCAAAGATGGACAGATAATGAATAAGAACATGTGTGACCTGCTGAAATGTTTCTAAACCTGTTGTGACATTAATTTGATCCTGATGGTGACAAAGTAATTATGTGTTAGAAAACTGAACCTATATCTCTCATAATAGGTGCTGTAATAGTCAAACAGCTGGAACATTAAACATTTATTATTAATAATTAGTGAAGATTAAATGTTATATTATTATTGCTATAGATATTACCAGTAATGTATGTCACTATTTTATCTTCATTCACAAGTGAAAATGTCTGAATTCCAGCTTTACTGATGAATAGTGTCTGTCTCTTTGCTTCATCTGCTGCTGATTTAATGAATGAGTTTCACATCAGACTGAGTGTATTTACTGCAGCACTAACACACATTTTGATCAACTATCTACTGTATTAAGAGTGTTGTGACTCATTTGAGATTCTGGCCTGTTATTTAGGAGAAAATCTCTCATTTAGGAACATTTATTTTAAAGGGGTCAGATTCATTATTTAATATGATACTTTAGTTAATGATTAAACACTCACAGAGCTTTTCTGCAGTTGATCACAGCTGGTATCAGTCTTCTTCTGCCCTCATCTGATGTGTTGTATTTCATGGTGTCCAGTTCATCCAGCGGCTCCTCTGACATCTGAATCATGTAGGAGATTGTTGAGCAGTGACCAGCAGAGAGTTTATTATATGAGTGTTTGTCTGATTTCACAAACTCCTGAATCTCTCTGGACAGAGTCTGATCTTTCACTTCCAGCAGACAGAGGAACAGATTGATGGATTGACCAGCTGAGAGACCAGAATCATCTTTTTCTGAGAGATGATCATTATCTTTGATCTTGTATTTAATGTACTCTGTGGTTCTCCTGATGGTCTCTGAGCTGTTCTCTGTGTGTGTCAGTAGATCCTGTAAGAGTCTCTGATTGGACTCCAGTGAGACGCCCAGCAGAAACCGCAGGAACAGATCCAGCTGTCCATTCTCACTCTTAAGGGCTTTATCTACTGCTGATCTTAGTAGACCATACAGAGAGACTTTATCAGACATATATCCATATGTACTGTCAGAATATCTTCCAGGGTAATACTCATAGTCAAGTATAGATTCATCCAGTGTCTCTGTGTTCTTCGTTAAATAGCAGTAAAGCTCATAGAAAGCAGCCAGAAACTCCTGAAAGCTCAGATGAATGAAGCTGTAGACTTTCCTCTGATGAATCACAGATTCCTCCTTAAAGATCTCAGTGCAAATCCCAGAATACACTGAGGCATCAGTGACGTCTATGCCGCTCTCAATCAGGTCCTCCTCATAGAACATCACATTGCCCTTCATCAGCTGTTTGAAAGCCACTTCAGCAAGTTTCACAATCACTTCTCTGTTGGACTGCAGGAGTTTCTCTGGATCTCTCTCTTCATACTTCTGGTTCCTCATGTTGATCTGAATCAGCAGGAAGTGGATGTACATTTCAGTCAGAGTTTGAGGGATTTCTGCACTCAGATCTTCTTCCAGGATCTTCTGAAGCACAGTGGATGAGATCCAGCAGAAGACGGGGATGTGGCACATGATGTGGAGGCTTCTTGCTCTTCTGATGTGTGAGATGATTCTGCTGGCTTGATGCTGGTCACTGATTCTCTTCCTGAAATATTCCTCCTTCTGAGGCTCATTGAATCCCTGAATTTCTGTCAGACGGTTGATGTATTTGGAGGGGATCTGATTGGCTGCTGCTGGTCTGGAGGTGATCCAGATGAGAGCAGAGGGAAGCAGTTCTCCTTTCATGAGGTTTGACATCAACACACCCACTGATGAAGCCTCAGTCACATCACAAACTTTCTGATCATCTGAAAACATCAGTGTGATTCTGCTTTCATCCAGACCATCAAAGATGAACACAACTTTACACTCCTCATAAATCTTTGAGTCCAGATCTTGAAGTTCAGGATGAAAGTCCAGCAGAAGTCTGTGAAGACTGTACTGATGATCTCGGATCAAGTTCAGCTCTCGAAATGGAAGCACAAACATGAAATCTACATCCTGATTGGCTTTTCCCTCGACCCAGTCCAGAATGAGCTTCTGCACAGAGACGGTTTTTCCGATTCCAGCGATGCCTTTAGTAAGAACAGTCTTGATTTGGTCTTTCTCCTCATATCCTGGTTCAGATGAGGCTGTAAAGATGTCATTGCAGTAGATCAGAGTGTCTTGTGAGTGTTGTGTTCTGGCTGTTTTCTCCATCTGTAAAACCTCATGTTCTTCATTCACTCCTTCTCTCTCTCCCTCTATGATGTAGAGCTGTGTGTAGATGCTGTTCAGGAGGGTTTCATTCTCCTGGAGTTTCAGTCCCTCAAATAATCTCTCATACTTGTTCTTCATGCTGGTTTTGTGTCTGTCTTTGACTCTCTGTAGTTCATCATTCACTGGTTGATCATTTCTATCCAGGATCGGTGTAACAGGAGTGAATGTACTGGTCAGACGGATGGCAGAGGGTCTAAACTGTAAGTTGGAGACTTCATTTATTCTGCTGACACAACAACAACAAAAAGACAATACATTATAATCATGAAAAAGTACTGAAATGCACAAAGTTAAAATGACATTGTAAATCAATACAGATGTCATTCTTATATTTTTTGTCAAATTATTGTCTTGCATATTAACTTCATTTTAAGTTTATTTGCATAACACTTTTTGTAATGCACACTGTTCCAAAGCAGCTTCACAGATAAGAAAATACACAGAAAAGGAAAGTCTTTTAATTCTCCTATAGCAAACAGTGACAACAAACTCTCTGAGATTAAACAACTTCCTCCTCAAACTGACATCACAGGATCTGTTATAATTTCCTCATATCTAGTATTTCAATCACCATCACTAATTTGTCTTGACAGTTTCACAATTAACAATATATTATTCACTTCTCATAATCACATAAAAGGTCTCTAACACTGTCCTAAACAGACGTGACACAGCAGCGTAATGTGATAAAATCATCAAATAGTTCGTTTTAACTCTCATATTAATTAATTAGTTTCCTCCTAGTTTTACTAGATCTGTCAAAACACCATCACATTTACACTCACCTGGGGTCAGAGGTCACTGGTTCATTACTGAAATTAGGATGTTGAGGCATTGATCCATCACTCTTCAGAGACACACAGCTGGGTTCAGGAGATGAAGATCTCTGTCTCCCCCTGCTGGAATATATATGAGAAAACACAAATATGTCTTCCTTTAGTTCTTCCTGCTGTTAAACTCATGAGTCTCTCTGTTGTCTAATAGTAGGTAGTGTCTCACCTGGGGTCAGAGGTCACTGCTTCATCACTGAGTTTAGGAGGATGAGGAGTTGATCTGTCACTCTTCAGAGACTCTCTGTTGTGTTTTTGAGATGCTGTTCTCTCACTGCTCCCTTTATTATCCATAGTTAACTAGAGACCAAGAGTGTAGAATATAATACAGACACTATGACATGTCTCTACTGATACCCAGTGACTACTAAATTGTCCCCAGCAGTAATTCAAACAATTAAATATTCATATGTAATATGGATGCATATGTAACCAGTTGTAATTAAGCCACATCAGAAAAAGGTATAAATCTAATTATCTGAGTAATGACCTGAATGCAAAATAAAGCAAACTTAGCTGAAATAACAAATGCTGATGAAATCAGATGAGTGTTTGTTACTATAGTTTTCTGTCAGAATAATCATTTGTCCAGTTCATTTTTAATATTAAAATGTAGTGATGTACAGTGTGATGAAGACAGCGGTCCTGATGCTGCTGTAATGCTGTTGGGTCACATTGTGTAACTGTCTGCTGAACATACTAACATAAAACCATAGCTATAAATAAATAGCAAAAGAGGGTTCTGCTGTTATGTCCGCACCAATGTCAAACCTGTAAACAAAATAAAAATAATAACTAACAATACATCCTTTATGTTCACTAAACATGCACAGAAGAGTTGTTCAGAGTCAAATAATGATGAATAGTTACCTCTGTGTCTCTATGTTTATCTGATTTGGGTCATCAGTGTGTGATGGTCAGACAAACATGATGCCTATTGCTTTACTGCTGAAACTCTGATGGAGAACAGAAAAGACATGAAGGTGAGTAAAATTGGAAAGAGTGTAATTTGCACAGCTTCATGCGGTCACTAGCAGTTTGTGGAGGATCCTTTTCTGATGAATCTATAAAGTGATGGTTTACTGACTGTAGTGAAGAAGATCTGAACTCCTTTGAGATGAAGTCTTTATTTTATGTTTTCCCCTTCTAAAAGTTAACTTCCTGTCATAATTTAAAGGTCTCATATTGTAAAAACTGAAATTTCCTGGCTTTTCTCATGATAACTGAGGTCTAGGGGCTATGTAACTACCATATAAGTTTCAAAACAGTCAATCCACAGTAAAATACACACAGCGCCTTCTTTAAAAATGTAATGTCCGATCTACTCAGTGACCTTCCTGAGCACCAAACACTGTCCCACCGTTCTTTTGTCAAACCCACAGACAACATCACATCAATGCCATCGCTGAACAACAACTCAGAAACTAATCGAGAAAACGCTGTTCAGTCTATTAATGTCAGGAAACTACATCCTTACACAGGCTTCTGAACAACGTTCATATAAGAGACCAGTGGCACATCAACGTTAGCCTCTTTCACACAGCAGTTCCAGAAAACACACAGATAATGTGTCCCAAGATCTGTTCCAGAATTGTTTGGCTTGGTTCATTCAAACATTATCTGTAAATGTTTTGTTCTGGAAGTGAATTTCCTCTTTAAAAGATATGAGTGACAGGTTTAATGAATCTATCTGGAAATATTTAGATGTTGACAAAGTTTGGTCATTTTGTGGTCTTGCTGATGAACCGATTCCCTTTTATTGTGATTGTAGTATAACTAATAATTGTGGGTTGATTTTATGTGTTCAGATGTTTAACTCTACTAATATGACCCACATTTTAATCCATAAAGACATTCTTTTCTCTCCTTCATCCATCACCCCTGAAGTTATAGTTTCATTGGATGCAGAGAAAGCCTCCAAGAACTACCTGTTCTTTGCATTAGGAAAATTCTTTATGCTTTCCCATCCGCCTCAGTGCATCCCAATGGTGTTCGTTCGCGACCCGTTTTTGCTCCAACGGGGGACTAAATCTCTTCATTCCCCTTTCCTTGGATGGGTTTAAATATCTGGCCATATTTATAACCAATTCATTTAAAGACTTGTTTTTTAGGATTTTTATACCAATTTTGGACCAATGTAAATCAGATTTTGCTCGATGGAGCACCCGCTCCTTAACTTTAATAGGTTGTGTGAATCTTATTAAAATTATTATTTTGCCAAAGTTTTTGTATCTTTTTCAGCATGTCCCTGTCTGTCTTAATAAATCCTGTTTTACTCATTTAGACCAGCATTTAAATAGGTTCCTTTGGAGTAACAAGCCAGCTCGTATTAGAAAATCAGTTCAGCTTCCCAAATCTGAAGGGGTTTAGCACTTCCAAACTTTTGATATTACTTCTGGGCCTGTAATATTATTAAATGACTTTATTGGGTTGGCCTTAGGTGTTGTGCCACTAGTCCGCTCTGGTTACACATAGAGGTATCTTCTTCTCATTCCTTACTTTCTAATATTTGTTCTCAGTTTCCTCTAGTAATCCAGTATTAACACTATTAAGATTTGGCTTCAATTCAGGAAACAATTAGGTCTGCACAAAACCTCAACTTACATGCCAATTTTAAATAATCATTTATTTCCACCATCCCTTTTAGACAGTCTTCAATATTTGGGCATGTAAAGGTCTTTGTACTTTGAATGACTAAAAAGACTAAAATATTTCCCAACAGAAGTGATGAGTGCAATACCTTTATTAAGGGATCATTGAGATCCTTTTACAAAATACAGAGCCCTATACTGGGTACTATTGGACTATCGGACCTTCTCTTTAGATACTTATTAGGGGATCAATTTAATAAAAATCTAAGGAAATGTAAGCCCTTATTCCACAGATAAAGTAAATAATATCAAGTTTTCTCCCCATAGAAGTTAGTTATAAGGAAACAGCTCAATGTGGTTTAACATACACTATATTGCCAAAAGTATTCGCTCACCCATCCAAATAATCAGAATCAGGTGTTCCAATCACTTCCATGGCCACAGGTGTATAAAATCAAGCACCAAGGCATGCAGACTGTTTTTACAAACATTTGTGAAAGAATGGGTTGCTCTCAGTGTCATTGCCAGCTCAGGGATAAATGTAACGCCCTCCTCAACTCATTTAGGTTGTTTGGCTCCTGCAAATCACTTACTGCACGTACTTTTTCGGGCTCTACATCCACAATATGTCCAGGGAAACTCAATTCTGCTTTCCTGAATACGCATTTGTGTTTATTCAGTCTGAGATCCATACTCAGCTCAGGGCAATGGATGCTGAACGGCCAGCTCAGACAGTGAAGCGCATTCTGAAACAGGACCCAGTGGTAGCATATTCATATTTGAATGTTTACATCTTTCTTTGTATGTTTTGACTGTAATAAATCCATGCAATTAATCTGAACTAAAAGCAGAATTCATGGAGCTCGGTATCATTATAATCTTCAAGATGAACTTGTCCATTTCTACGTGCGTCACAACAATTCCTAAAAATGGTGGTTAAAAACACTGCGGTAAAGCCAGCCGCGGTTCAGAAAAACACGGTCAAGCCAGCCGCGATTGACTTTAAAAGTGCGCGCATATTACAGTCATTACGGTAGTTTCAGAAACAGCCCAGAGAGAACGCGCTTGCAGAGCGCTTTTCATTTAGACGCCCAGGACTGAGAAATAATACTACAAAATACTCGTGAATGTTTACTTACTTGTTTATTTGCATTTCTGCTTTAAGATCCGTGTTATTTATTGGTGTCTTTGATGGTTCTTTTCTGATATGGGACAGTATTAGACTTTAGAGGGGTATATTGACCCCATTTCTAATAAGTAGAAAAAAACAATGATCAGTTCTTATTCAGGACGTCCCATACTATATGCACGCCTCATATGAAACCATTTTACTGTACCATTTTTGAGATATGGGTCATTATTACACGTTAGAGGGGTTTATTGACCCCATTTCTAATAAGTAGAAAAAAACAATGATCAGTTCTTATTCAGGACATCCCATAATATATGCATACCTTATATGAAACCAATTTACTGTAGCATTTTTGAGATATGGGTCATTATTACACTTTAGAGGGGTTTATTGACCCCATTTCTAATAAGTAGAAAAAAACAATGATCAGTTCTTATTCAGGACGTCCCATATTACATGCACACCTCATATGAAACCATTTTACTGTAGCATTTTTGAGATATGGGTCATTATTACACTTTAGAGGGGTATAAAAAACCCATTTCTAATAAGTAGAAAAAAACAATGATCAGTTCTTATTCAGGACGTCCCATACTATATGCACACCTCATATGAAACCATTTTACTGTAGCATTTTTGAGATATGGGACATTATTACACTTTAGAGGGGTTTATTGACCCCATTTCTAATAAGTAGAAAAAAACAATGATCAGTTCTTATTCAGGACGTCCCATACTATATGCACACCTCATATGAAACCATTTTACTGTAGCATTTTTGAGATATGGGTCATTATTACACTTTAGAGGGGTATAAAAAACCCATTTCTAATAAGTAGAAAAAAACAATGATCAGTTCTTATTCAGGACGTCCCATAATATATGCACACCTCATATGAAACCATTTTACTGTACCATTTTTGAGATATGGGTCATTATTACACTTTAGAGGGGTATAAAAAACCCATTTCTAATAAGTAGAAAAAAACAATGATCAGTTCTTATTCAGGACGTCCCATAATATATGCACACCTCATATGAAACCATTTTACTGTACCATTTTTGAGATATGGGTCATTATTACACTTTAGAGGGTATAAAAAACCCATTTCTAATAAGTAGAAAAAAACAATGATCAGTTCTTATTCAGGACGTCCCATAATATATGCACACCTCATATGAAACCATTTTACTGTACCATTTTTGAGATATGGGTCATTATTACACTTTAGAGGGTATAAAAAACCCATTTCTAATAAGTAGAAAAAAACAATGATCAGTTCTTATTCAGGACGTCCCATACTATATGCACACCTCATATGAAACCATTTTACTGTAGCATTTTTGAGATATGGGTCATTATTACACTTTAGAGGGGTATAAAAAACCCATTTCTAATAAGTAGAAAAAAACAATGATCAGTTCTTATTCAGGACGTCCCATACTATATGCACACCTCATATGGAACCATTTTACTGTAGCATTTTTGAGATATGGGTCATTATTACACTTTAGAGGGGTATAAAAAACCCATTTATAATAAGTAGAAAAAAACAATGATCAGTTCTTATTCAGGACGTCCCATATTATATGCACACCTCATATGAAACCATTTTACTGTAGCATTTTTGAGATATGGGACATTATTACACTTTAGAGGGGTATAAAAAACCCATTTCTAATAAGTAGAAAAAAACAATGATCAGTTCTTATTCAGTATGTCCCATATTATATGCACACCTCATATGAAACCATTTTACTGTAGCATTTTTGAGATATGGGTCATTATTACACTTTAGAGGGGTATAAAAAACCCATTTATAATAAGTAGAAAAAAACAATGATCAGTTCTTATTCAGGACGTCCCATACTATATGCACACCTCATATGAAACCATTTTACTGTAGCATT
Organism: Garra rufa; assembly: GCF_049309525.1. NCBI lineage: Eukaryota > Metazoa > Chordata > Actinopteri > Cypriniformes > Cyprinidae > Garra > Garra rufa. The sequence continues at coordinate 2,259,372 of NC_133366.1, read as the reverse complement.
TTTGAGATATGGGTCATTATTACACTTTAGAGGGGAGTATTGACCCCATTTCTAATAAGTAGAAAAAAACAATGATCAGTTCTTATTCAGTATGTCCCATATTATATGCACACCTCATATGAAACCATTTTACTGTAGCATTTTTGAGATATGGGTCATTATTACACTTTAGAGGGGAGTATTGACCCCATTTCTAATAAGTAGAAAAAAACAATGATCAGTTCTTATTCAGGACGTCCCATATTATATGCACACCTCATATGAAACCATTTTACTGTAGCATTTTTGAGATATGGGTCATTATTACACTTTAGAGGGGAGTATTGACCCCATTTCTAATAAGTAGAAAAAAACAATGATCAGTTCTCATTCAGGACGTCCCATATTATATGCACACCTCATATGAAACCATTTTACTGTAGCATTTTTGAGATATGAATCATTATAACAATTTAGAGGGGTATAAAAAACCCATTTCTAATAAGTAGAAAAAAACAATGATCAGTTCTTATTCAGGACGTCCCATATTATATGCACACCTCATATGAAACCATTTTACTGTAGCATTTTTGAGATATGAATCATTATAACAATTTAGAGGGGTATAAAAACCCATTTATAATAAGTAGAAAAAAACAATGATCAGTTCTTATTCAGGACGTCCCATATTATATGCACACCTCATATGAAACCATTTTACTGTAGCATTTTTGAGATATGGGTCATTATTACACTTTAGAGGGGTATATTGACCCCATTTCTAATAAGTAGAAAAAAACAATGATCAGTTCTTATTCAGGACGTCCCATACTATATGCACACCTCATATGAAACCATTTTACTGTAGCATTTTTGAGATATGGGTCATTATTACACTTTAGAGGGGTTTATTGACCCCATTTCTAATAAGTAGAAAAAAACAATGATCAGTTCTTATTCAGGACGTCCCATACTATATGCACACCTCATATGAAACCATTTTACTGTACCATTTTTGAGATATGGGTCATTATTACACTTTAGAGGGGTTTATTGACCCCATTTCTAATAAGTAGAAAAAAACAATGATCAGTTCTTATTCAGGACGTCCCATACTATATGCACACCTCATATGGAACCATTTTACTGTAGCATTTTTGAGATATGGGACATTATTACACTTTAGAGGGGTTTATTGACTCCATTTCTAATAAGTAGAAAAAAACAATGATCAGTTCTCATTCAGGACGTCCCATACTATATGCACACCTCATATGAAACCAATTTACTGTACCATTTTTGAGATATGGCCCATTATCACACTTTAGAGGGGTATAAAAAACCCATTTCTAATAAGTAGAAAAAAACAATGATCAGTTCTCATTCAGGACGTCCCATACTATATGCACACCTCATATGAAACCAATTTACTGTAGCATTTTTGAGATATGGCCCATTATCACACTTTAGAGGGGTATAAAAAACCCATTTCTAATAAGTAGAAAAAAACAATGATCAGTTCTCATTCAGGACGTCCCATACTATATGCACACCTCATATGAAACCATTTTACTGTAGCATTTTTGAGATATGAATCATTATAACAATTTAGAGGGGTATAAAAAACCCATTTATAATAAGTAGAAAAAAACAATGATCAGTTCTTATTCAGGACGTCCCATACTATATGCACACCTCATATGAAACCAATTTACTGTAGCATTTTTGAGATATGGGTCATTATTACACTTTAGAGGGGTGTATTGACCCCATTTCTAATAAGTAGAAAAAAACAATGATCAGTTCTTATTCAGGACGTCCCATATTATATGCACACCTCATATGAAACCATTTTACTGTAGCATTTTTGAGATATGGGTCATTATTACACTTTAGAGGGGTATATTGACCCCATTTCTAATAAGTAGAAAAAAACAATGATCAGTTCTTATTCAGGATGTCCCATATTATATGCACACCTCATATGAAACAATTTTACTGTAGCATTTTTGAGATATGGGTCATTATTACACTTTAGAGGGGTATAAAAAACCCATTTCTAATAAGTAGAAAAAAACAATGATCAGTTCTCATTCAGGACGTCCCATACTATATGCACACCTCATATGAAACCATTTTACTGTAGCATTTTTGAGATATGGGTCATTATTACACTTTAGAGGGGAGTATTGACCCCATTTCTAATAAGTAGAAAAAAACAATGATCAGTTCTCATTCAGGACGTCCCATATTATATGCACACCTTATATGAAACCATTTTACTGTAGCATTTTTGAGATATGAATCATTATAACAATTTAGAGGGGTATAAAAAACCCATTTATAATAAGTAGAAAAAAACAATGATCAGTTCTCATTCAGGACGTCCCATACTATATGCACACATCATATGAAACCATTTTACTGTAGCATTTTTTAGATATGGGACATTATTACACTTTAGAGGGGTATAAAAAAACCATTTCTAATAAGTAGAAAAAAAACAATGATAAGTTCTTATTCAGGACGTCCCATACTATATGCACACCTCATATGAAACCATTTTACTGTAGCATTTTTGAGATATGGGACATTATTACACTTTAGAGGGGTTTATTGACCCCATTTCTAATAAGTAGAAAAAAACAATAATCAGTTCTTATTCAGGACGTCCCATACTAAATGCACACCTCATATGAAACCATTTTACTGTAGCATTTTTGAGATATGGGTCATTATTACACTTTAGAGGGGTTTATTGACCCCATTTCTAATAAGTAGAAAAAAACAATAATCAGTTCTTATTCAGGACGTCCCATACTAAATGCACACCTCATATGAAACCATTTTACTGTAGCATTTTTGAGATATGGGTCATTATTACACTTTAGAGAGGTATAAAAAACACATTTCTAATAAGTAGAAAAAAACAATGATCAGTTCTTATTCAGGACGTCCCATACTATATGCACACCTCATATGGAACCATTTTACTGTAGCATTTTTGAGATATGGGTCATTATTACACTTTAGAGGGGTGTATTGACCCCATTTCTAATAAGTAGAAAAAAACAATGATCAGTTCTTATTCAGGACGTCCCATACTATATGCACACCTCATATGAAACCATTTTACTGTAGCATTTTTGAGATATGGGTCATTATTACACTTTAGAGGGGTTTATTGACCCCATTTCTAATAAGTAGAAAAAAACAAAGATCAGTTCTTATTCAGGACGTCCCATACTATATGCACACCTCATATGGAACCATTTTACTGTAGCATTTTTGAGATATGGGTCATTATTACACTTTAGAGGGGTGTATTGACCCCATTTCTAATAAGTAGAAAAAAACAATGATCAGTTCTTATTCAGGACGTCCCATACTATATGCACACCTCATATGAAACCATTTTACTGTAGCATTTTTGAGATATGGGTCATTATTACACTTTAGAGGGGTTTATTGACCCCATTTCTAATAAGTAGAAAAAAACAAAGATCAGTTCTTATTCAGGACGTCCCATATTATATGCACACCTCATATGAAACCATTTTACTGTAGCATTTTTGAGATATGGGTCATTATTACACTTTAGAGGGGTATATTGACCCCATTTCTAATAAGTAGAAAAAAACAATGATCAGTTCTTATTCAGGACGTCCCATACTATATGCACACCTCATATGAAACCATTTTACTGTAGCATTTTTGAGATATGGGTCATTATTACACTTTAGAGGGGTGTATTGACCCCATTTCTAATAAGTAGAAAAAAACAATGATCAGTTCTTATTCAGGACGTCCCATACTATATGCACACCTCATATGGAACCATTTTACTGTAGCATTTTTGAGATATGAATCATTATAACAATTTAGAGGGGTATAAAAAACCCATTTATAATAAGTAGAAAAAAACAATGATCAGTTCTTATTCAGGACGTCCCATATTATATGCACACCTCATATGAAACCATTTTACTGTAGCATTTTTGAGATATGAATCATTATAACAATTTAGAGGGGTATAAAAAACCCATTTATAATAAGTAGAAAAAAACAATGATCAGTTCTTATTCAGGACGTCCCATATTATATGCACACCTCATATGGAACCATTTTACTGTAGCATTTTTGAGATATGGGTCATTATTACACTTTAGAGGGGTGTATTGACCCCATTTCTAATAAGTAGAAAAAAACAATGATCAGTTCTCATTCAGGACGTCCCATACTATATGCACACCTCATATGAAACCAATTTACTGTAGCATTTTTGAGATATGGGTCATTATTACACTTTAGAGGGGTATAAAAAACCCATTTCTAATAAGTAGAAAAAAACAATGATCAGTTCTCATTCAGGACGTCCCATACTATATGCACACATCATATGAAACCATTTTACTGTAGCATTTTTTAGATATGGGACATTATTACACTTTAGAGGGGTATAAAAAAACCATTTCTAATAAGTAGAAAAAAACAATGATAAGTTCTTATTCAGGACGTCCCATACTATATGCACACCTCATATGAAACCATTTTACTGTAGCATTTTTGAGATATGGGACATTATTACACTTTAGAGGGGTTTATTGACCCCATTTCTAATAAGTAGAAAAAAACAATAATCAGTTCTTATTCAGGACGTCCCATACTAAATGCACACCTCATATGAAACCATTTTACTGTAGCATTTTTGAGATATGGGTCATTATTACACTTTAGAGGGGTTTATTGACCCCATTTCTAATAAGTAGAAAAAAACAATGATCAGTTCTTATTCAGGATGTCCCATATTATATGCACACCTCATATGAAACAATTTTACTGTAGCATTTTTGAGATATGGGTCATTATTACACTTTAGAGGGGTATAAAAAACCCATTTCTAATAAGTAGAAAAAAACAATGATCAGTTCTCATTCAGGACGTCCCATACTATATGCACACCTCATATGAAACCATTTTACTGTAGCATTTTTGAGATATGGGTCATTATTACACTTTAGAGGGGTATAAAAAACCCATTTCTAATAAAAAAAACAAAAACAATGATCAGTTCTTATTCAGGACGTCCCATACTATATGCACACCTCATATGGAACCATTTTACTGTAGCATTTTTGAGATATGGGTCATTATTACACTTTGGAGGGGTATAAAAAACCCATTTCTAATTAAAAAAAAAAAACAATGATCAGTTCTTATTCAGGACGTCCCATACTATATGCACACCTCATATGGAACCATTTTACTGTAGCATTTTTGAGATATGGGTCATTATTACACTTTAGAGGGGTATAAAAAACCCATTTATAATAAGTAGAAAAAAACAATGATCAGTTCTTATTCAGGACGTCCCATACTATACAAACCAAATATGAAAGTATTTTACTGCAGCGTGTTTGAGATACGGGACATTATTACACTTTAGAGGGGTAAAAAGTCTATGGGGAACGACCACGCTCTGATATACCTGTAAACTGTACAATAGAAGGGCTTGACATCATAGGCTGGTGACGAAAGCAGTCAGGAAGCAATAAAAGCATGTGCGAGAGAAAAACAGCGTTATTTTCGGAGACTGACACGAGCGCTAGCAGGGATGCAGGAAGTATTGTTCGAGATGCATAGTCTCCATCCAAAAACGATATGGGGAACGAGATGCACATGTCTCCAGAATTCCAAATCCCTGCCTAGGATTAGCTAGGACAAGAGAATAAAGGCGCCAGGAGTGGCATGGAGGTCTAGGTCATAGAACCTGATGAAGGTGAGGGGCGTGGACCATCTCGCTGCGTTGCAGATGTCCTGAATTGGGACACCCGAAAGAGCAGTTTTGTAAGCAGCCATAGCGCAAGTAGAGTGAGCCTTGACCCCCAAAGGTAAGGGGAGACCAGAGGACTCATAAACAGCATCTATAATCCATCTGCTCAGAGTTTGTTTGGAAGCTGGCAAACTCTCTCTTGGGTTTACCGTAACATACTAGCCACTGGTCCGACCTACGCCCAAGGGCAGCTCTGTGGACATAGGTGTCCAGTGCTCGGACTGGGCACATTAAGCTTCTGCTGGTCTGGATCTGTAAAGGGAGGAGGACAGAATGCCTGAAGCATGACGGGCTGTGGTGTAGAGGTAGAGACTTTGGGTACATATCCTGCTCTAGGGTAAAGAAAAAATTAGGCCATACTAGGCGCAATGTCAAGATAGGAAGGGGCCACGGAAAGGGCCTGCAGGTCCCCCACTCTCTTTAGGTAAGACAAGGCTAAGGAGACCTCAGCCTCGGCACACCACTGAGAAAGTGTGTAACCAGGGGATTTTTGCCCACTTAGAAGCCACCAAGAGGGGTGTGGTAGGCCAGGATTGCCGCCACGAGCAGCTTCAAAGTGGAGTGGGATATCCCTGTGAACAAAATGAGCCTGCATGAAGTCCACTGTACAACTGTACTGACTGTAGTGGGCCTAACTTGGGGTCTGCACACCATGAAGAGAAGAGACTCCACCTCAGGGTGTACACTTTTCTCAGGGAGCTCTGGACTGGAGGATGGTCTCAACAGCCCAAGTTGAGAGACCACACACTATGAGTCTTCCCACATTTTTTACAGCTCCAGGCGGGGGTGGAGAATGGTGCCCCCATCTGTTAGAGGAGATCCCTCCTGACAGGAATCTCCCATGGAGAGCCGCCGAGAAGGGAAATCAGGTCAGAGAATCAAACTTGGCCCGGGCCAGTACGGGGCTACTAGGAGTAGATGTTCCCCATCTGGGCAAACTCTCTCCAGAACTCCTGTGTACCAGAGTACCAGAGGGGACATTGCGATGTCTCCCGAGTTCCAAAGAGGTTCACCTGAGCTTGGTCAAAAAACACTCTCCAAATTTGCTTCACCACCTTAGGGTGAAGCATCCATTCCCCGTGCCTCAGCCCCTGCCTCAACAGGATGTCTGCTCCCAAATTGAGATGCCCAGGAATGTGTATTGCTTTCAGCTAAAACGAGTTTGTCCAGGGACCACACAAGTATCTGCTGCGCCTTAGTTTCCAAGCTGCTAAATAGTCTACTAAGGGAACCAGCCTCTCGAGGCTGGCCTCTGATGTTGCCTGAACTGCTAGCTTGGTATCCTGTAACCACTGACCGGCAGGATATTTCTGAACTAACTGCTCTAGGGACCCCCATAGGGATGGCGAGCCCCTTGGCTCCAATATGCAAGCAGATGGAAAAAGTTTTTGACTCACAGGAGACCACCGGGCCCTGTAGCCCTGGCAGGGGTAGCAGACTGATCACCTGAGGGCATTGGGGGAAGATGGACACCGTGGAATGCGGTGCTATCCACTAGTCCCCAATAGGGGCTGCCCTCAGTTGTCCTGAGAAATAGTCAGGACCGCTTAGCTGTGGACTTCCTTGACTGAAGCATGACCGTCAGGTCAGGCCTCACATTAGAAGCCCCCGGCTAAGAGCGCCGCTGGTTTCTATCCCGCTGTGGAGGGGCCCAAATAGCGACGATTACTGTTTGTGCTTCGTGGTAAGAGGAGCTGGTACACGGGAGGGGCTGTTCATGCCCAGCAGCCACAGCTATGATGCGGTGAGGAAGATACCCATGAAAAGCCACCGCTTGCTTTCGTGCCTCCTGGTACCTGCTGATGACATAATCGACTGCATAGCCAAACAGGCCAGAAGGCACAAGCGGGGCATCCTGTAGGAAGATACCCTGTCGTTCTCTTTCATGTCAGATAGGGTCAACCACAGGTGCCTCTCCGCTGCCACCATTGCTGCCATAGACCGTCCAATGGCACGGGAGGCATGACATATTGCCTTTCAGGAGGTATGACATATCGACCCTCTTCCAAAAGACGCGTTTTTGCACCACATACAATCAAGGGGTGGGAGGGTAGGAGCCTTGGCAAAGCAGGCAGCTCAGGGAGCCATGGCAGAGCAGGCAACTGAAGAGGCCATGGTGGGCCATGGGGGAGCAGTCTTGGTCATGTAGCCCCCTAAAAAACTGAAAATTCTGGGTTCCTTGGCTGGAACAGGCTCTGGGCTGGAGGCCTCCCTAAACTGCATTTAGGAACAACACCCTGGCATTGACTCTGGATTTATGGTCTTCTCTGGCCAGACATGGAAACAACAGCGCTCCCTGTGTTTGATTCAAGCTCTGCTGTCCTCCCTGGGCCAGACGTGGGAACAACAGCCCTCCCACGTCAATAACTGAATGCTCCTTAAAAATTATACAGTAAAGCGTTTTCCTTAGAAATATGTATAGAAGATTAATTCTTTATATTTTTATGGGATATTGTAATGCCAAAAGGCAGCAGAGGGAGCCCTCACCCATGAACTGATTGTTGCTGCTCCCTCTGCTGCCTCATTGGTTACTTCCTGTTTGGTGGCCATAAAACGAAGCCATTACCAAACAGAGAGTGCAAAGCATTGTTCTGCTGTGTGGAATCTACTCAACATTTTTCAGATTTCCTTGCCTTGTTTTTGTTATTTTCACAACTTGGTTTCTTGTCATAGTTTTGCCATGGTTTTGTTTTGTTTGCCTTGTTTCTTTGCCTTGTTTATTGGTTACTATTTGGACTGCCCTCTCTGGTCTTGACGTCACCGACCAGGAAGCTTAAAAGCACGTCCGGATAGAACAGCGTCAGCTTTCTGTTTTCAGCAAGCACTCTGTGTGCATGTCACTCTCCATTTTTCGTGCCAGTTTGCACAACTTTCTTTTTGAGAGTGATTGTTTGTCTGTCTGTCAAAATGTCTAAGAAGGGTGAAAATAAGCAGCAACATTACAAGCGGTGTGTCCCTCCTTGCTCTCGTTTCATCACAGGTGAGGATACACACAGCTTGTGTGTTGTCTGCATGGGAGTGGAGCATGCGGCATCAGCCCTCAAGGGGTTGTGTTTGCTCCGCTCCCGTAAGGCTCTCTTTGCACTCGTGGGGATCGCAATTGGATCTGGCTGAGGGTATGGAGATGGGCGAGTCCCTATCTTCTGCCTCACCAGCCAGATCCGCTGCCCGCTCTCTGGGATCGGAAGCCCGCTCAGCGGATTCTTACCCCCGGAGATAGGACACGGTGCTCCTTCTATCCACCTCCGAGGAGGTGGATGTGGAGGGCGTCGATGAGGATTCACCCCCTCATTCTCCCCAGTATGAGGAGCTGCTGGAGGTGGTCACTCGCGCCGTGGCTACTCTAAATCTGGAGTGGCCGGCCGAGAGACAGGCCGAACTGCAGAGAAGCAAATTGGATGAGCGCTTTCTGCGGTCTCGGCCACCACCTCCATGCCCGAGTCTTCCGTTTTTCCCTGACCTCCACACCGAGGTGTCGAGGTCATGGGGAAAACCTTTCTCTGCGCGTCTCTTCAGCCTGTCTGCCGCTCATTACACCAACGTGGCGGGTTTTCAGAGCTCGCATACAAAGCGATGCCCCGGGTGGAACAGATGCTTGCGAGCTATCTGTCCCCCGGTGCGGCATCGTCTTTGAAGACTCCGACCTTGCCCTCCAGACCGCTTAAGACCACGTTGGCTCTGTTGGGCAAGGGGTATGCGGCAGCAGATCAGGCTGGTGCGTGCCTCCACACTATGGGTGTGTTGCAGGCTTACCAAGCCGACCTGCTCAAGGAGCTAATTGAAGGCGAGGGGGCATGGCCTGATGACATCGCCGAGCTCCGTAGAACCGCTGATTTGTCTCTCCGCGCCACCAATGAGACCGCCCGTGCCATCGGCAGGTCTATGGTAGCTGTGGTGGCTGCGGAGAGGCACCTGTGGCTGACCCTGTCCAGCATCAAAGAAAAGGACAGGGTCTTCCACATGGACGCCCCGCTCGTGCCTTCGGGTCTGTTCATTGGCGCTGTCGATACAATCGTCGACAGACACCAGGAGGCGCGACGACAAGCAGCGGCGTTTCAGCGGTTCCTCCCTCGCCTTGCTCCAGCTCAGGGGGCTGCTGATGTTCAGCAGCCCTCACCGCAATCTAGCTCCTCATACAGGAAGGCCCAAAAGCAGAGCGTCGCCTCTCATGCTCCCCCCAGTGGTAAGGACTGAGGGCCACGTCGACGCTCTAGTAGTCTTCTAAGCCCAAGACTGACCTGAGGGTGGTCTTGCAGGCTAAGAAGAGTTCGGCCAAAAAGCCCTGACCATTATGGAGGGCCGATGGGGACAGTCCCCTCTGGGGAAGAGCGGTTAACACCTCATAATATGGTGCCCATATCTCCTCAGTGTCCCCAGGGGATCGCTTTGCCAACCCTGCCACCTCTGGTGCTTCAGGGCGCAGCGGTCCCCAGCGAGCATACCTCTCAGTCACCGCCCGACATCTGCTAACTGGGTGTGTTCCTGCCGGTCTGCTGCTTCAGGACCCCGAGTTAACTGTTCCTCTAACACCAGAGGTCAGCCTCGAGAGGCTGATTCCCTTAGTAGACTTTCTGGCAGCGTGGAAACTTCTGCCGAATGTCTCTCATTGGGTCCTGCAGACTGTAGAAAAGGGCTACCCTATTCAGTTCGGTGCCCCTCCTACGCGCTTCAGCTAAGTTTTTCCCACACTTGTGGGTCACGAGCAGGCTCTGGTTAAGGAACAAGAAGTAAACACCCTCCTGAGGAAGGAGGCCATCGAGGTGGTCCCTCCTCTCGAGCGAGATGCCGGGTTCTACAGCCGGTACTTCATTGTTCCCAAGAAGGATGGGGGCCTCAGGCCAATCTTAGATCTACGCTTGCTGAACCGTACAGTCATGCGCCTCAAGTTCAGTATGCTTACGGTCAAGCAGGTTGTGTCTCAAATCAGGTCCGAGGACTGGTTTGTGACAATAGATCTGAAGGACGAATATTTTCACAAATCCATCCTTCCCGAACACAGGAAGTTCTTGAGGTTTGCTTTCAGGGGTGAAGCATACCAATATCGGGTTCTTCCTTTCGGCCTTGCACTCTCACCCCGCACTTTCACGAAGTGTGTGGATGCAGCTCTGGCTCCTCTGAGACTCCAGGGCATCCGCATACTCAACTACATCGACGACTGGCTGATTTTGGCCCAGTCCGATCAGATGGCGGTTCAACATTGAGATGTTGTTCTGTCACACATGAAAGTGCTGGGGTTAAGACTAAACGCCAAGAAGAGTGTGATTTCTCCATTACAGAGAACCACTTATCTAGGCGTGGTGTGGGATTCCTCCACGATGCAGGCACGTTTTTCTCCTGCTCGTGTCGAGTCAATCCTCACAGAAGTCGCGAAAGTCATAGAAGGCCGGTCACTCACTGTAAAGCGGTTCCAGAAACTGCTGGGTCTGATGGCAGCTGCGTCTAACATAATTCCTTTTGGCCTGCTGTACATGAGACCCCTTCAGTGGTGGCTCAAAACCAAGGGGTTCTCCCCGAGGGGAAACCGGCTTTGCATGATCAAGGTCACATGGCTATGCTTTCGTGCCTTAGACATGTGGAGGAAACCTTGGTTTCTGAATCAGGGCCCGGTGTTGGGAGCTCCTTGCCGCCGTGTCACGTTTGCGATGGATGCATCCCTCACTGGCTGGGGAGCGGTCATGAGTGGCCGCTCGGCCCGTGGTCTGTGGAGGGGCCATCATCTCACTTCGCACATCAATTGCCTGGAGATGTTGGCCGTGTTTCAGGCTCTGTTACACTTTCTCCCAGACCTAAGAGATCACCATGTGTTGGTGCACACTGACAACACAGCGGTGGTCTCTTACATCAACCACCAAGGAGGTCTGCGTTTGCGCCCCTTGTACAAGCGGTCGCACCAGATACTGTAGAAAATACTTTTTCTAAATGCTTTTAAATTTGTGTTTTGGTTGTTCTGTGCTTATGAGAAGACAGAAATGTTCTATGCTTATGAAAAGACAAAGTGTACACTATGTAACAGAATCTGTTTAGTAAAATGTGTGTGTGTAGTTGCGAACTCTCTACATTTATGACATTTCTGAGAAACCTTTGTTTACAGGCACGTAGGAGAAAAGAAGCCCTGCAAAAGTAGTAGCAATTTGAAGGTCACTTTAGACTAGACTTTTGATCACTCTAAGAAGAAGAATGGGATGGGGCTGTATTTTCTTTTCTGTGCAGGAGTGGTTGGGGACAACAGGCCCTGATTGGAGGAGAAAGCTGAAAGATATCAGGAGGAGAGACCTGCAGATCAAGAATATAAATACTTGCATTTAGTTTTGTGAGACATTCCTGGACTGCCCAGAATGTCAGATTTGATATTGGCTGTTCTGAAATCCTGAGCTCAGAAGAAGCTGATCTGATTCTACATTAAACTTTGCATTATTTTTACTTACTTTAACTGTTGTAAGCGTCTATTCATTGGCGAATCCAAGAGCACGGGGAGGAAAAGGCATTTTCCTTCAATACTTGTGTGGTCCCCGGGGAAACTCATCTCGCTGAGAGCAGTTCACATCCCTGGGCATCTCAATGTGGGAGCAGACGTCCTTTCGAGGCAGGGGCCGAGGCCCGGTGAATGGATGCTTCACCCCTTAGTGGTGAAGCAGATCTGGAGAATCTTTGGCCAGGCTCAGGTGGACCTCTTCGCAACTCACAAGAATGCGCAATGTCCCCTCTGGTTCTCTCTGAGTCATCCAGCTCCCTTGGGGCTGGATGCCATGGTACAGACATGGCCGAGGCTACATCTGTACGCTTTTTCCCCGATCGCTCTGTCCCGGGAGTTCTGGCGAGAGTGCGCCGGGACGGGGTTCGACTTCTTTTAGTTGCCCCATACTGGCCGGGTCGAGTTTGGTTCTCAGACCTGATTTTCCTCCTAGACGGCTCCCTCTGGGGGATTCCTGTCAGGACGGATCTCCTCTCACAGGCGGGAGGCGACATCATTCACCCCCGCCCGGAGCTATGGAAACTATGGGTTTGGACCCTGAGGGGGCACAACTTGTAGCTTCCGGTCTCCCAACTGAGGTTGTTGAGACCATCCTCCAGTCCAGAGCTCCCTCCATGAGGAAACTGTATGCCCTGAACTGGAGACTCTTCACTTCATGGTGCGGAGACCGCCAGTTTGACCCAGTTAACTGCCCAGTTGGTACAGTACTGGAGTTCTTACAGGGCCGTCTCTCCACCTGGTTGACCCACTCCACCTTGAAGGTCTACGTGGCAGCCATTTCTGCTTACCACGCCGCTCTTGGTGGCTCCTCAGTGGGCAGAAACCCCCTGGTTACACATTTCCTCCGCGGTGCACTGAGGTTGAGGCCTAATATTCGCTAGGTTCTATGGCCTAGATCTCCGAGCCTCTCCTGGCTCCTTCGTTCTCTCGCCCTAATTGGCAGGGACACTTCTCCAGTATGGCGGCGTGGGCATTCTCGTTCCCAAAGCGTTTCGACGCAGCTCGAAGTTACCTGGAAGGGAACGTCTCAGGTTACGTATGTAACCCTAGTTCCCTGAAGGGAATGAGACGCTGCGTCTCGAGGCTATACTTCCGGCATTCCCTGCAGCGCTTGCTACTTCCAGAAGCTGATGCTGTTCTATCCGCACTTGCTTTTAAGCTTCCTGGTCGGTGACATCATCACGCCGGTGACGTCCCACGATTCCATTGGACTGATTGCACACATGATTCAGAGCGTGGTCACGCTGGAGGCGTTCCCAAAGCATTTTGACGCAGCGTCTCGTTCCCTTCAGGGAACTAGGGTTACATACATAACCTGAGACGTTTTTTTCTACTTATTAGAAATGGAGTCTACATACCCTGTTGAAATGTATTAATGTCCCATATCTCAAAAATGCTACAGTAAAATGGTTTCATATGAGGTGTGCATTTAGTATGGGACGTCCTGAATAAGAACTGATTATTGTTTTTTTCTACTGTGGCCGGGCGGGGAACAGCACGACAAGACAAGACTTTTAGTTGAGCCCCGGAGGGTGAGTTTATTGAACAGACTTAAGTGAAACGGTGAAGTGGCAGGTGAATGTGCGTCGGTGCTCCGTGAGAGGTGAAGTCCTTGTCGTGCAGAATTCCCCAGGAAGGTGCAAGCAAACGGGTAGGTGCTTGAAGGTGAGTTCGCGGTGGTGGCGGTGTCCAGAAGTGACGGTGGCCAATCGTTCACGGCGAATCTGTAGGGGGAAATGAGAGCAGAGAGCAGGTAAGCTTCAACCTCATCGGAGATAGTTTCTCAGTGATCTGTGGTGAGCAACCGGCTTTTGTAGGGGCGGCGTCCGTGAACGATTGGTCCGTGGTGATGAGGTCCAGGTGTTTGGCGTGAGTTGCCAGGGCGACGCTGATTGTGCCTCGGGACTCCCGCCACACTCCCCCCCCCAAGCGACGTCCTGGTCCTGGTGGCAGAAACAAAAGGGGAGACAGGGGGTGGGAGGGGAATGACCCCTGACAGACCTGCATACGCTGCCCAAGACCGAGAGAGTCCGTCAGCGTTGGAGTTGCTGGATCCGGCCCGGTGGCGCACATCGAAGTGGAAGTCCTGGAGCGAGAGGAACCACCTCGTGACCCGGGCGTTAGTGTCTTTGGCCCGGGCCATCCACTGTAGCGGTGCATGATCTGTAAACAGTGTAAAATGTCGACCTAATAAATAGTACCTCAGCTCCAGGACTGCCCACTTGATGGCGAGAGCTTCTTTTTCTACCGCGGCGTAGTTGCGCTCGGCCTTGGACAGCTTCCGGCTGATGTACACAATCGGATGCTCCTCTCCCTCCTGGACCTGGGAGAGCACGGCCCCCAATCCCGTGTCGGAGGCATCCGTTTGGAGCAGGAAGGGACAGTTGAAGTCTGGGGCACGCAGGACGGGCTCGGTGGTCAGGGCCTCCTTGATGCGCCGGAAGGCCTCCTCGGTTTCCCCAGACCAACGGATCCGCTCTGGCTGTCCCTTCCTGGTCAGGTCTGTCAGAGGGGCGGCTATAGAGGAAAAGCCGGGGATAAAGCACCGATAATAACCCGCCAACCCCAAGAAGGCACGTACCTGCGACTTGGTGGATGGCTTAGGGGCATCCATAATGGCTTTGACCTTGTCCTCCTGAGGCCGGATGAGTCCTCTTCCCACTTTGAAGCCGAGGTACCTGCCTTCGTTCATGGCTAGGTGGCATTTGCGGGGGTTGGCGGTTAGTCCAGCCCGGCGAAGCTCCAACAGCACCCTGCGCAGCCGCTCCAGGTGGTCTTCCCACGCCTCCGAGTGGATGACCACGTCGTCGAGGTACGCTGCGGCATAGGCCTGATGGGGACGGAGGATTACATCCATTAGTCGTTGAAAGGTGGCGGGGGCCCCATGCAGGCCAAAGGGGAGAACCCGGTACTGCCAGTGCCCCGAGGGCGTCGAGAAGGCCGTTTTGGGCTTGGCGTCGGCCGAGAGGGGGACTTGCCAGTAGCCTTTGGTGAGGTCGAGTGTTGTGATGTACCGAGCCCTCCCCAACCGTTCCAGGAGCTCATCCACTCGGGGCATGGGGTAGCTGTCAAAGTCGGAGATGTCGTTTAGGCGTCGGTAGTCATTACAGAACCTCAGGGTGCCGTCGGGCTTCGGGACCAGGACAATCGGGCTGGACCACGGGCTCCGTGATGGTTCTATTACCCCCAGCTTGAGCATCTTTTGGACTTCCGCCTCTATAGCCTGCCGGCGGGCCTCTGGGACTCGGTAGGGCCGTTGCCGGACGAGGACGCCCGGAGGGGTGCAGATGTCGTGGCTTAGGACATTAGTCTGGCCGGGGCTGTCGGAGAAGACGTCCAGGAACTGACCGACCAGGTGCCGCAGCTCCGTCTTCTGTGTGGCTGACAGGTTGGGATTGACATCTACAACCGCGGGATCTTGGGAGGCGAGGGCGGCGAGCTGGTCCCGGTCCCCGATCCACTTCTTCAACAGGTTAACGTGATATAATTGGTTTACTCTTCTTCGGCCGGGTTGTCTTACCCGGTAGTTAACTGGGCCCACTCGCTCCTCAACCGTGTAGGGCCCCTGCCACTGGGCCAAGAACTTGCAGGCTGCGTTGGGGACCAGGACCATCACCCTATCTCCAGGTTGGAACTCCCGCGGTTGGGCCGCCCGGTTGTAGAGACGTTGCTGGGCCTGTTGGGATTTCACCAGGTGTTCCCGGACTAACGGCATGACCCGGTCGATCTTCTCCCGCATGTCTCGGACGTGCTCGACGACGGTCCGGTAGACTGCCGGCTGCTGCTCCCAGGCTTCTCGGGCTACGTCGAGGAGGCCACGGGGTTGCCGGCCGAAGAGGAGTTCGAAGGGAGTGAACCCTGTGGAGGCCTGTGGTACCTCCCGGATGCCGAACAGCACATAAGGCAAGAGCAGATCCCAGTCCTTTTTGTCTTCGGCGGCCACCCGTCGCAACATCTGTTTTAAGGTCTGGTTGAACCTCTCGACGAGCCCGTCGGTCTGGGGGTGGTAGACCGAGGTCCTCACTTGCTTTACCTTCAGCAGCCGGCAGAGGTCAGCCATTAGCCGGGACATAAAGGGGGTTCCCTGGTCGGTCAGTATCTCCGACGGTAGACCCACCCGGCTGGAGAGCAGGAACAGCTCGCGAGCGATGGCTTTGGCGGTGGCTTGGCGGAGGGGGACTGCTTCTGGGTACCGGGTGGCGTAGTCCACGATAACGAGGATGTGCTCGTGTCCCCGGCCAGACCTCGGCAACGGCCCCACGATGTCCATCCCGATTCGCTCAAAGGGCACCCCGATGATGGGTAATGGAATCAGCGGGCTGGGGGGAGGTTTTCTGGGTGACGTGCGCTGGCACGTAGGGCAGGCCTGGCAAAACCTCCTGACCTCGGCCTCCAGGCCGGGCCAGTGGAATCGATCCCGAATCCGTTGCGTCGTGTTTTGGGCTCCCAGGTGACCAGCCATGGGGTGCGAATGTGCCAACTCTAGGACCAGCTCCGTCTTGGTCTTTGGGACGACCAGCAGGTGTTTGACCTCCCCCCGTCGCTCCGCGACGCAGTATAGCAGACCGTTCTGGACGACGAAATATGGGAGAGGGTGAGGTGCCGGGAGGACTTCCTTTCCCTCCAGGATGCGGACCTGTCGCCAACAGTGCTTCAGCCGGTCGTCCTCCTTCTGGGCGCGGCCAAAGTCTCCCCCGCCCGTAACCTGCCGGAAGACATCATGGAAGAGGTTAGTATTACGGGAGGGGGACTCACCATCTCTCCCACTGTCGGTTGTCAACAGGTTGGTATGGCCTCGAGATCCCCGCGACGGCGGCCGATGCTGGTGGTGCCGAGGACGAGGGGACCGGGCAGCTTCGGCGAGGGCAGCCTCCAACCCCGGCCAGTCGCGCCCCAACAGCAATGGGACCGGCAGGTCGCTTACGACTCCGACTTCCAGGGTCCAGGCTTTTCCATCCCTACGAAAGGTAAGTAGACTTGTAGGTACCTGACGGGTGTCACCGTGGACACACGTGATAGGCATCGTTGACTTGGGGGCTGGCCGGGGTTCTAGGGGTCCGGGCCTGGCGAGGGAGACTGAACTTCCGGAGTCGAGGAGGGCCCGATACCGTCGTCCTCGAATCATGACGAAGGTCGTGGGGGCTCCTGGTGGCGTTTCCCGGTGCACCACGCAGCCGGTCATCCAGGCTTTGGGGGTCGGTGATGGTGGATCGGTGGGCATTGGCTCGTCGCGGGGACTGGGCGGTCTGTATACTGCGCGGGGGTGCGCCTCTGGCGTGCGTCGCTCCTGGTTCACCCTCCGGGGGAAAGGCGGCGCTCGCTCCCCGGCCTCCCGGTGGAAGGCTGCGTCCGCCAGCTCCACGGCGTCAACCAGCTCGGCTAGAGTTCTTGGACCCTTCATCCCGGCCGCCTGCTTCATTGAACGCGGTAGCGCTCTCAGCACCCGGTCGACTACTACTTTCTCGACTACCTGGGCCGGAGATGGCGAGTTCTCTAGTAACCAATGCTCTGCTAACCGCATCAGATCGGCTATTTGAGCGCGAATTGGCAACCGTGCTTTAAACTCCCAGTCATGAAAACGCTGTGCAGCCGCAACGGCTGAAAGCCCCAAACGCCCTAAAATTTCTCTCTTTAATTCACTATAGTTATTTTGTGCTGCTGCTGGCAATGAAAAATACGCCCGTTGGGCCTCACCAGAAAGCAGCGGTGCCAATATCTCCGCCCAAATTCCTCTCGCCCAACCCTCTGTGCGAGCGACAGACTCAAACATTTTGAGGTAAGCCTCAATATCATCATCTGCGGTCAGTTTAGGTAGTAGTCGAGCGGCGGCGGCGCGGGGGTCCGGCAGCGGGACGGTGTGAGCAGCCGGGGCACGTAGTTCTGCCAAATATCCTTGAATCTGTCCATGTTGCTCCGTCAACAGTTCAAAGCATTGCTGCTGGCGGACGCTAACCTCGGTGAGTTGTATGACCAGTTCTTCCATGATCTCGGGGAGCGGCGCGCCCTGAAAAAACCAGAACCGGAAGTGAATGGGGGCAAGATGGCGGTGTAAACAAACAGTGAGTCTTGCTCGTCGGTGTTCTCAGGCCCGGAAACTTGCCCGCATTCTCCACCACCTTGTGGCCGGGCGGGGAACAGCACGACAAGACAAGACTTTTAGTTGAGCCCCGGAGGGTGAGTTTATTGAACAGACTTAAGTGAAACGGTGAAGTGGCAGGTGAATGTGCGTCGGTGCTCCGTGAGAGGTGAAGTCCTTGTCGTGCAGAATTCCCCAGGAAGGTGCAAGCAAACGGGTAGGTGCTTGAAGGTGAGTTCGCGGTGGTGGCGGTGTCCAGAAGTGACGGTGGCCAATCGTTCACGGCGAATCTGTAGGGGGAAATGAGAGCAGAGAGCAGGTAAGCTTCAACCTCATCGGAGATAGTTTCTCAGTGATCTGTGGTGAGCAACCGGCTTTTGTAGGGGCGGCGTCCGTGAACGATTGGTCCGTGGTGATGAGGTCCAGGTGTTTGGCGTGAGTTGCCAGGGCGACGCTGATTGTGCCTCGGGACTCCCGCCACACTACTTATTAGAAATGGGGTCAATAAACCCCTCTAAAGTGTAATAATGTCCCATATCTCAAAAATGCTACAGTAAAATGGTTTCATATGAGGTGTGCATATAGTATGGGACGTCCTGAATAAGAACTGATCATTGTTTTTTTCTACTTATTAGAAATGGGTTTTTTATACCCCTCTAAAGTGTAATAATGACCCATATCTCAAAAATGCTACAGTAAAATGGTTTCATATGAGGTGTGCATGTAATATGGGACGTCCTGAATAAGAACTGATCATTGTTTTTTTCTACTTATTAGAAATGGGGTCAATAAACCCCTCTAAAGTGTAATAATGACCCATATCTCAAAAATGCTACAGTAAAATGGTTTCATATGAGGTATGCATATATTATGGGACGTCCTGAATAAGAACTGATCATTGTTTTTTTCTACTTATTAGAAATGGGTTTTTTATACCCCTCTAAATTGTTATAATGATTCATATCTCAAAAATGCTACAGTAAAATGGTTTCATATGAGGTGTGCATATAATATGGGACGTCCTGAATGAGAACTGATCATTGTTTTTTTCTACTTATTAGAAATGGGGTCAATACTCCCCTCTAAAGTGTAATAATGACCCATATCTCAAAAATGCTACAGTAAAATGGTTTCATATGAGGTGTGCATATAATATGGGACGTCCTGAATAAGAACTGATCATTGTTTTTTTCTACTTATTAGAAATGGGGTCAATACTCCCCTCTAAAGTGTAATAATGACCCATATCTCAAAAATGCTACAGTAAAATGGTTTCATATGAGGTGTACATATAATATGGGACATACTGAATAAGAACTGATCATTGTTTTTTTCTACTTATTAGAAATGGGTTTTTTATACCCCTCTAAAGTGTAATAATGTCCCATATCTCAAAAATGCTACAGTAAAATGGTTTCATATGAGGTGTGCATATAGTATGGGACGTCCTGAATAAGAACTGATCATTGTTTTTTTCTACTTATTATAAATGGTTTTTTTTATACCCCTCTAAAGTGTAATAATGACCCATATCTCAAAAATGCTACAGTAAAATGGTTCCATATGAGGTGTGCATATAATATGGGACATCCTGAATAAGAACTGATCATTGTTTTTTTCTACTTATTAGAAATGGGTTTTTTATACCCCTCTAAATTGTTATAATGATTCATATCTCAAAAATGCTACAGTAAAATGGTTTCATATGAGGTGTGCATATAATATGGGACGTCCTGAATAAGAACTGATCATTGTTTTTTTCTACTTATTAGAAATGGGTTTTTTATACCCCTCTAAATTGTTATAATGATTCATATCTCAAAAATGCTACAGTAAAATGGTTTCATATGAGGTGTGCATATAATATGGGACGTCCTGAATGAGAACTGATCATTGTTTTTTTCTACTTATTAGAAATGGGGTCAATACTCCCCTCTAAAGTGTAATAATGACCCATATCTCAAAAATGCTACAGTAAAATGGTTTCATATGAGGTGTGCATATAATATGGGACGTCCTGAATAAGAACTGATCATTGTTTTTTTCTACTTATTAGAAATGGGGTCAATACTCCCCTCTAAAGTGTAATAATGACCCATATCTCAAAAATGCTACAGTAAAATGGTTTCATATGAGGTGTGCATATAATATGGGACGTCCTGAATGAGAACTGATCATTGTTTTTTTCTACTTATTAGAAATGGGTTTTTTATACCCCTCTAAAGTGTGATAATGGGCCATATCTCAAAAATGGTACAGTAAATTGGTTTCATATGAGGTGTGCATATAGTATGGGACGTCCTGAATGAGAACTGATCATTGTTTTTTTCTACTTATTAGAAATGGAGTCAATAAACCCCTCTAAAGTGTAATAATGTCCCATATCTCAAAAATGCTACAGTAAAATGGTTCCATATGAGGTGTGCATATAGTATGGGACGTCCTGAATAAGAACTGATCATTGTTTTTTTCTACTTATTAGAAATGGGGTCAATAAACCCCTCTAAAGTGTAATAATGACCCATATCTCAAAAATGGTACAGTAAAATGGTTTCATATGAGGTGTGCATATAGTATGGGACGTCCTGAATAAGAACTGATCATTGTTTTTTTCTACTTATTAGAAATGGGGTCAATAAACCCCTCTAAAGTGTAATAATGACCCATATCTCAAAAATGCTACAGTAAAATGGTTTCATATGAGGTGTGCATATAGTATGGGACGTCCTGAATAAGAACTGATCATTGTTTTTTTCTACTTATTAGAAATGGGGTCAATATACCCCTCTAAAGTGTAATAATGACCCATATCTCAAAAATGCTACAGTAAAATGGTTTCATATGAGGTGTGCATGTAATATGGGACGTCCTGAATAAGAACTGATCATTGTTTTTTTCTACTTATTAGAAATGGGGTCAATACACCCCTCTAAAGTGTAATAATGACCCATATCTCAAAAATGCTACAGTAAAATGGTTTCATATGAGGTGTGCATATAATATGGGACGTCCTGAATAAGAACTGATCATTGTTTTTTTCTACTTATTATAAATGGGTTTTTATACCCCTCTAAATTGTTATAATGATTCATATCTCAAAAATGCTACAGTAAAATGGTTTCATATGAGGTGTGCATATAATATGGGACGTCCTGAATAAGAACTGATCATTGTTTTTTTCTACTTATTAGAAATGGGTTTTTTATACCCCTCTAAATTGTTATAATGATTCATATCTCAAAAATGCTACAGTAAAATGGTTTCATATGAGGTGTGCATATAATATGGGACGTCCTGAATGAGAACTGATCATTGTTTTTTTCTACTTATTAGAAATGGGGTCAATACTCCCCTCTAAAGTGTAATAATGACCCATATCTCAAAAATGCTACAGTAAAATGGTTTCATATGAGGTGTGCATATAATATGGGACGTCCTGAATAAGAACTGATCATTGTTTTTTTCTACTTATTAGAAATGGGGTCAATACTCCCCTCTAAAGTGTAATAATGACCCATATCTCAAAAATGCTACAGTAAAATGGTTTCATATGAGGTGTGCATATAATATGGGACATACTGAATAAGAACTGATCATTGTTTTTTTCTACTTATTAGAAATGGGGTCAATACTCCCCTCTAAAGTGTAATAATGACCCATATCTCAAAAATGCTACAGTAAAATGGTTTCATATGAGGTGTGCATATAGTATGGGACGTCCTGAATAAGAACTGATCATTGTTTTTTTCTACTTATTATAAATGGGTTTTTTATACCCCTCTAAAGTGTAATAATGTCCCATATCTCAAAAATGCTACAGTAAAATGGTTTCATATGAGGTGTGCATATCATATGGGACGTCCTGAATAAGAACTGATCATTGTTTTTTTCTACTTATTAGAAATGGAGTCAATAAACCCCTCTAAAGTGTAATAATGTCCCATATCTCAAAAATGCTACAGTAAAATGGTTTTATATGAGGTGTGCATATAGTATGGGACGTCCTGAATAAGAACTGATCATTGTTTTTTTCTACTTATTATAAATGGGTTTTTTATACCCCTCTAAAGTGTAATAATGACCCATATCTCAAAAATGCTACAGTAAAATGGTTCCATATGAGGTGTGCATATAGTATGGGACGTCCTGAATAAGAACTGATCATTGTTTTTTTCTACTTATTAGAAATGGGTTTTTTATACCCCTCTAAAGTGTAATAATGACCCATATCTCAAAAATGCTACAGTAAAATGGTTTCATATGAGGTGTGCATATAGTATGGGACGTCCTGAATAAGAACTGATCATTGTTTTTTTCTACTTATTAGAAATGGGGTCAATACACCCCTCTAAAGTGTAATAATGACCCATATCTCAAAAATGCTACAGTAAAATGGTTCCATATGAGGTGTGCATATAGTATGGGACGTCCTGAATAAGAACTGATCTTTGTTTTTTTCTACTTATTAGAAATGGGGTCAATAAACCCCTCTAAAGTGTAATAATGACCCATATCTCAAAAATGCTACAGTAAAATGGTTTCATATGAGGTGTGCATATAGTATGGGACGTCCTGAATAAGAACTGATCATTGTTTTTTTCTACTTATTAGAAATGGGGTCAATACACCCCTCTAAAGTGTAATAATGACCCATATCTCAAAAATGCTACAGTAAAATGGTTCCATATGAGGTGTGCATATAGTATGGGACGTCCTGAATAAGAACTGATCATTGTTTTTTTCTACTTATTAGAAATGTGTTTTTTATACCTCTCTAAAGTGTAATAATGACCCATATCTCAAAAATGCTACAGTAAAATGGTTTCATATGAGGTGTGCATTTAGTATGGGACGTCCTGAATAAGAACTGATTATTGTTTTTTTCTACTTATTAGAAATGGGGTCAATAAACCCCTCTAAAGTGTAATAATGACCCATATCTCAAAAATGCTACAGTAAAATGGTTTCATATGAGGTGTGCATTTAGTATGGGACGTCCTGAATAAGAACTGATTATTGTTTTTTTCTACTTATTAGAAATGGGGTCAATAAACCCCTCTAAAGTGTAATAATGTCCCATATCTCAAAAATGCTACAGTAAAATGGTTTCATATGAGGTGTGCATATAGTATGGGACGTCCTGAATAAGAACTTATCATTGTTTTTTTTCTACTTATTAGAAATGGTTTTTTTATACCCCTCTAAAGTGTAATAATGTCCCATATCTAAAAAATGCTACAGTAAAATGGTTTCATATGATGTGTGCATATAGTATGGGACGTCCT
Source organism: Garra rufa (assembly GCF_049309525.1). Lineage (NCBI taxonomy): Eukaryota > Metazoa > Chordata > Actinopteri > Cypriniformes > Cyprinidae > Garra > Garra rufa. The sequence goes on along the minus strand of NC_133366.1, from coordinate 2,235,727 downwards.
GAATGAGAACTGATCATTGTTTTTTTCTACTTATTATAAATGGGTTTTTTATACCCCTCTAAATTGTTATAATGATTCATATCTCAAAAATGCTACAGTAAAATGGTTTCATATAAGGTGTGCATATAATATGGGACGTCCTGAATGAGAACTGATCATTGTTTTTTTCTACTTATTAGAAATGGGGTCAATACTCCCCTCTAAAGTGTAATAATGACCCATATCTCAAAAATGCTACAGTAAAATGGTTTCATATGAGGTGTGCATATAGTATGGGACGTCCTGAATGAGAACTGATCATTGTTTTTTTTCTACTTATTAGAAATGGGTTTTTTATACCCCTCTAAAGTGTAATAATGACCCATATCTCAAAAATGCTACAGTAAAATTGTTTCATATGAGGTGTGCATATAATATGGGACATCCTGAATAAGAACTGATCATTGTTTTTTTCTACTTATTAGAAATGGGGTCAATATACCCCTCTAAAGTGTAATAATGACCCATATCTCAAAAATGCTACAGTAAAATGGTTTCATATGAGGTGTGCATATAATATGGGACGTCCTGAATAAGAACTGATCATTGTTTTTTTCTACTTATTAGAAATGGTGTCAATACACCCCTCTAAAGTGTAATAATGACCCATATCTCAAAAATGCTACAGTAAATTGGTTTCATATGAGGTGTGCATATAGTATGGGACGTCCTGAATAAGAACTGATCATTGTTTTTTTCTACTTATTATAAATGGGTTTTTTATACCCCTCTAAATTGTTATAATGATTCATATCTCAAAAATGCTACAGTAAAATGGTTTCATATGAGGTGTGCATATAGTATGGGACGTCCTGAATGAGAACTGATCATTGTTTTTTTCTACTTATTAGAAATGGGTTTTTTATACCCCTCTAAAGTGTGATAATGGGCCATATCTCAAAAATGGTACAGTAAATTGGTTTCATATGAGGTGTGCATATAGTATGGGACGTCCTGAATGAGAACTGATCATTGTTTTTTTCTACTTATTATAAATGGGTTTTTTATACCCCTCTAAAGTGTGATAATGGGCCATATCTCAAAAATGGTACAGTAAATTGGTTTCATATGAGGTGTGCATATAGTATGGGACGTCCTGAATGAGAACTGATCATTGTTTTTTTCTACTTATTAGAAATGGGTTTTTTATACCCCTCTAAAGTGTGATAATGGGCCATATCTCAAAAACGCTACAGTAAAATGGTTTCATATGAGGTGTGCATATAGTATGGGACGTCCTGAATAAGAACTGATCATTGTTTTTTTCTACTTATTAGAAATGGGGTCAATATACCCATCTAAAGTGTAATAATGTCCTATATCTCAAAAATGCTACAGTAAAATGGTTTCATATGAGGTGTGCATATAGTATGGGACGTCCTGAATAAGAACTGATCATTGTTTTTTTCTACTTATTAGAAATGGTTTTTTTTATACCCCTCTAAAGTGTAATAATGACCCATATCTCAAAAATGCTACAGTAAAATGGTTTCATATGAGGTGTGCATATAGTATGGGACGTCCTGAATGAGAACTGATCATTGTTTTTTTTCTACTTATTAGAAATGGGTTTTTTATACCCCTCTAAAGTGTAATAATGTCCCATATCTCAAAAATGCTACAGTAAAATGGTTTCATATGATGTGTGCATATAGTATGGGACGTCCTGAATGAGAACTGATCATTGTTTTTTTCTACTTATTAGAAAGGGTTTTTTTATACCCCTCTAAAGTGTAATAATGGGCCATATCTCAAAAATGCTACAGTAAAATGGTTTCATATGATGTGTGCATATAGTATGGGACGTCCTGAATGAGAACTGATCATTGTTTTTTTCTACTTATTAGAAATGGGTTTTTTATACCCCTCTAAAGTGTAATAATGGGCCATATCTCAAAAATGCTACAGTAAAATGGTTTCATATGATGTGTGCATATAGTATGGGACGTCCTGAATGAGAACTGATCATTGTTTTTTTCTACTTATTAGAAATGGGTTTTTTATACCCCTCTAAAGTGTAATAATGGGCCATATCTCAAAAATGCTACAGTAAATTGGTTTCATATGAGGTGTGCATATAGTATGGGACGTCCTGAATGAGAACTGATCATTGTTTTTTTCTACTTATTAGAAAGGGTTTTTTTATACCCCTCTAAAGTGTAATAATGGGCCATATCTCAAAAATGCTACAGTAAAATGGTTTCATATGATGTGTGCATATAGTATGGGACGTCCTGAATGAGAACTGATCATTGTTTTTTTCTACTTATTAGAAAGGGTTTTTTTATACCCCTCTAAAGTGTAATAATGGGCCATATCTCAAAAATGCTACAGTAAAATGGTTTCATATGATGTGTGCATATAGTATGGGACGTCCTGAATGAGAACTGATCATTGTTTTTTTCTACTTATTAGAAAGGGTTTTTTTATACCCCTCTAAAGTGTAATAATGGGCCATATCTCAAAAATGCTACAGTAAAATGGTTTCATATGAGGTGTGCATATAGTATGGGACGTCCTGAATGAGAACTGATCATTGTTTTTTTCTACTTATTAGAAAGGGTTTTTTTATACCCCTCTAAAGTGTAATAATGGGCCATATCTCAAAAATGCTACAGTAAAATGGTTTCATATGATGTGTGCATATAGTATGGGACGTCCTGAATGAGAACTGATCATTGTTTTTTTCTACTTATTAGAAAGGGTTTTTTTATACCCCTCTAAAGTGTAATAATGGGCCATATCTCAAAAATGCTACAGTAAAATGGTTTCATATGATGTGTGCATATAGTATGGGACGTCCTGAATGAGAACTGATCATTGTTTTTTTCTACTTATTAGAAAGGGTTTTTTTATACCCCTCTAAAGTGTAATAATGGGCCATATCTCAAAAATGCTACAGTAAAATGGTTTCATATGATGTGTGCATATAGTATGGGACGTCCTGAATGAGAACTGATCATTGTTTTTTTCTACTTATTAGAAATGGGTTTTTTATACCCCTCTAAAGTGTAATAATGGGCCATATCTCAAAAATGCTACAGTAAATTGGTTTCATATGAGGTGTGCATATAGTATGGGACGTCCTGAATGAGAACTGATCATTGTTTTTTTCTACTTATTAGAAAGGGTTTTTTTATACCCCTCTAAAGTGTAATAATGGGCCATATCTCAAAAATGCTACAGTAAAATGGTTTCATATGATGTGTGCATATAGTATGGGACGTCCTGAATGAGAACTGATCATTGTTTTTTTCTACTTATTAGAAAGGGTTTTTTTATACCCCTCTAAAGTGTAATAATGGGCCATATCTCAAAAATGCTACAGTAAAATGGTTTCATATGATGTGTGCATATAGTATGGGACGTCCTGAATGAGAACTGATCATTGTTTTTTTCTACTTATTAGAAAGGGTTTTTTTATACCCCTCTAAAGTGTAATAATGGGCCATATCTCAAAAATGCTACAGTAAAATGGTTTCATATGATGTGTGCATATAGTATGGGACGTCCTGAATGAGAACTGATCATTGTTTTTTTCTACTTATTAGAAATGGGTTTTTTATACCCCTCTAAAGTGTAATAATGGGCCATATCTCAAAAATGCTACAGTAAAATGGTTTCATATGATGTGTGCATATAGTATGGGACGTCCTGAATAAGAACTGATCATTGTTTTTTTCTACTTATTAGAAATGGGGTCAATATACCCCTCTAAAGTGTAATAATGGGCCATATCTCAAAAATGCTACAGTAAATTGGTTTTATATGAGGTGTGCATATAGTATGGGACGTCCTGAATGAGAACTGATCATTGTTTTTTACTACTTATTAGAAATGGAGTCAATAAACCCCTCTAAAGTGTAATAATGACCCATATCTCAAAAATGGTACAATAAAATGGTTTCATATGAGGTGTGCATATAGTATGGGACGTCCTGAATAAGAACTGATCATTGTTTTTTTCTACTTATTAGAAATGGGGTCAATATACCCCTCTAAAGTGTGATAATGTCCTATATCTCAAAGCGCTCTCAAGCGCGTTCTCTCTGGGCTGTTTCTGAAACTACCGTAATGACTTTAATATGCGCGCACATAGAACATCAATCGCGGCTGGCTTGACCGTGTTTTTCTGAACCGCGGCTGGCTTTACCGCAGTTTAAAAACGTCTAAAGGTCGAGTTTGACAGCGACGCGACTACGGAAACAACAAACAATACAACAACATGATATCAGAAGACGATACATAAACTTACTGTAATGTGATGTTTCTGTTCGTTTTTAAGGTTTCAAAAGTCGTCTTAGTATTTTAGGTTTAATGGCCATGTTCAAAACGAGCATTTCTTTTCCGACTTTACTTTCGGTTTCAAGGGAGTTGCCCTAAAGTGAAAGTGCGCATGCGCAGGAGACCATTCTGTAGCTGTGGCAGAGAGCAGGCTGTGGTTTGAGAAGTTCCTCGTCTGAGGGGGAGGAGATAAGCTGCTGCAGTGAGGGGAGGAGTTAAATGAATGCAGTCAAGACTAGTGCTGTTATTCACACTCACATGCTCTGTGTGTTGCTGATAAACATGATATAATTCCAGCTCTGTTGTTTTTATATTCAAATAAATATGATGAACAAGACACTCAAAGTGCTTGCTATTTAATTCCATATACAAACGGCATATCAATTTTAACTCCAGTACAAACGTGTATTTTAGATTTTTATATAAATATGACAACAGTTATCTGTCATAGAGTAAAGGAGGTCAGGATTTAGGGAATGTCTGTCTTGAGTCCAGCAGGAGTGACCACAAGAACACAGAGTCCACTAACTCAATGCTATATGAACACTTTATTTGTCCATTAAAGCAGCAGAGCACAGAGGAGCAGGACTACATGTGTGTGGACTCTAGACAAGAACAGAAGTACAAACAAGGAAATCAAATCAACCATACTTAGAGTCAAAGATACACAACACAAACCAAATTAAATAAACTAGCATTGTTCCTGATACACACACACCATACAAACATCAGACAGATTCAAAGTCTCAGTCTATTGAGCATTTATTAATCAGGACCCATTAGAACAAGACTGCAGTGATCTGGCTCATTAACTGAGGATATATGCAGGTCAATAAGTAGACAATTAAAGAAAAAACAGGATTAAACAAGTAAAGTTGAATCAAACTAGAAGATTAAACAAGAGATTTACACATTATATACCACTGGTCTCAAACTGAATTCCTGGAGGGCCACATCTCTGCACATGTTCACTCCAACCCTAATCCAACACACCTGATCCAGCTCATCAAGCTCTTCAGGATTACTAGAAACTCCAAGCAGCTGTAAGCTGGAGCTAAACTCTGCAGAGCTGCGGTCCTCCAGGGGGGTATTCCAGAAAGCTTGGTTAACCTACCTTTTGGTAAATCATAACCTCTGGGTTGAATTACCCCAAACCCGCATACCATGAGTATGTTGGTTCCAAAACACCTGAGAAGAGTAGGTTTAATCAACCTCCAATTGGTTTCCCAGAGTTAATGCACGGTGCATACATAAAGACGTTTTCAATGGATCGCCGATTTCACCAGTAAAAATGGAAAATCAAAGTGAAAAAAAGAGAGCGGCATATTCACAGAGGCGGAGTTGGAGGTTTTAATGCACACATATGAAGAATTCAAGCCAATAATAATGAATAAAAGCAATACGGCTGCATCGCCTACAGAAAGAGAGTTGGCTTGGCAAAAAATAACGGACAGAGTAAATGTGTGAGTGTATTATATTGCAAATTTGATATCGCCTCCCCTTTTATTATAATGTAAAATAATTAAACACCCCTTCCGCATTCTTTTGATTAAATCACCATGAAAGCATTTACTTTTCCTGCCATTAATTTCTTTAGGTTAAAATAACAAAGTATATTGACTAGGAATAGATTGTTTCTTATTAAAGGTGCCATAGAATGCATTGAGAGAATATTTTAAATTGTTCTCTGATATCTACATAGAAGGTATATGGCATAGGAAAGGGCAAAAAATCTCCAGAAATGGTTTATCAGGTCCATTTATAACCCTAGGATTTGTCCCTAGAATGAAACGCTCTGTTATTGCCTTATTTGGAAGCTTCATGAATATTAATGAGCACTGCTCTGATTGGCTGTTTCTCAGAGCTGCTCATCTATAGCTCACACATGGATAAAAATATATATTTAGTTTTGGAGCTCTAGCCGCTTTTAATATGCGGTTTGTTGAATCTGCCGTTTTGAGTTTTAGTCTCATTACTGTGATGCATGTGCTCTGTGTAAAGCTATTTTTCAGTGGTCTTTTGCAAACACTAGATTTATATAAGAAGGAGTAAACGATGGTGTTTGAGACTCATGGTATGTCATGTCCATCTACTGAACTCTTATTATTTAACTATGCCAAGGTAAATTCAGTTTTCCATTATATGGCAACTTTAAATAAAGTGTAATCCTTCTGGAGCCAGAAGAACTTTGAGCCAAGTCAAAATGAAACACAAAATCATTCTGAAAAAGGTAATATTTGATTACACAATTACTGAACTATTTATTAAACACGGTTTAGTATATTCTTTCTGTCATTTAGCTAATAGAAAGAAGGCTAAAGGCCGTCTCATTGGCGGGGGCCCACCATCATCTGAGGAGCTGGTTCTGTCCCTTAATAAAGAGCGGCCAGTGGTTGCTGCATTTCAGGGGGCACTTCATCCACACACCATGCAGCACAAGTAACATGGTGAAATGTAAGTTTACCACTATGATTTGTTTTCATTATATGACTTAATAAATTACTATCTCTGTCACTTACAGGCTTTTTGAACATACTTTTTTATGCAGGCATACTTTATTTAACTATATATGATGTATAGGCTACTGTGGTCTTAGTTGTATTAATTTGACATGTTTTTTCCCCTGCGTTATTGGTTTTTCTTTGATAACATTGAGAATTTAACGGGTTGTATTTTCTTATAGATGCTGATAGAGGGATTGTATTATTGAACTGTCACAGTTGTAAGTGTTTTGTTGCCAATTACCTTAAGTTGCTTTTAGATATTTAGTTTTATTTCTTTTTGCCAGATAATGTACACTTGCATATTTTCACTGAAGGATGAAGATGATGACGATGAAGAGACCACATCTGCTGTGACAGAAGTGGACAATGCTGGTAAATCCACTGAGGTTTGATGCAAACCATTATAATGCATACCCCCTTTTTACATTAGAGTAACAAACTGTCATTGTCCTTTCACAGATCATGGGGATTTGCCCACAGATGAAGGTCCTTCAACCTCAATGCACAATCTAAGCAGTGTAAGAATTTGTGTGCAGTTGTCTATATTTTAATTTATTGTCTGACAGAATCTGATTTATTAAATTTTTTCTGCCTTTCAAGTTGTCATAAAAAAAAAGGAGCTGTATAAGGTCCATCTTCAAAAACAAATAAGAAAAGGTGACATGGAGATGGACCTTATCCAGCTTCAAATGGAAGAGAAAAGGCTATCCATTAAAAAAAGCAAGACTAGAAATCGAATTACTGGAGCATCGCCTTAAGGTGAGAACTTGTGTGAATATAAATCTGTTTCATGTTAAAAGTGTTGTGTGTATAAAGCAATGTAATAAAAACACATTTTATTTCATTTTACTTTCATTGTTTTTCAGGAAATCAAGAAATGAACTGCACAGCAGACCAGTGCAAACAATTTAATAAAAGTAATTTTGACAAATTCTGTCTCAAAGTCTTCCATCTCTGTTGTGTGCAAAAATCTGTAGGGGTTCCTCTGGGCCATCTTCTTCAATACAAGGAGGGTGGCTCTCTCCTCTTGAAGCACAACATTCTGCCACTAAAATTCTGGCATCATGCACAGATCTCAACATTAGTAATGATGTGGGTTACCTCACATATTACCTATAGTTAGTGGAAAAAAGTAGTGAGTTTAATGATTTTAACAAGGCAAAAAATGAATGACACAAAATTAAGTTATTATCTGCACATTGATAGTGAATAGATAGATTTCCTATTAACATAGGCTCCCTCTTTTACTGAAGGAGCTTTAATAGTAATGTGGGCGCCATCAATGCACTCAATTACATTTGGAAACCCTGAAATAGAAAGTCATATATGGAAAGTATCAAGTGTGTGTGTGCAGGATAAATACATGTATAGATATAAGTAGTATGATTATCATCAATATGTGGTCTTATAACTCCGGGCGAAAAAAACCTGGTCTAATTTGTGCCTCCACGTCCACAGGATGGTCATCAAAAGGGCACGCTTTGCTCAGTAACCTCCTGAAACAAACTGACCCTGGAACATAAGCTGCTACTGAGGAGGTTATCTTCAGAGAGTAAGTTGCTATGGTTACATACATACCCAGAAAGTTGAGGTTATCAACTAACTTACCCTTAAACTTACCTGGGTATGTCACATAACCTGCTTTCTGAAATACCCCTCCAGGAGTTCAGTTTGAGACCTCTGTTATATACAATGGCAAATAAACTTCAATACAGTAACCAAAAAAGGATGTTTAATACAAAGTGTTGGGGAATATTCATATATAATTTAAACACATAACCACATTATATTTTACATTTCAGAAGAGAATGGCAACATCACGGTTGTCAGGACCAATGAGCATTAAAGAAGTTCACTTCCAGAACAAAAATGTACAGATAATGTCCTCACTCCTCCATCTTCACAATCATCCTCCATCGCTGCAGAAATACAGACCCAGTGTTTACAAACTGAACATACAGAGAAGATCAGACACTCTTTACAACAAAGGTAAAACAGCGATGGAGGATGATTTTGAAGTTAAAAAAAATAGATGGTTTTTCGGCATTTGAGGTTAATTATTCCATTTGGAAAAAAAAAAAAAAAGTTAAGATAATGGGTTGTCAGACATTCTGTTGTGCTTTTAAATTTGTAATCACCTTTATACGCCCTTTATGTGACAAACATTGGGAAAAAATTGCTTTACTTTCAAATAAAAGACAATTTAGTGGTTAAAAATGACTCGGACTGTGGTAAAGATTGTTGTCCGAGCGGAAACTCAAACAGTGAAAGTAATTTGTTCTTTTTAGTGTAAACTGTGTACACAATGTTCTCAATGCTGGAGTTCATGTGTAGGGACCCAGACGATACTTCGAGCAAAGTTTCATGGTGTGTCGAGTCTTCTTAGTGTTGTAGAAATATCGATTTTGATGCACTCAAAGTTATGCCCCTAGTACTCCCATCAACCGGCCATTGACCACAAAACAAAATCACAGTCAATCTCAAAAACGGCTCGTTTGTCGTAATGCTTTTAGATATAAGTTTGTCTTGTTTACAATTAAAAAAAAAAAAACAGCCCAGGTTGCATTTTGGCAATAGTTATCCTTTAACATTAACCATAGCAAGTTTGGAGTCTCATGTCCACACTAATACGTTTTCGTTTGAAAACGCATCTTTTTCTCTCCGTTTTGGCCTTCCGTCCGCACTGAGACGGCGTTTTTGTCAAGGAAAACGGAGCTTTTTGAAAACGCTCTCCAAAGTGGATAAATTAGAAAACGCCGTTTTCCCGTTGTAGTGGGGACTGTGAAAACGGAGGCTTTTGAAAACGATGACGCATATTTATAGTCATGTGACGCATATAGTATCAATAGATATCTATGTTTACAGCAGTAATTGTGCCTGTGCTATTCACCGTCACACTGCTGCTAAAGAGATTTGCCTTGTACACTCTTCAAATTACAGTCCTAAAATGATAACAGAAAATTTACTCAGTTGCTGTCCTGCAAAACATGACGACAACTGCTTTTCAGATAAAATATGAATGAGCGCGACATAGACGCATCAGTGGATGAGATATTTCGTAAATTATCCCGCCAGAATGTGCGGTAAGGCGAATTTGATGTTTTCCTATGTTTCAGTGTGGATGAGAAACTTTTGGAAAACGCTTGGAAACGCTAGTGTGGACGGAGAGCGTTTTCAAACGAAAACTCCGTTTTCAAATGTATCCGGATTAATGTAGACGTAGCCTTAGAATTTATGTTTATACAAATAACTTTTGAACAATTTTAAGTTTTGAGTCAAAACAACAAAACCTACTTTTCGAATTAATCTTAGACGTTTTGTCTGATTTTCACAAAAATTGGCTCAGATCATCTTCAGACCATGCTGGCAAAGAGTTATGGAACTCAAGTTGATTTGTCAAACTGTGTATGCAAAAATGGATTTAATCACTCTCAGTTGAGTTTGAATGAACAGCCCAACACAGACATACTAAGAAAGACTCTTTAATTTCATCTCCCATGGAAAAGGGAACATTTGACATTTCATACAAAAAAAATACAAGGATATGAACAGGTCATTCGTGATGGCATTATCAGACATTCTTTAACATTTTCTTTTTTCTCTCCAAGTTAATCTGAATGAACTAAGGACAAACACACCCTCATAAGGAATAAATAAACCTGCAGGACACGTCGACACTTAAAATGAGGGAACGCTCTGGGAACCACGTTAAAATACTACAGGACACACACGCTCACACTCGGACAGGAAATGGCTCAGTAACTTCAGCACCTTTAAAACACTCTGAACTTGGGCCACGTGAGGAGAGGTCACAGACGACACACGCCGGGCGTCAGGAGATAAGTGCAGTCTTCCGATTGGCTGTCGATTAAACTCAGATCGAGCGAGGTTTCGGATCAGCCACAGAGCTTTCGCTACCAAACCTGAGGAACGTCGAAGAGCACCGGTGGCGTCGTTTCAGAAGCTGCGAGACAGAAAAACAATCAAACACTTGAGTTCAGCGGAAGAGTTACGCGCCGTACCTCAATGTAAACGCTCACCGTCTGACTTCCTCTTCTTGTGCCTGCGGCCCCTTTTACCTTGACTCTGATTGGCTGAAGACTCCTCGGGCTCCGCCTCCTCCTGCACCGGACTCACAGAGGCTCCTCCTTCATCAGGCCTGAACAAACAGCAGCCAATCAGATGGAGTCATGACATCATGCGAGTGAGAGTGAGTTAAGGGGGCGGGGCACTTACTGCAGTCTGGGCCAATCACAGGCGCCAGCCACGTCAGCGTACGTCTGCGAACAGCTTCCTGTGACAAAAAGTAACATTTAATCGAGCTTTAAGACAGCCAGAGGAATTATGGTTACCGTGAAGTTTTATTAAATGCTCAATTCATTTATTTGTGTGGATGCTAATACACCGCAACAGTCAGTAATAACTATCTGTTGGTCAATCTTTATTGTCCTTTGGTGTGTACACCAATTAGGGGCCAAGCACAGAAGGTGCAAAGGGACCTCTTGTATCCGTTAGATTTCTCATTAGGGCCCGAGCACCGTTGGCGTGAGGACCCTATTGGAATTGCTTTATCATTATTATTCTCCGAAATTAATTGCATTTTTGAAGGCCTAAACATGCCCCAAAACAATCAGCCCTGGCAAAAATTTGTCTGATATGGGTTTCAGAAGTGGGTGTGGCAAAATGGCTTGGTAGTGCCACCTTTACACATTCAGCGGTGCGCTTTCAGCTGTGATTCACATACATGCACGAAAATAGTTACACACATGTAACACACCAATACCTACAAAAAAGCCTCTTGAAGCAAAATCTAAAACCCAACAGGAAGTCAGTTATTTTTAATTTTCTCAGCAAACTGTGCGCAAATTTTGCCATTTTCAGGCCTAGAGATTTATTGAGATCAACACCAAATTTGGTGAGTCTAATCTAAAGCCCCAAACTTCGCAAATTTGGTAAGAGTCCTGGCCTGAAGACACCTAAAGGCCAATATTCAGTTATAGGCATAGCACCACCAGCTGGTAGCAGGAAGTTTGGCACATATAAATGACTTGGACATTCCTCCTATATTTACTGTATTAAAAGCATATATTGCCCACTGTTCGCTGGTTTCCTAAAGTCACTGGTCGGCGGTGAGCCCGGGTGCAAGGGGCCTTACATCACTGCTCGCAGCTTAAATTCTTCCATTTCTTTTTTTTCTTCCGCTCTCGAGTCTATGGCAGCCCATAGAACCACTTGCAGGAAAGTGGTGTAATTTGGCACACTGATAGAGGACTGTCTCAACATTAACCACAGCAAGTTTGAAGTCTCCAACTCTCTAGCGCCACCAACTGTCCAAAGTTTCAAACATTTATGCTAATAACTTCTAAACCATAAAGTCTAGAAGGGATTTTTTTTTCTGAATCCTTAAATCATGTGGAGTCAAAACAACAAGAAAATGTATAAATTGTGAGGTTTATTTTTGTCCACATTTCTAATAGTTTGTAAAAACTACTTTGAATTAATCTTAGACGATTCGTCTGATTTTCACAAAAATTGGCTCAGATCATCTTCAGAGCATGCTGGCAAAAACTTATATAACTCAAGTTGCTTCGTCAAACCACGCATGCAAAAATGGATCTGAGGCTATATCTCTGCAACAGTTTGGCATAGACCACACTTTGTGTTTCATAACCATGACCTGAGGCCACTTGCATAGTTTCAGAAATATCAAGAATGGCCTTTTTTGCTTATAATGCAGAAAACATAAACAGCAATATTGCCATAGTCAGCCAAGCTACCTGTCTGCCATTTTTTGGAACTCCTCCTAGACCATTGGTCCAATTTCCACCAAATTTGACTCGGATCATCTTCAGAACATGCTCACAAAAAGTGAGCAATTTTGTATCAATATGAAACGGTTTACATTTAACGCATCCAATTTCCTGGAAAGATGCCAAACTGCAATTGCTCGTTGATGCAGTTGTTCTGATGCTGCTAGCTAGGTTGGCATGACTTATCTTACCTTCTTTGAGCTTGGCGCCTTAATTTCTGCTTGCAGCTATATTATAATTGGCATGTTTTTTGTTTGTGGACACGAATATAGTGATAGTGTACTCTAGTTATAGTGTTGAAATGGAGACGTTATGATCATCGGTGTGAATGCAGACACTGACCGTCAGTCTTGATCTTCTTGACGCCGCTGTAGTTTGTCCAGCTGCTGTCTGCATTATGATTCTGCTCCTCTAGAGACGGACTGATGCTCCTCTTGACCGCATGCAGCCTGAACACACACACACACATATATAGTCACATGACTGTTTGATTGGTGTCACGTGACTGAAGGACTCGCTGGACTCACCGGCTGTAGCCTGAGGCGGCGGCGCTGTAGGAAGTATCCGCCCAACCGTCGTCAGCCCACTTCCTGCTGGTGTGAGTGTTCTTCTGTCTGGACTGCAGGTATTCGGCGTAGGTCTGGATGCGGTAGCTCTCGGCGTAGCGGCTGGTGTTCACGGCTGCACACGGACAGCAGACGTTAGCAGAAGATCGGCTGATACTGAAACAGAAGCAGTCTGAGAGTCTTACCTATCTGAACCTGCTCCGTCTGACTGAGACACACGAATGCAGACACGTCATCGATCCACGACACCTGGATGTTCCCTGAGACACAAACACAGATGAACACTTACTGACCAGACACTGAGAGATAAGACAGTGAGAGTGTATATACACAGTCAAGCCCAAAATTATTCACACTTAGTTACTTTTATTCAACCAGCAAGTTTTTTTTTGACTGGAAATGACACAGGCTTCTCCCAAAAGACAAGATGTATCATTGTGGAAGACAATATTTCTCAGCTTTTATTTACATTTGAACAAAGTGGCATGTCCAAAATTATTCATACCCTTTGCAAACGTCACAGTCGACAGGAAAATGCAAAGTTCTATACCATTCCAAATAGTCCAAGCTGTTCTAAAGCATCCTAATGACCCTGATTCATTGGGAACAGCTGTTTTAATCAACTCAACAGGTGAAACACAGAAGCTCTCTGCTGTTGGTTTGTGGACAGTCATGGCAGAGACAAAGGAGCTCACTGAGGACCTGCGGATGCGCATTGAACTGCTCACAATCAGGAAAGGGCTATAAGACCACAGACGCAGACTAAAGAGGACACCGCTTCTCCTGATAAGGCACACACAAGCCCACTTGGCCTTTGCAAATGCTCATCTGGACAAAGACGACGACTTCTGGTCTTCTGTTTTATGGTCAGATGAAAGAAAATTTGAATTGTTTGGCCACAATGATGTAGCCTTTATTTGGTGTAAAAAAGGAGAAGCCTTCAACCCTAAGAACACCATCCCCACTGTCAAACATGGTGCTGGGAACCTAATGTTTTGGGGGTGTTTTTCAGCCGGTGGACCAGGGAACCTAATCACAATAAATGGCACCATGAAAAAGGAACAATACAACAAAATACTTAACAACAACAACAACAACAACAACATCAGGCAGTCTGCAGAGAAACTTGGCCTTGGGCACCAGTGAACGTTTCTGCACGACAATGACCCAAAACACACAGCAAAAGTGCTGAAGAAATGGTTCGCAGACAGAAACATGAACATTTTGCAGTGGCCCAGCCAGAGTCCTGACTTAAATCCAATTGAGAATCTGTGGAGGAGCTAAAGATCAAGGTGATGCAAGGAGACCCTCCAACCTGAAAGAGCTGAAGCTCATGGCTAAAGATGAATGGGCAAAAATACCAGTGGAGACATGCAAAAGCTGGTCTGCAATTATAGGAAGCGTTTTGACTGGCGTAATAGCCAATAACGGCTTTTCTATTGATTGAGAAGGGTATGAATAATTCTGGACATGCCACTTTGTTCAAATGTAAAAAGATGAGTAATATTTTTTTCCACAATGATGCCTCTTGTACAACGTCTTATCTTCTGGGAGACGTCCAACTTGCTGGCAGAATAAAAGTAACCAAGTCAGAATTTGTCAAGAGTATGAATAATTGGATATATATGCGTGTGTGTTACCGAAGGCGCTGAAGAGCTGGTACAGGTCGCTGGTCTTCCACTCTTTAGGGAAGGTGACGTACAGGACATGATCTCTCTTGGGCTGCACTGAACACACACACAAACCGTTTGATAACTGCCTGTGTAAAACTATATGAATGACACACACAGCATGTTTATGGAGTATAATGAGAGTGTCTCTCTCTTACGGTCAGGTCCACTCATGTTCAGGTAAGGAATGTCAATCACCCTCATCAGGAATAACCTAGAAAACACACATGAACTCATGAGATGGAGATTCAGACAAGTGTGTGTGTGTGTGAGAGTGAGAGAGTGAGAG
>NC_133366.1:2200367-2220065 GCF_049309525.1 Garra rufa | reverse complement strand
CTCAACTTAGACCAAATGTGTAGTTACTGCGCTTTGCCTTTGGAGTGCAGTAATAGTCTGAGTGTGTTTATGTACCGGTGGTGGGTGATTTAAAGGGTTTCTCTCTCAGCTGTCTGTGCAGTTCAGCCAGTGATGTGTTGCTGATGATCTCCTGTCACACAAACACACATTAAATACACACTCATTAAACACATAGCTGCAGATCTATAATAAAACACACAACCCACCTTGAAGGGCTGCGTGGACGCCATCAGCTTGGTGTCTAACAGCCTGAAACACAGAGAAAGAGAAAGATAAATAAGCAATAAGCAATATTTCTGTGATTTTATTGATAACTATAATTAGTTGATATTTTGCAAAGTGTGTGATTGTGCAGATTTTTTAAGGACGTGGACAGCTGACTCCTAAAGTTATTAATATTATTATACTCTGTGTGGTCAGCAGTGATAGGAAGTATTTAAGTTTTTTTTCCTTTTATGGGCATTTTTACCTTCACTACGAAAAATGCTTTTCAAAAAAAGTCTTAATTTTAAAATCAAGAAGGATTTTCTAGACGAGTAAAAATAGTCTTGATTTTGCTCAAAATAAAACAAAAGAAATCTTGTTTTCTGTTTGAAATATTTTGCTTACCTCATTGACAGATTTTGCTTGTTTTGAAAAACCTCAATTTTGACTTGTTCTTTCTGAAAACAAGACTTTTTTTCTTGTCTAGAAAATCCTTCTTGATTTAAGAATTATTAGATATTTTGACTGGAAACAAGACAAAAATTAAGTAAGAAAAGCATTTTTTGCAGTGTTTATAAAGCCATTTTTTTCAAAGTGTGCATCACTTTTTAGTCAAATTCTTGCAATTGATCTTTGCAGAAATTGCATCTGAAGCAGCATTTAGAAGCATTTACACACAATTTAATGCAGTTTGGAGAGACAAAAGCTTTAAGCTGCAGTAACAAATGCATAAACAGTTTTGATATTTTAAACAAATGTTTAAGAACGATATTTGAAATTATTTAAAAATTAAAAGGTACTTTAAAGGTGAAATTAAACCCGCCAGCAGGAGGCAACATGTCACTATTAATAAGCGAGTCATAGCGATTGAACCGAATCATTCAAACAGTTGATTTATTCAGAAACACAGTCAAGTTGCTCTGAGACACTAAACAGTGCTGTGGCTGTGTTTGGAATGATTTTTGTTGGCAAAAATGGAGCAAAAACGGGCAATATAGCATCTAAAACATCCCTTAATTGACCTCGTTTACTGAACTTTTGTATTAATGCAGCATCACATTTGTAACCATAATGATTTTAAGAAAAAATGTTTCTCTTCATGTGATGTCATATGAAGTTATATAAATGCATTTTAATAGCCTGAATCATGCGCACATGCACTAGTTTAACCTCACTTATAGACTTGAATATTCGGTAATGTCAAATCACACATTAAAACAATAATTACGATATTATCGCAGACAATATATCTCACACAGGTGAACAGAGATGCGAGTTTACCTGGGAAACACAGACATGGCCACCTCCTTAAAGTCATCCAGTTCCTGTAACACACACACAGCTCATCAGACTGAGACACATCACATATCCCACAATCCTCTAGTGTGGTCACGTTACCTCAGGCAGCGGCCCACAGAACTGATTGATGGTGTGCATGACGTCCAGCAGCATGTTGTGACCCACCACCAGTTTACCCTGCGCCAGACACACAAGATCAGATCAGGACGGTTCATATCAGAATCATTATGTGTGTGTGTGTGTGTGAGACTCACAGATTTAGAGATGGCTCTGATAACCCTGGAGAAGCCCACAGCGTCATTCAGCTCCTCCTGGAACACACACACACTGTCAGCCAATCACATCACTCAGCAGAGATCATGTGACCGAACCACACACACCTGCTCTCTCTGCTGCTTCTGCTGCTCCCTCCTCCTCCTCTCCTCTTCATCCACCTTACTGATCTGAATGAACCGCTCCTTCTGCAACACACACACAGATGATCAGAGTCTGATGATGAAGATATAATGTGCATTAGTGAGTGTGTTTGTACCTTCTCAGTCTCCAGCGTCTCCACATGAAGACCTTTAGAATACCTGAAACACAGGAAACACCAGACACATGAAGACACAGCTCATAACACACACTCACACAGAAGAGACAGACTTACTTTGAGTTGAGTGTCTGATAGATGAGCTTCCTCTGAAAGCTGAAACACACAGACAATAATTAGACTTATATTCCGGTCAGATCTCTATGACACACTTGTGTTTGAATGAGGTCAACAGCAGGAGTGTGTTTCTGACCCGGTGCAGGGCTCCAGATCCAGAGTCTGCTCTGAGTTCTTCAGTAGAGCTTCAACCTTCTGCCTGCAACACATCATCATCATCATCATCATCATCATCATCATCATCATCATCATCCTCCTCATCATCATCCTCATCATCATCCTCATCATCATCCTCATAATGGTCCTCACTCACTACAGTATATAATACAGCTGTAGTGTGAATGCACATCTAAACTCCATTACTACTTCTGATCTCAAATCAAATTAAGTGAAATACAAAAATGCATTACTGTTATTTCAGCACTGATTACTTTTTTGAACAAGCTCTGATTTGTATATTTTTTAGTCTAATTTCAGTAATCGCTATGTGCTTTTGTCACTTTTAACATTTCTATATGTGACCCTGGACCACAAAACCAGTCATCAGGTTAAATTTGACAAAACTGAGATTTATACATCATATGAAAGCTCAATAAATATGCTTTCTATTGGTATATGGTTTGTTAGGATAGGACAATATTTGTCTGAGATACAACTATTTGAAAATCTGGAATCTGAAGGTGCAAAAAAAAAATCAAAATACTGAGAAAATCACCTTTAAAGTTGTCCAAATTAAGTTCTTAATGCATATTACTAATCAAAAATTACATTGATATATTTATAGTAGGAATTAAAAAAAAAAAAAAAAATCTTCATGGAGCATGATCTTTACTTAATTTCCTAATGATTTTTGGCATAAAAGAAAAATCAATAATTTTGACCCATGCAACGTATTTTTGGCTATTGCTACAAATATACCCCAGCGACTTAAGACTGGTTTTGTGGTCCAGGTTCACATATTTTTTTATTTCTGTTTTACTACTTTACTAATTTTAAACCATTTCAGTGAAAGTAAAAACAACAAATTTAAGTTTCTGTTTTACGTGTTTTTAAGTGAAGATTCACACTTTATCTAGATTTCTAGCCTGACTTCCAATAATAAAAACTATTTTTAATCGTTTCAATTAAGAACAGGGTCAATATCGCTGATGCTGACACCGATACTTTTCCCTTTCAAAAACAAACTTAAATGACCAATTACACTTTGTGTATTAACAATAACTAATGTTGATATGACTAAAATATTATATTATATTGTATTTATTTGACTCATTAGCACTCTCTATTCTAATTATATTCTTAGTAAAACAAAAACATTTTAGACTTGCACTAGCTTTCCTTTTCATTCTGTCTGTCTATCTATCTATCTAATTTAAAACCCCTTGCTATATATGTACTGTGTTAGGCTAAATGAGACTTGTCATAACACTTGCATGTTATTGCTCTTTTGTTGATTCTGTTTGCTTCCAGGTTCTCTTTTGTAAGTCGCTTTGGATAAAAGTGTCTGCTAAATGTCTAAACGTAAATGTAATAAACAATAACTTCTAAACAAAAACTTGGCTTAATGTATTTAAGCCAAAAAAAAAAAGTAATATTAAAAGGCTAAACCCAGTATACTGATGATGCAAATGAACTGCAGGCAAGCACCCCAGGATATGAACACAGAGTGCATGCACGTTAAGTGTTTTCCTTTGATAGAAAACCATTTATAATGAAAACGTTTAGTGGCTTAATGGTTAAAGACAGTGATACTGTATAAAAAGGCCAAATTCGAGAAATTTAATGGGTCTGGCGTTTCTAACCATATTATTTTAATGTATTGTCTTATTTATAAACACACAGGGTGGATAGCACAAAAAGTTATCCGTTTATTACAGTGTTATTTCTCATTATGTCCCTACTTTGCCTAATGAAGCGAACATCTTGTACATTCACAGAAAAAAGCTTACTTCTGCATTGAAAAATAATGTGGTTAAGTTGGAGTTGCCACAGAAGCAAATTTGTACCGTTCCATATCTCGCTTTAGCTAAAAGTATCCGCTTACGCTTGGAGTCACGTGATGGCATGACAACAAAACAGTGTAGCAGCAATGTTTGCATACGAGATGTGAAAACAGCAGCATATACACGTCTACTCACTGTTAAATGGATTAAGCGTAGAGGAAAAAAAAAAAGAACTAAAAGTTTCGATCTCAGCAGGCTAGTATTGATCCGATACCGATGTTAGTATCGATACTCTCGATATTAGGATTGATCCGCCCACCCCTATATAGAACTACAAATAACACTTGGATAACCCAAAGCACAGTCAAATATATTAGCACAATTAAACAAAAATAATAAAACAAAACACTGGAATTAAAACGAATAAATAACCAAAAAGAATAAGAAAAACTGAATTTAATTTATCCATCTTCTTGTGGTTAGAGAGTGATATATGAGACCCAGCAGCACCAAACCAGTCTAAAAAGCTCAGGTATATTTGTAGCAGTAGCCAACAATACGCTGTAGGGGTCAAAACTATATTTTTTTTATGCCAAAAATCGTTAGGATATTAAGATCATGTTCCATGAAGATATTTTGTAAATTTCCTATCATAAATATATATCAAAATGTATTTTTGATTAGTAATATGCATTGCGAAGAACTTCATTTGAACAACTTTAAAGGGAATTTTCTCAATATTTAGATTTTGTTGCACCCTCAGATTGCAGATTTTCAAATCTCAGCCATCACATTTATTAAAGGGTCACATTTAGACACTTACAATATAGGAACAAAACCAGAACTAAACAACATCTATAGTGTAAAATAATAGTTACTAGGAAAGCTAGACTAGGAAACACACTCGAGCAGAGGATGTGTGTGTGTGTGTGTGTGTGTGTGTGTGTGTGTGTGTGTGTGTGTGTGTGTGTGTGTGTGTGTGTGTGAGAGAGACTCACTCCACTGTCCTGATGAAGTCTCTCTGGTCTTCAGGAACGTTACAGACGCTCATCCCTGAGGGGGGCGTGTACAAGGCAGGCCCCGCCCCATTGATCTGACTCCGCCTCTCCTCATACTGCTCCCTCAGCTGAGACTCCTCCTCCTGCGTCAGGTATGGGATCCCTATGGCAACCACAGCTGTCAGTCAAACACACAGCGCTCACCACCAACCAATCACAAGACAGGAAGTCAAACTCACTGACCGCTGCGGAACACCTTGTTGAAGTCGAAGCCCTGACTGGCCAGGAAATCAATGCTGGAGCTCTGGAGGAAGAGGATGAGGATGAAGATGATCCACAAGCGTCAGTCTGGTTTAACTAGTGACACAAACGGTCTCTCACCTGACAGATGAACTTGATGTCTGGAGACGTGCGGCTGAAGGGTTTGGGGAAGATGTAGAAGTTGAAGGCTTTAGTGATGTACCTGTGTGACGGAGACCATCATTAGAACATCTACAGTTCTGAACCGTAACCACTGGACGGACTGAAATCATTAAAGCAGACACAGTAAATGCACAAAGATGAATGCTGTGATGTGGCTCACGTGGATTGATTCTGGTCGTATCTGAAGGTGCAGATGCCGAACTGGAAGAGCAGGAAGTTCATGGAGTGCTGCAGGAAACCAGGAGAGCATTAGCACACACTGAACAGCAGCTCATCTGAGCTTTAATGATCCATTATGATGTCTGTAGTAATAGCCACTGCATGACCACTCAGATTACATGTGCAGTTGTTGTCATTCATTATAACAGTGCAGACACAATGTAAAGAACAGACTCAGTGTGCGCTGTAGAGAGCTTCAATCATTAAAATGGAAGTTTGAGAGATTGCAACAGCTTTTTAATTATTATGAAGGGAGTTTGTACATTTGAAATTTACACAATGGTTTTATACTTTTTTGATTTTATAGAAAAGGTAATATTGAGGGAGTACATTTCATCAATGAAAAAAAAAAAAAAAAAGTCGCAGCTGATTCACGCATCTCCAAACAAACAGTGTTTTGTTTATAAATGAATTGCATTTTTGAACAAATCTACCAGTCACTTGCTTCACTCCTGTCTGTAAATATTCCACATTTGTGTTCTTCTGTGCAAAGACGAATTATTGATGCTGATTTAATTTGACTGGTAACTTACTCTGATTCAATTACTGTAATTGCATTTATTGTTTAATTAAAATTTGATAAAAGTTTGTAAATTATTTTTTGGCACAAATGATGACATACATTTAATAAAGTTAGAAAATTGGCATTACAAAGATAAAAAAAAGGAGTCTTTAAAAAAACGTTAAGGAGTCAAATATGGCCTTATAACAGGAAGGTTAGATTTCTGTCATTGATCAGGTGCTCCTGTAAGCGTCCTTACAAATGTAATGATACCTTGTAAAAACTAATTGCCAATGTTCATGCAAAGTGTAAACTATTAACTATAATCTACAAATCATGCAATACTGTACCACTAAGTAAGTGTTTTCATTCTTATTTTTTTTTATTAAATCATATTTTCATTTCACTAATTAAATCTTTTTTATCATCATTATTAAACTACACATTAGGGATGCACTGAATGTTCGACAACTAAAATTATTCAGCCAAAAAGACTGAATAAATTACAGCGAGCAACGGCGTGATGCGATCAAACAGAGGATCAAAGTCTAAAGCGTGAGGAAAATCTGCAAGATGACAATCATTCACAAATCTTATGCTGTCAGCAAAAAGTAGTGCGGAGATCTTCTTGTGGGTTTACACCAAAATAAGTCAGCATTCATAAATGTTAGTATTGTCTGTTTACTGTTGTTCTGTCAAATAAAATAAAAGACAAAAATATGCTAACAATCATTCCAGCAGCTCTATTAATACATTTATTCTAACATTGTCCTTTGCTCAGCAAGGCTGCATTCATTTGTACATTACAAACACATGCCTGATTCAAGAAGGGGCTCTTAAATATTATTTTACTAACTTGTTCATTAAATTAAGTTAAACTGTGCTTTCTTGGTAGGCTATAATGTCTACTAGAATGTTACAAATGTTCAGTGTAAAGTAAATATTTTTAAATTGTTTTGTAATTGATTTTTTATTTTTATTTTTTTAAAGCAAGACAAAACTGTAAAAAGCACATTTTGGCTATTTAGTTTATGCAATGGTGAAAAATTGGCAAAAAATATGGTCAAAAAAAAAAACAGTGTTTGGTAATCGGCCTTCAGGCCAGCATTTAATTTTGTTCAACCTCAGCTTTGGACAATAATTTTTATTTCAGTGCATCCCTACTGCATCTATAGGAATATCTGGAGAATATATTGATATGGTTTTTTATGTGGAAAGTAAGAGATAAGTGTTATTTTGTCTAAATAAACCTGGACAGTGTGCAGCAACATTACAGTAATATTAATACTGAACTGAACTTTGATAATGTGTTGACAAAACAACAAATACAGCACTGCCACAGATGAATATGGCCAATGTATCTAAAGAAATCTCAAAAATCACGTTTTAATAATATATTATTTCCAACCAGGAACAACCCAGCAAACACAGAACGTTCCCCTAACGTTCCCATATGGTTCCCATTTGTTTTTTGTTTTTTCGGGAACCAAATGCAAACATTCCCAGAAGGCTCCCTGTAAGTTCTCTTTTTAATAACCTATAAATAACGTTCTCAGAATGTCCCTGCAGGTTAATTTTTTTTAATTTTATAACTTAAAAAGAACCTTCCCAGAACGTTTCCTGAAGGTTATTTTTAGATTTTAAATTTTATAACCTACAGAGAACGTTCCCTGTAGGTTATTTTTATATTTATTTTTAACCTACAGAGAACGTTCCCAGAACATTCCCTGCAGATTATTTTTAGGTTTTAATTTTATAACCAACAGAGAACGTTCCCAGAATGTTCCCAGTAGGTTCCCAGAACATTCCCCTAACCTAAAAAGAACATTCCAGGAACGTTCCCACAATGTTCTAAGAACGTTCCCCTGAACTAAAGGGAACGTTCTAGTTACATTAAGAAAACTTTCCTGGCTAACC
Source organism: Garra rufa (assembly GCF_049309525.1). Taxonomy (NCBI): domain Eukaryota; kingdom Metazoa; phylum Chordata; class Actinopteri; order Cypriniformes; family Cyprinidae; genus Garra; species Garra rufa. Next base: position 2,211,890 of record NC_133366.1, on the reverse strand, counting down.
AACAGAGAATGTTCTTGGGAACGTTCTGAGAACCAAAAACTAACGTTCCCAGAACGTTCTGGGTACCAAAATTTGTTAGCTGGGAAACACTGACATGAACTGAGCTACAATCACAGCATCTCTGAACTGTGTGTGTGTTTGTGTGTGTTTACCTTCCGCAGTTTCGTGTATCTCTCCTCTGGTGTGTCCAGACCATTGGTCAGAGCACTGACTGATGGACCATCACTGATTCCTACAACACACACACACACACACATTAACACACAATCACACGCACATTAGCACATAATCACACAAACACACAGAGCAAACACAGACCTGTGAATTCTCCGTCTATCGAGATGAAATCGGCCTCCTGCACAGCGACACACACCTCTGGAAGAACCTCCTTAAAATCTGCACAAACACAGATTGACACACATCATATCAGCACGCGCTCACGCTCGCACACATCACTAACACACGGTCGCGAACGCGCACACACACGCAGTCACTTTAACAGGCGCGCTCGCGGTGTCTGCGTGGGGTTTAACGGTGGTGTATTTGGTTAATTTGATCGTCTTACTCTGTCTCGTGACCTCCATCCTGTAAAGCAGCGTTATACACACAAACACACACTGGAAGCTTTAACCCCCGCCGCCGGAAACACTCGCCCGCACTTCCGCTCGCTCGCTGTGTTCCGGCAGGAGGCGCTCTGAGGCTCGATGCGCCGCTTTCACGTTCACCCTCAGGAGTCAGTCACGACGACTATGAGTCACCCAATTATTTTTACATATCAAATCCAAATAATTCATACTTAAGATATCTATTTAAATACCTCAAGTGATTAAAAAAAATATTATTATTATTATATTATTAAAAAAATATTTAAATCGAAAACTGTTATCCAGTCATCACACGCAAATGTGATTGGTTCATCCTGCTCAGCGCGGAAAAAAATAACTAGTCATTTTAATTTACATTACATTAAAAACAAACTGTTAATATTTTATATAGACGAATTATTATTATTATTATTATTATTATTTAAAAACAGTGATCTAGTCGAGTAGGAATCCAGTTAATCTAATGATTGCGAATCAGATCAAACCAGATTCCCGCTGATTCCATTCAAACGGTCAGATGTGAGTAAACCTTTAATATCTGTCAGATGTTTTACGATTGAACTGTTAAAGTTATTTCCAGTCACACAAACTATTACACTTTTGTCGAAGTGTGTCGTGTTGAATTGATAATAGCCTGTATTACTGAAGTCAAAGTCAAGTACACTACCTGTCAAAAGTTTTTGAACAGCAAGATGTTTTTTTTAAAGTCTCTTTCATTCAAACTACAGCAATAACTGAAAAAATGTGACATATATTTACTATTTAAAATAACAGCTTTTTTATTTGAATATATTTTAAAATGTAATTTATTCCTCTGTGATCAAAGCTGAATTTTCAGCATCATTACTGCAGTCTTCAGTGTCACATGATCCTCCAGAAATCTTTCTAATACAGGGTGGCCGCGGATCCTTAAAAAGTCTTAAAAAGTCTTAAATTCCGTTGTCCTAAAATAAGGCCTTTAAATGTCTTAATTTGTCTTAAATCTAAATCCAAGGGTCTTAAATTTTTTACACTTTGAAAAGGAAAAGTTTATCGTTTGGAGGAGAATCTCCTGCGCAGGTTCTAAATCTGTTCTGTTGCTAGACACGCGCTTGCTTGACAACGCCTCAGTGTTGCCATATTTAGCGGGTTTCCGCCCAACTACACGCATTTGAATCGCAGATTAGCTGTTAAGTTTAACCATCATAGAGTAAAAGTTTATAATTAGCACATGTTTTTACGTTGCCGCACACAACTGGCGCGAGCACGCGCAGAGAGAGAGAGAGGAGAGAGAGGCGCGCGGCGCGATTCACACAGATTGATTCCTCTTTAACTGCTATTTGAACGGAAACGTACATACCAAGTCATGTCTTAATACCCGTTTTGGTATTCTGTTTAACAGTCGTTTATGTCTTCAGTGAACCGAAACAGCTGAGAAAGAGATGCGTGCCAGTATTCGGTTTGGGCATTTGGCCTTAAAGAGACAGCGTCCTATAAATACCTGCAGTGAGAAACACTAGTTATTTTACAATTATTAAATTTCCCCTCCTGAATACTAGTGTTATTGATTTTATTACTAACTTTATGTTGTATTCATTTACACTTGTCATTTGTGTAATTGTTCTTGTTTTGTTACTGAACTTTAGTTCAGATAGTAGTTTTTGCTGTGGATGAGAAGTAGCCTACCTAAAGTAAGCATTCAGTAATTAGGAAAAAACAAACTTTTTTTTTTTTTTTTTTTTTTGCTGATCCGAAAAATGATCCGATCCATGACTCAAAATCCGTGTTTGTTACACTGTTACATTGGCTTCAAAGTGTGTGAGAGCCTTGACTTTGTCATGGAATAGAAAATAATTTCTTCTTCTGGAATAGTGTTTTCTGTTGAATATTCCCAAGAATAATCAGTTAAATAAAATAATAATTTAAAATATCTTCATAGTTTTGTGCTAGACTTTTGCGGGACTTTCAATTTGGTCTTAAATTTTGTTTGAAAATGGTATTAAAAAGTCTTAAAATGTCTTAAATTTAACTTGGTCAAACCTGTAGACACCCTGTAATATTCTGATTGGCTGCTCAAAAAAACATTATTATGTCGAAAACAGATGAGTATTATTTCAATTATATATCATCAAATTCAATGATACTGTAGATCATCAAATTCTTTGATGGAAAGTTCAGAAGTACAGCATCTGAAATAGAAATCTTTTGTAACATAAATGATCACTTTTCATCAATTTAAAATATGCTTAACTGTTTTTAATATTGATAATAATAATAAATGTTACTTGAGCAGTAAATCAGTATATTAGAATGATTTCTGGAGGATCATGTGACACTGAAGACTGAAGTAATGATGCTGAAAATTCAGGTTTGATCACAGGAATAAATTACATTTTAACAGATATTCACATAGAAAGCAATTATTTTAAATAGTAAACATATGTTGCTACATTTTGGATCAGAGCAGAAGCGACTTATTTAAAACAATATAAAAATTATTTTAGAAAAAATATATATTTTTCTTTTACTCATTAAATTCCTTTACTTTTTAAACTTAATTCTCAATAGAATGGCCATTGTATTTGTGGAAAAAAAAAAAAATCGGACCAGCTGTAAAAAGCAAAGAACATAGCTTTTCAAAACTCACAATATCTTAATCTTATAACACCATATGATTCAAACATTTTTTCACTTCAAGCATCACAATCTGTCAACAACTGCTGGTCGAAAAAAGTGTAAATGAAAGGAAAACTCAAGCCAAATGTGTGAAATATACACCATTTTCAAACCAATACCAAATGTTTTAATGAAAGTGTGATCTATTAAAAAAAAAAAAAAAAAAAAAAAAATCAAATACCATATAATTTGATGTTTCTGTCAAATTTGTGCTCTTTTATTAATATTTAATGCTTATTTTTTGTGTTATAGGCAGGGGTAGATTAACAACACAGCGCATTAAAAGTGAAACTGAAAGTGTGTTGGTGTGTATCCGGGTTTAGCTAAATCGACAACGCAGGAAACCAGAACAACCTCCACTGTCCTTCTAACTCAAATGACAGATGATTAAGAACAAAAACGTCTCTTTTAATCTTCAATTAACCCAAATGAAAATTTAGTTTACATAAGGTCGAGTATTTTTGGTAGAAAAACAACAGAAGTCAATGGAAAGTCCCCAGGAATACACTAAATCACGTGTGTTTGAGTAAGAAGGTGCTGCACTGAAGTTGAGCAGTTTCTCTTTCTCTTCTTTTGTGGTCAGAGAGATATGAGCGTTTATATAAACAAACTGAAAGAGTCGATATGAGAAGAGAGACGAGGAGCTGAGAGCCGGCGCTGAGACTGAAGTAAGACATTAACTATCTTCAAACACTCACAAGAGTCATGCTGTCCTGTTATATAATCATATGTGTGTGTTTATAGAGTGAGATGGATGTGAGGATCCCTATGGAGCTGGAGCTGAGTGAGTCTGAAGAAGAGGAGGAGGAGGAGGCAGGTCTGTCTGCGTCTGAGTTCAGCTGTCACTGCTGCTATCAGGTTCTGGTCGACCCAACAACACTCACCTGCGGACACAGCTTCTGCAGACACTGTCTGGCCAGCTGGTGGGCGTCCGCTCTGCCCAGGGTCCGCACCGACTGCCCAGAATGCCGAGCGCTGTGGGTGGGCCTTCCCAAAGTCAACATCCTGCTCCGGTGAGAGACGAGCGAGTCATGATCCAGATCTGTTCACACACACTTCAGTCAGATTATACACAACTGTGGAGTTTTTATAATTGTGACCCTGGACCACAAAACCAGTCAATTACACATTAAAATCAGCTTTCCATTGATGTCTGGTTTGCAAGATTGGGACAATATTTGGCTGTGATACAACTATTTGAAAATCTGGAATCTGAGGGTGAATATGCAAAATATCTTCATGGAACATGATCTTTACTTAAAGGGGTCATTGGATGCACTTTCCACAAGTTCATATAGTTCCTTAGGGTCTTAATGAAAAGTCTCTAATATACTTTGATTAAAAATTCTCAATAGTAGTGTAAAAAACACCATTTACCTTGTCAAAATCAGCTCTGCAAAATATCAACTCATTTTATCGCATGGACCCTTTAAATGCTAATGAGCTCTGCTCGCCCCGCCCCTCTCTGCTGTGGGATGATGAGCCGTAACGTTTACTTTAGTCGCGTTTAGCTGCGAAACTTGCCAACAAGCACAAGAGAACATAAGTAAGACACAAGTAAGAACATAAGCATAAAAAAACCCTTATCCTGACTTCTGCTGTGGGTGAAGCTGCATCAGGAACGATTCGCACGAACATAGATGCATGTGTAGATCGGGATCAGCGTTTTCATTTAAAAAACTAAAGTAATGTTAATCCTCTGCGTCTTCAGCGGCTCAGATGTTAGGAGTAAATGAGGACTGCTGTGTTCATGATTACATCCAACAACAGAACGCCTCAATCGCTCAATTAGAGTCTTCCTCTGCACCTGAGTCACACAATGGAGGGCTGATTTTGACAAGGTAAAAAGAGTGTTTTATACTACCTTTCAATCAAAGACTTCTCATTAAGACCCTAAAGAATCATATCAACTTGTGGAAAATGGCCATCAGATGACCCCTTTAATTTTGGTCCTGGTTAATGCATGATGTTCATTTTCTCAATCAGACGCACAATGAATCAGTCTGTGTGTGTGTGTGTGTGTGTGTGTGTGTGTGTGTGTGTGTGTGTGTGTGTGTGTGTGTGTTTGTGTGTGTTGTGTGTGTGTGTGTGTGTGTGTGTGTGTGTGTGTGTGTGTGTGTGTGTGTGTGTGTGTGTGTGTGTGTGTGTGTGTGTGTGTGTGTGTGTGTGTGTGTGTGTGTGTGTGTGTGTGTGTGTGTGTTGTGTGTGTGTGTGTGTGTGTGTGTGTGTGTGTGTGTGTGTGTGTGTGTGTGGTGTGTGTGTGTTGTGTGTGTGTGTGTGTGTGTGTGTGTGTGTGTGTGTGTGTGTGTGTGTGTGTGTGTGTGTGTGTGTGTGTTTGTGTGTGTGTGTGTGTGTGTGTGTGTGTGTGTGTGTGTGTGTGTGTGTGTGTGTGTGTGTGTGTGTGTGTGTGTGTGTGTGTGTGTGTGTGTGTGTGTTTGTGTGTGTGTGTGTGTGTGTGTGTGTGTGTGTGTGTGTGTGTGTGTGTGTGTTTGTGTGTGTGTGTGTGTGTGTGTGTGTGTGTGTGTGTGTGTGTGTGTGTGTGTGTGTGTGTGTGTGTGTGTGTGTGTGTGTGTGTGTGTGTTGTGTGTGTGTGTGTGTGTGTGTGTGTGTGTGTGTGGTGTGTGTGTGTGTGTGTGTGTGTGTGTGTGTGTGTGTGTGTGTGTGTGTGTGTGTTGTGTGTGTGTGTGTGTGTGTGTGTGTGTGTGTGTGTGTGTGTGTGTGTGTGTGTGTGTGTGTGTGTGTGTGTGTGTGTGTGTGTGTGTGTGTGTGTGTGTGTGTGTGTGTAGATGGTGTTGTTAGTGTGGCGTGCGTTCAGTGTCAGCTCCAGTCATGAGGTGTTGCTCAGTAAGCCGCTCAGCAGGTGGAGCACTGATGATGTCACTCTGTGGGTGGAGCATCTGAGCGTCTGGACCAATCAATATAAGGAAACCTTCCGCAGGGAGCAGATCAACGGCAGGTAACACACACACACTACAGCCAGATCTTCTCTGTAGTGGCTGAACAAGAAATATAATTCATTTTGGGTCAGTCTAAAGAAATTGTATTTATTGTATGTAAACATTTCAGGATTTCTCTCCATATAGTGGACTTCTATGGTGCCCCGAGTTAGCAAAATGATAAAAAAGGTACAATTGATATACTTTTTAACTTCAAATGTTCATCTTTTCTAGCTCTGTAATGCACATGTGTATTCCGGTTCAAGACAGTTAGGGTATGTGGAAAAACTTCCATCTCATTTTCTCCTCCAACTTCAAAATCACCTTACATCGCTGTTTTACCTTTTTTTGCAAAGTGTGTTATCTTAGTGTTTGATCTTCTTCGCACGTTCACTTTGTAAACACTGGGTCTGTTCTTCTGCAGCGATGTAGGATGATTTTGAAGTTGGAGGAGAAAATGAGATGGGAGTTTTTCCACATACCCTAGCTGTCTTTAACCGATGCGCATCGCAGAGCTAGACAAGATGAGCATTTGAGGTTAAAAAGTATATAATTGTACTTTAAATGACAGACCGCTAGATAAGACCCTTCTTCCTCGTCTGGGATCATTTAGAGCTCTTTGAAGCTGCATTTCAACTGCATTTTGGAAGACCATAGAAGTCCACTATATGGAGAGAAATCCTGAAATGTTTTCCTCAAAAAACATAATTTCTTTGTGACTGAAGAAAGAAAGACATGAACATCTTGTAAGACAAGGGGGTGAGGACATTATCTGGACATTTTTGTTTTGCAAGTGAACTATTCTTTTAAATGTTGAATATCAACAGCTGTGCCCAGACTGAAACGGGAAAGCAGAGATGTTAGCGCAAGCATTTTTTAACATAGTAATGATTGTATTGCAGATAATATGAGGAAATTTCACCACCTTTCATTGATGTAAAAGCATGTTCCACCGCCAATTAATTTCTCCACTGATTCTGTGTTGAAATCCACTTTGAAAACAGAGAGAGAGAGAGCTTCTAGAGTACCATCACATACATATCACACCTGAAATGTGTAATCCCTGTGTGTCAGATTGCTGTTCGCTCTCAGCGATGAAGATCTGTCTGCGGCTCCGTTCAACATCAGGAATGAGTCTCACAGACGGATCATCCTGGAGGAGCTGCTCAGACTCAGACAGCGCCGGGTCTCACAGAACCTCTGGCAATACAAGGTGAGCTACTCGAGTGCATTCATTATCGTTAAAGGATTACTTCATGTCTTTCTTTATTCAGTCTTAAAGAAATTATGCTTTTGAGAAAAACATTTCAGGATTTCTCTCCATATAGTGGACGTCTGTGGACTTCTTCCAAAATGCAGTTTAAATGCAGCTTCAAAGGACTCTAAATGATCCCAGATGAAGGAGGAAGGGTCTTATCTAGCAAAACCATTGGGTATTTTCTAAACAAAATGTACAATTTAAATAAGGGATGCACCAAATGTTCAGGGACCAAATTATTCGGCCGAAAATAGCAGAAAAGGCTTTTTCGGTTTTCGGCACAATAAGCGAAAAGGGTGAATAAACAAAAGTGGCCTCAAACCATTAGTCCATCAACTCCAGAACGTTCTGTTGTCTAATACACCAGACACCAATTGTGTTTATTCTGACAGCGGCTCCTTAGCCAGGGTTCAAAGACCAAAGATGACAATCATTCACAAATCTGCTGCTGCCAGCAAACACTAGGACTGAGCTCTTCTTGCGGGTTTACCACTAAATAAAAGACAACATTCAGAAATGTTAGTATTGTCATTTTACTCTTGTTCTGTCAAATAAAATAAAAAAAGAGAAAAATAATGCTAACAATCATTCCAACAGCTCTATTAATACATTTATTCTAACATTGTCCTTTGCTCAGCAAGGCTGCATTTATTTGTTCATTAAAAACACATGCCTGATTCAAGAAGCGGCTCTTAAAAATGGCCAAAGAATATAATTTTATTAACTTATTAATTTGAAGTTTAGTTGTGGTTTGTTGGTAGGCTGTAATGTCTACTAGAATGTTACTAATGTTCAGTGTTAAGTACATATTTTTAAATTGTTGTTTTATATTTTTTTTTTTTTTTTTTTTTTTTTTTTAAAGCAAGACAAAACTGTGAAAAGCAAATATTGGCTATTTAATGTAAGCAATGGTCAAACAAATGGGCAAAATACATGTGGGAAAAACACTAAAGACCATGTTTGATTTTGTTCAGCTTTGGCAAAGAATTTTAATTTCGGGGCATACCTATTAAAAAATGTATAAATTGTCAATTTTTTTAGAAAATACCCAGTGGTTTCACTAGATAAGACCCTTCTTCTTCGGCTGGGATCGTTTAGAGCTCGTTGAAGCTGCATTTAAACTGCATAAACTCAACATAGAAGTCCACTATATGGAGAACATTCCTGAAATGTTTTCCTCAAAAAACAACTTCTTTACGACTGAAGAAAGAAAGACGCGAACATCTTGGATGACAAGAACGTGAGCAAACTATCTGTACATTTTTGTTCTGGAAGTGAGCTTCTCCTTTAACATTGTTGAGCATCATCTCTCTCTTGTCCTCAGGATCTGAATTTAGGGAAGACTCTGTTTCTGCAGTTGAGTTTGCAGAGTTTTCCTCGTCTGACGCTGCTCTATGTGTTCCTGTTTGATTACGGAGACACGTTCCTGCCCTTCATTCACATCAGCTGCCCTTCACAAACCACACCAGACGCTCTGATCGACACGCCGCTGGTGCGCCACTGCCTTTCACTCTCAAACACACCACTTTTCAGACTTTCAGACCTTATGACAATAGAAAGAATAATGTCTTGCCTTCATAGATTTAATTGCAATCCAGTCTATACGCAAAAGAAACTAGATATACTTCAGCTGAAAATGGACCTGATTTGCTGTATCATTTGTCAAAGATAACAAAACTCAAAGATTGCAACTCTTTTTCCGCATGTTCCACATCAGGACCGTCCGAGCTGGAGCCAGTGGGCGGAGTTTCTGCTGATGTACTTCCTGTTGCCCTATCAGCTGCTGTCTGCGTTCGCCTGGCACTGGATGAGCGTTCATTACTGGACGTCACGCGTCGTCATGTTACACGCCGTGTTTCTGTCTGTGCTGGATGTGCATTTCTTCTGGACGCTGTTGAAGAGAGGACAGATGAGGTTAGAGAGAGAGAGAGAGTGTGAATAAGAGACTGATTGTGATTATAATAGAGCTATGGGAGATCGCGATGAACTAACACGAGTGACAGCTTCTCATTTTTTAAGAGTTTGTAAATGAGATATTGATTTAATACAGCAGTTAAATAAACAAGAGGTTATTATTAAGTGACTTACATCGTCTGACTATAACACTATTGCCTGATTTTGTTCTATTTCTTCGTCAAAAGTATCCTGAAACAAGTCAAAGGTGTTTGGTTTATGAATGAACGTGCGATTTTAAACGAATCTAGTGAGGTGATTTAATTTCCCACACTGTAAAAAAAAGACACAATTTGTTGAGTAAACTTAAAATAGCTTGTTAGCCTGCTGCCTTGACATTTTAAGTTCAGTCAGCTCAAATAAGTTTAGTCAACTTGAAATGTTAAAAAAGGAGTTGTTCAACTTAAAATCTAGGTAAGTTACCTGCTGCCTTCACATTTTAAGTTGAATCAACTCAAATATCTAAGTTGTCACTTAGTACAACTTAACATTTTAAGCTGACTAAACTTTTTTTTTTTGAGTTGACTGAACTTAAAATTTAAACGCAGCCAGGTAGCAAATTATGTAGTTTTTTTACCGTGTATTCATAAAGATATTCACTTACTTTATTCCTGAATGAACCATCCATTTGAACGAATCAAATGAATGAATGATTCAGTATTAAATCAGTGGCAGATTTTTCAGTTAATCATTTAATATTTCTGTATTTAAAACTTGATATTTAAAACATTAATCTCAGCATGAATTTTTGAATTTGATTGCCACGTCTGAGCCTCATTAAACATGAAAATGTAACAAACAAAATTCCCTGTAAATCACTTTAAGGAGTCAAATATCAGCTCGTAATGGCTAATTTTTGATCAGATTTTGTGATTATTGTTTAGAATGTGCTCCTGAAACTGTGACTGAGCTCCTACATATTTGAAGTGCTCCTAACATGACTGAGGTCTGATGGTTGTGTTGTGATTGCAGGACGCTCCCTAAGTGTGTTTGGCAGGAGCTGCTGTCAGTGCTGATGAAGGAGTCTGTGTTTGTGCTGCTGTGGCCCATGGTTCCTCTGTTCTTCTGTAACTTTTTATTCTACTTCAATCTGTACGTCTGCCCCTTCTACAGCGCAGCGCTGGTCAAACGAACTCTCCTGCAGACACACACACCACAGCAGAGGATCTGAACACATTCACCATACTGCTGTTAAATCATACTCAGGGATATAAAACAGTCGGTTTTGGACGCCTTTCACTGTCACTGAATCAAACTGTTCTTATTCATTCATCTCTTCAGTCACCAATACAAAAATGCTGATTAAGAGAAATTCAAACTGTTCTGTGCAATTAAAATCAATAATACAATATTTATTTTTTCTATTATTCTTATATGATTCATGAGTGTTATAATCTGGGCAAAATGGACAAACTTTTTTTATAATAAAAAGAGAAAGTTCTGGTGTTGTTGAGTGACGTTACTATTAGATAAGAAGTTTGTCTGTTCCTGACAAGTTTTTTTATTTTGTGTAACAGGAAAATGAAGGGGAGACACTGCAGGCTTTTTGAGATTTTGGGCTCTTTGGTTTTTCATGAAGTGTTTTTTCAGACTAGTGGAAAGAAAACACCCAAAAGACACTGTTAAGTATTTCTTTTATAGCACTTTATCTATTTGTGTCAATAGATTTCAATTACAATACAGATTTTTAAAAGGCCAAGAGTATTTTCCCCTACTCTGAGCCATAAATCTCCACTTCAGCAGCTCTTACACACACCACACTGAGCATTTTTAAACCTTTAAGGTTTTTACAGAGGAATTTTTCATATGTAATTTGGTTGATTATACACTATAATATTTAGTTTTTTCGTCTTTTTCAGAATTATGACATGACAAAAATGAGATACCCAAAATCCTTTCTGTAAAAACTTTCAACTCTAATATTTTCAAAAAATTAAACAAAAATTTCAAATTTGATTACGTCCATTGTTTAGATTTTTTTTTTTACTAGTTCTTAGCGTATATTTAAGTGAAAATGCGTCACATATTTAAACCTAATAAGTTAATACAAAAATGTTTGCAATTATCAATGCAATCAATCAACTGGGTGAGCAAGGTGATAACTATTAGTTCATTT
>NC_133366.1:2134968-2199867 GCF_049309525.1 Garra rufa | reverse complement strand
TTTTTTATTTTTTAATTTATTATTATGATTATTATTATAATTTTTGTCCATCTCTGACGTTCCTGTGAAGGAATATTACTGTTGTTGGGGGCGTGGCTTAATGTCGCTGTGCTCACAGTTGATTGGTTCAATGTTTGTTTGCGATCTGTTAACCAGAACAAAACCTGTCCAGCAGCGCTTAGGGATCACCAGCTACTGAACACTAGTTAACCGTTCCCGGATCACTACTTAAACCTGCTTGGAGGACTAAAACACTACAGTCTGTTTTTAAACCAGGACGCTGCACATCCTCGTTTATCTGTGCGTACATTTGATGTAGTTTTCGTAAGAATCCTGGTGTAGTGGAATGAAACACAGCTGCTCGTTTGTGAGTGTGACGTTAGTTTGGAGACGCTCCCTCGCTGTGGCCCCGCCCCTGCCGTAAGGCGGAAGTTTGACGTGTGTTTGAGCGGTTGGTGCGGTGTGTGTTGTGCTCCTCCGATTCGGTGTGTACGGTTCTCCCGGGATGAGCTGCTGGTTGTAGCGGGTCGGTGATGCTGCGGCGGGTTCGGGAGCAGCTCCGGCAGGCGGCGGTTCAGATGGCGAAGAGACCCGAACTGTGCTGCGGCGCGATACTGCTCACCTGCGCGATCATCTTACCCTTAACCCTCACCTGCAGGTAAACACTACAGTACTCTACACACATATGTCACCCTGGAGAAAGAAAACTACTCTGAATCAACACGGATATAGTTGTAGCAATAGCCAACAATACACTGTATGGGTCAAAATGATCGATTTGTTCTTTTATGCCAAAGATCATTAGGATATTAATTAAAGATCGTGTTCCATGAAAATATTGTGTCAATTTCCTACCGTAAATATATTCAAACTTAATGTTTGATTAGTAATATGCATTGCTAAGAACTTCATTTGGACAACTTCGAAGGCGATTTTCTCAATTTTTTTTTTTGCACCCTCAGATTGCAAACAGTTGTATCTCAGCCAAATATTGTCCTATTCTGGAGAACTTATGTATTCAGCTTTCAGACATTTAAAAGTGGTTCAGGGTCACATGTACAATAATACATGCCATATACAATAATAAATACATATACAATAAAACAAAACATATAGTGTTTGTATTAATAAACAACATTTACAGTCATGTACACTACCGGTCAAAAGTTTGAGGTCAGTAAATTTTTCTAATTTTTTTTTTTTTTTTTTTTGAAAGAAATTAATACTTATATTCACCAAGGGTGTGTTAAATTGATAAAAAGTGATAGCAAATACTTACATTGTTAGAAAATATTTATATTTTGAATAAATTCTGTTCTTTTGAGCTTTTTACTCATCAAAGAATCCTGAAAAAAAAAATCACAATTTCTAAATAAATACTTTGCAGGGCAACTGTTACAATATATAATCCAATATAGATCCAACATTGATCATTCTAATAATAAATCAGCATATTAGAATGATTTCTGAAGGATCATGTGGCACTGAAGACTGCAGTAACAGCTGATAAAAATTCAGCTTTTCGTCACAGGAATAAATTAAATTTTAAAGTATGTTACAATAGAAACCATTATTTTATTTTGTAATAACAATTCGCAATATTAGTTTTTTTTCTATATTTTTGATTAAATAAATGCAGCCTTGAGGAGCAGAAGAGACTTTCTTTAAAAACATTACAACTCTTACTGACTCCAAACTTTTGAGCGGTAGTGTGTGTGTCATTCAGTAATATATGACCTTCATATGCTGCTCACCTGCAGATTAATGTACAGTAAAATACAGCTTATGTACAGTAACAGAATCATATCTAACACTTATCTGCACTATTATATTGTGCAATATGTAATAATATTTGATCAAAAAAATCAGCTTATTAGATCACATGCATGCATTTGTCCCTAAAATGGTACATTTGCTAAGTATTCTATCTTATTTTGTGAATAGGGTTGCAAAGGGTTGGGAAATTTCCAGTAAATTATTGGTAACTTTCCAGAAATCCCCGGAAGATTCCAAAACATCTTGGAAAAGTTTCCAAATTTTCTGGAAGGTTTCTGGAATTTACAGGAAAATTTCACCTTTCTGCAACTATAATTGTGAATAAAATATGGGTTAATGAGATTTGAGAATACACAACATCCACCTTTTCATAATTTGGCTTGTTTATATAAATAAATCATAATATAACACAAACAATAACACATTGCTCATCGGTCTGTCTCTGTCTGTCAGTCGTGTGAAGGACGTTGTGGCGGCGGCTCGGTCTCCGGTGCGGTTCTTCCCGCCTGAGGCTCCGGTGGTGGACTTGTTCCTGGGTCAGTTAGAGGAAGCGGATCGTCTGCGGGAGGAAGCGGACGTGTCGGTGGTGTTCTATTACGCCCCGTGGTGCGCTCACTGCATCTCTGCACGACAACACGTCCAGCAGGTGGCGCTGCGGCTGGCCCATCAGGTGAGACACCGAACACCGAACAGACGTCACACCAACATGACAGTGAAGTTTCATGACACTCAGAAGCTGTTTCATTAATAATAATGCGCTGGTCGTGTCGTGTGCAGGTGCAGTTTGTGGCGGTGAACTGCTGGTGGCATCAGGGCAGATGCAGGAAACAGAAGAGCTTCTTCCAGTATCCAGTCATTCATCTGTACTACAGGAGGTAAACACACGCTTACAGTGACCCAATCATGTGTTCATAACATAGACTGCAAAAAATATGGACGTAGTGTCCGTGACGTCACCCGTACTGCCCTCCAAAGGTAAAGCGCAGTAACTACACATTTGGTCAAAATTGAGTTAAGGCTTAAAATGGGCTTTGTGACAACTGTTTTGTCTTGTGGCAAAGTCTCCTGGTTCAATTTTGTCCCGTTTCAGAGTAACAAGAGTGTCAAAATTGCAGTAACTGCAAAATCCAAACTAATGCCATATATGTTGTAGAAACTTTAAAGGCATTTTTCTCAGTTTCAGTGTTGGCGTAGTTACTGCACTTTGCCTTTGGAGGGCAGCATAGGTTTCTGAAGAGCGATTTTGAAGCCTATAGTGGGCAGGATTCAGCTGTCTCCATCTTGGAATCGCGTCACTCCTGGATAATCAAAAATGGGCAAAAAGGCGGGGCGTGGGCGGAGCTGGTTGCTGAAACCACACCCACCTAGCGTGTCAGTGGTGACAGCAGCGGCAATCCCCCTGTCACTCAAGTGGCCACGCCCTTAATTACGCTGAACTTTAAGGCTTAATGTAACTTAAACGGATGAGTTATAAAAAAATTCACCCCCCTCACAGTTGACATGAAGGGCGAAACCAGCTATATAGACCAAAACCACTTTTTGTACCAGGCTGTAATCATATTTTTTCCTGCTGTGAAGTTGGGCATTTTAACATGGGGCGTCACTGGGATTGACTCTCTTCTGCAGCCAGTCTCTAGTCCATGAATTGCAGTTTAAGTCACTTCTGTGTTGGTTTCAATAGAGAGAGCGGGAGGATGCCGTTTGGTTCATAATCATAATAATAACTCTGTGTGTGTGTGTAGGATTGGTCCGATCGAGTACAGAGGTCCAGTCCAGTCTGAGTATCTAGAGAACTTCATTCAGAGAGTTTCTGCTCCGCTCACATACCTGCCCTCCATTGGAGCCCTGCACACCTTCCTCACTCATCACCAGGTAAACACTCTTTCACTCAAACATACACTCACACACCCATACACACCAGTTTCTCATATATATGTGTGTGTGTGTGTGTGTGTGTGTGTGTGTGTGTGTGTGTGTGTGTGTGTGTGTGTGTGTGTGTGTGTGTGTGTTCTCCAGCAGGCTGTCGTGGGTTTTTTCCAGTTTGGCTGGTCTCCTCAGCCGGCCGGTTTCATCACGTTCCTGTTGTCCGCTCTGCAGGCGCTCAGACGAGGTACTGACCCGCTCTCACACATCACTAACACTGATCCTCTCAGCTCTCACACGCTGCCTTCTGATTGGTGCAGATCACCAGGGGGAGGTGCGCTTTGCAGTGGTCACCAATCAGGCGGTGGCAGAGGGCGTGTCTCTCACGGAGGATGAAAGTGTCTATTTACACCGGCGTTTGAACATCTCTCTGGTCAGTTCATATTCACACACACACACACACACACACATTAACACACACACATTAACACACATTCTGACTATATGCTCACAGTGAAATATAATGCTAGTTTTGTGTTTCTGAGCGCAGGTTTTCCCACGGACGGAGAGGAACTTCACTGCGCAGGCCGTCTGTGATTGGGTGTTTGAGAACAGAGAGCGTGTCATTCACTGGATTCAACCAATGGGAGCAAAGAGTTACCTACTGGAGGCGGAGCTACAGAAAGGCCCCGCCCTCCTGACTTTCCTCCCGGACAATCCATTCACAGCCAATCAGCTGCTGACTCAGGTTCCTCCAGCAGTTTGAATATAATGTTTTCATAATGTTGACAAAACACTATAATGTAACATAACAATATTATAAAATAATTCTAAATCAGTATATTTTAAGGCGAGACACTGCAGGTCAACAGGGTAAAAAATATTAACTAATAGTTATTACCTTTCTTCCCCAGTTGATTGATCACAGTGATAATTGCAAACATTTTTTGTATTACAAGTTTTCTAAAATGAGGTTTAAATCCACAAATTATCATTATTTAATCAAATGTGTGCTAATTTGCATACATTTCTAGTACAAAAATCTAAACACTGGATGAAGTAAGTTTTTTTAAATTCTTGTTTAATTTTTTTGACATATTAGAGTCAAATGTTACAGAGGAATCTCAGAGATCTACCATTTTGGGGGGAATAAAATGTTGTATAAAAGTAAGCAAATTTTATACAGTGCCCTCCACTAATATTGGCTCGTAGTAAATATGACCAAAGGTGACTGTGAAAATAAATCTACAATGTTCATCTTTTAAATCTTTCATTTAAAAAAAATCACAAAATTCTAGCCTTTCATTGAAGTAAAACAATGGAAAATGGGGGGATATCTCATTATAAAATAAATGTTTTTCTCTAGTTCACGCTGGCCACAATTATTGGCACCCCTAACAATATGTCTAAGTAAAATATCTCTGAAGGATATTCCCATTAATATTACAATTGTTTTAGCACATCAGGGTGGCTATGAGTATAAAACTGTCCAGTCATGACTTTCTGTTCCACAGGATTATAAATATGAGGAACACAAAGGCCAAATCCCCTTAATCATCCATCACAAGAAGTAAAACCAAAGAATGTGGTTCTGATGTGAAGAACAAGTTTGTTTAGCTTCACAAAATAGAAAGTGGCTGTAAGAAAAGAGCTAAAGCATTGAAAATCCCACCATCAGGGCAATAATTAAGAAGTTCCAATCAACTAAAGATGTTACAAATCTGCCTAGAAGAGGATGTGTGTCTATATCATCCGAATGCACCATGAGGAGGAGAGTTTGAGCGGCCAAAGACTCTCCAAGGATCACAGTTGGAGAATTGCAGAGAATTGTTGAGTCTTGGGGTCAGAAAGCCTCAAATAAAATTATCAAACAGCCCCTACATCAGCACAGGTTTCAAGAAAAATCCTCCTTGCTCAACCCAAAAACAAACTCCAGCATATTCATGTGTCAGACATGATTGGAACTTCAAACAGGACTGGCTTCTATGGTCAGATGCAACTAAAAATGAGCTTTTTGGCAGCTAATGGGCCATGGTTGCATCTTCCAGCAGGACAATGGTCCAAAACAAATTCAACACAAAATTGAGTCACTGAGCACAGAATGAAGCTTCTACCATGGCCATATCCCTGACCTGAACCCTGGAGAAACTGAAGAGAAGAAACACCAACATGAAGCTGAAGAGAGAGATTCTAGAGAGATTCTGAAGGAATGGTGTCTGATTTCTGGTCAGGTGTTCTCCAAACTCATTAGACATTGTTGGAGAAAACTCAGAACTGTTATCTTGGGAGAAGGATGTTGCAATAATGGGATGCCAATAATAGTGGCCAACATGAACTAGAGAAAAACATTTATTTCATTATGAGATTTCACCCCTGGGTTCTATTGTTTTACTTCAATGACAGGTTAGAATTATGTGAATTTTTTGAATGAAAGATCAAAAGGATGAATTATGCAGATTTATTTTCACATCCACCTTTGCTCATATTCACCAAGTGTGCCAATATTAGTGGAGATCACTGTATGATCTTTAAAAACTTCAGGATATAGGCATGAATAACAATGCTCAGTGTGGTGTGTGTAAGAGCTGCTGAAGTGGAGATTTATGGCTCAGTGTAGGAGAAAAAACTCTTGACCTTTTAGAAATATGCATTGTAATTTAAATCTATCGACACAAATAGATAAAGTGCTATAAAACAAACATGTGTCTTTAGGATGTTTTATTTCCACTAGTCTGAAAAAACTAAATCTCAAACTTGACAGGTGCAGTTTTTGCCAGCAGTGTCTCTCCTTATATAACAGAAGTATATCAGTGTGTGTGTTTGTGGTGTAATGTGGATGTGTTGTGTGTGTCAGGTGACTGATGTGGCTCTTCATTATCACTCGTGTTGTGGCTCAGAGGAGGATTCCTCATCCGTCCCGCTCTGCTGTCAGTCTCTGCCGGTTCTGTCGGTGGATGCGGGCGTCTGTGAGCTGTGTGTGTCTCAGTGTTGGGCTCTGGGTCTGTATCTACATCAGGCTCAGTTCTCCAGCTCCTCCTGCAGGAGTGTCCAGAGCTGGTACAGTCCGTCGGGCCGGTTCAGTGTGTGCTGCAGGAGTGTCCCGAACCCTCGCCGCTGTCCAGAGCTGCTGTCGGACTCCATCACGGGCCTGCAGTGCCGCACCAACAAGACGCTGCGCTTCTATCTGCTGGACGCTCAGCTCAACTGGCCTCTAGCGCAGAGACTCGGAGCATCTGGAAACCAGAGCGGAGACCTGCCCTTCATCACCATCATCAACCTCAGAGACGAGACACACTACGTGCTCAACCGCACCGACACACTGGGTACACACACACACACACACACACACACACACACACACACACACTAACACACTAACACACACACACACACACACACACACACACACACACACACACACACACACACACTAACACACTAACACACACACACACACACACACTTAAAGTCCAAAATTTGTGTGTGCATTTTTTGCATTTCTCAAAACTACTCATGCACAGAATGTTAGAGTGGCTCTAAATTGTCAAAACACTTCTCAAAATGCTTTTTATGCAGTAGGGCTGTATAAATGTCTGAAAAAATTATTTCAAAATTTGTACTTAAATATGATCAAAATTTGAATTATATTCAAATTTAAAGTGCATAATTTTATTTGGGGAGAAAAAAAGCCTGAATGTTACAGTGGCTCTAAATTGTCAAAACACTTCTCAAAATGCTTGTTATGGATTAGGGCTGTATAAATGTCTGAAAAAATAAGTTCAAATTTTGTACTTAAATATCAATATTCAAAATATAGTCAGTTCTAAAATGCATCATTTTATTTCGTATTTGTTTTCTCTCCTGAGGCCACAAGAGGGAGCACTAAGACAAATATTACTAATGCACGATTATTCAAAAAGTGCATAATGTTTAAAATAATGTTTATAATTAAGTTGCTTAAACAACTATAAACAGCATCATGAATGCATGCATGAGTTTAATACAAAGACACAAGAGCCAATCACACACAGTACTTTTTTTCAATTAAAATCATGAGATGCAGTGGGATGGGGAAAAATCCTGCCATAAAGATAAAGATCCGTTTTTGCAAAGTTGAACTTGTATTAATTTCTAAATATGTCTAAATATGCAACGATGACAGACGTCCCTCTAGAAAATGTGAAATAATGAGTTCTGTGTGAGTGACTTGCTTTCAGTTTTGACCCAAACTAAATGTTCTCTGCATTGATGTTAATATTTTAATGAACAACGCAGCAGCTCTGCATCTAGTGTCTTCAACTCTGAATAGACAAATAAAACATTATAATCCAATGACAATTACATCTTCATCTCTTCTCATGAACACTGATAAAGCTGCCCACTTAAAGCACAACTAAAATTAGAATTAAACAATCTTACATTCGATTGTGGATTTTTATTGTAAATTGAATATAATGAATATTCTGTCTGTTTGTGGAGCAGCAGATTTCATCCAGAACTTCAGCGTGTCCTACAGTCCTTTACACAGACATCTGGTGGGACACAAACTACAGCAGCAGACACAGTCCCTCATACAGGAAGTGACCTCAGACAGCTTCCTGCACACTGTCATGGACTCACAGAGGGTGAGAGCTGCTCTTTATTAAAGCTATAATCTAATGTCAAGAGTAGGAGCACTGCTTCATTTGAGCCGGATCCTGTTTCGGAATGTGTTTGTTTTTAAAGATCCGGCATTAATAAGTGCATTAGATCGTGACACTGAGTGCATATGAGACAGAGCAAGCACTGGTTTATGTAGATATATTTTGAGGTTATGTATTGGTTCTCAGCATATTTTTGACCAATCAGCTTCTTAAGTTCTAAATGGCTCTCAGTGATTGGTGCTTAGTCCTTAACCCCTCTCTCCAAACATGCATCACTCGAAAAACATATTTAGAGAGCAGCAGAGTGTTCAGAAAGACTGTAATAATACCAGAAATGATACCAAATCAAGTCAAATATTATAAAGTATAAACACTAGACCTATAATGAAACAAATCATTTAAATGAAACGGTATTCAGAACAGAACAAGAATGAAAACAATATGTAAAGCTAAGAAACTGAAACAAAATTCAGCACAAATCCAAACATTTTCATATTCATAATGTGTTTGAATGATAAACTATTATTTCAGGATCTCAGTCAGAATTGTGAGATGTAAACTCACAACTGTGAGGAAAAAAAAGTTTTTTCTTAATTTTGCAAAACTGTATAAAAACAATTCTCACAAAAGTATTGCGTTCAATCTAGAAACTGTTTGCCTCTAGAAATATTGCCTTTCCCTCAAAAAAATGTTGAATTTGCATTGAAATTTAGTTTTTTCTTTTACCTCTTTATTTCCGTCACAAAAGTTTTTGTGAGCAAACACAAAGTTTATAAACTCACAATTCTGACTTTTTTTCTTGCAAATACGATTTTGTATCTCGCAATTCTGACTTCTTTTCAGGAAATTCTTTTTTTCCCCCAGAACTGGATGATATAAACTCAATTCTTAAGATTTTTTCCTCTGAATTGGGTGATATAAACTAGCAATTGCGAGAAATAATATCAGAATTGTGAGATATAAACTCAGAATTCAGACTTTCTTTCTCAGAAATGGTTATAAACTCTCAATTGAGACAAATTTCCTCATAAATTGAGAGTTTGTAGTCAGAATTGCAATATAAACACTTATTCTGACATTTTTCTCAGAATTGGGTGATATAAACTCGCAATTGTGAAAAATAAAGTCAATTGCAATATAATCCCATAATTCTGACTTTTTTCTTTTTTTTTTTTTTTTAAGGAAAATGATGACAAAACATTTTTCCTCTGAATTGGGTGATAGAAACTTTTTGATAGTTTGTATCGCAGAAACTGTACTTTTTTTCCTCACAAATGCAAGTTTGTATCTCGCAATTCTGAATTTATTTCTCACAATTGTCAGAATTGCGAGATACAAACTTGCATTTGTGAGGAAAAAAGTACAATTTGTGAGATACAAACTATCAAAATGTTTATATTGCAATATAAACTTTTATTCTGACATTTTCTCAGAAATGGATGATATAAACTCGCAATTGCTGATAAAAATTGCATTTACTTGTACTTTTACTTTTAATGCTTAAGTTCATTTAAGAAAAAAAAAGTCCTTAAGTACAATAAATATCACATACTTTAAGACTTTTACTTGAGTAATATTCTAAACAGTAACTGAGCCTAATAGAGCAAAGATAAAGGTCTATTCAGTTGAATAATGATATCTATATTAGCATCCAGCAGGTGATATCTGTGATCTCTGTCTCATCAGGATGTGCTGCTGTTGTATTATTCGGCGTGGTGTGGGTTCTGCTCGGTTCTCAATCAGGTGTTTCTTCAGCTGGCTCATCTGTTCCAGGGAAACAGCGCCCTCACGGTGGCCAGGTGTGGAACTGCACATTACAATCACATGACAGTCCATTCAGGAATAACTGTGAGTTAGTGTGTGTTCTTGATGATTTCAGAGTCAATGTTGGCCGTAATGATCTGCCCTGGGAGTTTATGGTGGATCATCTGCCGTCTGTGCTGTTCTTCCCCAAACACAGGTCTCAAACTCCTCATTCTCTCTCTGATGCTCGTCAAACCTGTGTCTGTTCCGTTCTGAATCACTTCTGTCTCCCACAGGAAGCAGATGAGTGTGAAGTTTCCAGAAAACACACCCATGACGGTTCCCAACCTGCTGCGGTTCATTCTGCAGCACACTGGCCACGCCCCCTGGGAGGAGTCAGGCGGTGGGGTGGAGCCTAAGTCCCTGCTGGAGGCGGAGCTTCACATGCTGCAGCGGGAGGTGTTTTCTCTGCATCGGGCCAGAGAGCGTCTCTCTCAGCAGCTGGCGGTCCTGTGGAGGGAGAACCGGCGGCTCACGCTGCACTCGCACACGCTGGAGACCCAGAATGCCGAGCTGCGGGAGCGGAGCGGACGACTGGAGACGCTGTACAGAGAGAAAACACGCCAGCTGACCCACAGCGTTCACAGACTGCAGGAGCTCGCAGACACATCTGAAGAACTGCTGAAGGAGAACACGCTCCTCAAAGTGCTGCTGAACGCTCTCAGAGACACTGACAGATGGGGAACAGACAGACAGGAAGAAGAAACACAAGACACAGACGGACAGGAAGTAGAAACACAAGACACAGACGGACAGGAAGTAGAAACACAAGACACAGACGGACACGAAAGGAAGTGTGAAGCTTCCTGATGACAGATGATGATTATTAGCAGAATCTCAGAAAACCTGTCAAGAACACGTCCAGCTCATATTTCACCACAAAATCAAAAGAAGAATGAATAATATATTGTGCTTTGTTGAAGACAAGATTTATTTGTGTTATTTACAAGCGTGATAAATAATCCTAATTACTGTGAACAAAATACAGTTCAGTGGTTAGAGTTAAAGATTGTGTTCCAGTAATTACATTTAGAGGATTTCGACAGTCATCATCATTCAGAATAATAGGAAAAACATATGGGTGCATTAGAGTAGTTATAATCAGAGTTTTGCATTATAATAATGCACATTTGTGAGATTAGCATGAAAATAATGTCATTATGAAAAAACTCTTAATGGTTGGGAAAAGGCTTCATTTTCTCTGTGCTATGTATAATTGAGTTTTTCTGTATTGTTTTGAGGTGAAAAGTGAGCTGGACATTAATTGTGATTGTCGACTGTTCATCAGTTTGGAGTATTCCTGTTTGTTTTGTTGTCATCTATTTTACATTATCACTAAATGATGGGTTCTGATATTCAGGGATTTCTTGATGTTTCTCAGATTTAGGGTTAAAGTTTAATGAAGGTTAATGATGGTGAA
This sequence comes from Garra rufa, assembly GCF_049309525.1. Classification (NCBI taxonomy): domain Eukaryota; kingdom Metazoa; phylum Chordata; class Actinopteri; order Cypriniformes; family Cyprinidae; genus Garra; species Garra rufa. The sequence goes on along the minus strand of NC_133366.1, from coordinate 2,188,362 downwards.
TGTGATCATCTCTGACTATAGGTTTTTAAGTATATTTTGGTTACACTTTGCACTTTTGTGTGAATTATTAAGTACTGGGAGTGACAATAATTCAAATAAATTATGTTTTAAATTTGAACATTTAAAAAAAAAGTTAACTCTAACAATAAAACAGTATTAGTGTAACATATTGGAAGAAGATAAAACCAAATCATCAGTGTGTAGAATATTTATTTTATTTTTTAAAACGAATACATTTAAATTAAACTAAACTACGAATGTACAGGGGTTGGACAAAAAAACTGAAACACCTGGTTTTAGACCACAGTTAGTATGGTGTTGGGCCTCCTTTTTTTGGCCAATAGAGCATTTCGTCTTTGGAATTGTCATATACAAGTCCTGCACAGTTGCCAAAGGCATTTTGAGCCATTCTCCTCTTGCAGATCAGGGGTCAGGTCACTACATGATACTGGTGTAGGAAAATGTCATCTGACTCGCTCCTCCAAAACACCCCAAAGTGGCACAATAATATTCAGATCTGGAGACTATGCAGGCCATGGGAGATGTCCAACTTCACTTTTCTTGTTCATCATATTTAGTCAAAGTCAACTTTATTGTCAATTCTGCCACATGTACAGGACATACAGGGAATTGAAATTGTGTTACTCTCAGACCCATGGTGCATACAAGAAACATTAAATACAAACAGTAACATTAAATACAGAGGTAGAATTTAAAAAATACTAATAAATACAAATAAACCATATAATGTATAAAAATGAAAAATACAATACAATATACAAGTAAGATAAAAATGAAAAATACAATATACAAATAGCTACTTGTCAGTTTCTATCTCCTCGTAAATTTGAATATAAAAACAACAGAGCTGGAAATATATCGTTTATCAGCAACACACAGAGCACATGAGGGTGAATAACAGCACTAGTCTTGACTGCATTCATTTAACTCCTCCCCTCACTGCAGCCTATATTTCAGACGAGGAACTTCTCAAACAAGCCTGATCTCTGCCACAGCTACAGAATGGTCTCCTGCGCATGCGCACTTTCACTCTAGGGCAACTCCTTTGAAACCGAAAGTACAGTGGGAAAAGAAATGCGCGTTTGCAACATCGCCATTAAACCCAAAATAAGAAGACGACTTCTGAAGCCTTAAAAACGAACAGAAACATCACATTACGGTACGTTTATTTATCGTCTTCTGATATTTTGTTGTTGTATTGTTTGTGTTGTTTTCGTAGTCGCGTCGCTGTCAAACTCGATCTTTAGTCGTTTTTAACCACCATTTTATGGATGTGACGCATGTAGAAATGGACACGTTCATCTTTAGGGTTATAATGATATCGTGCTCCATGGATTCTGCTTTTAGTTCAGATTAATTTCATGGATTTATCACAGTCTAAATATACAAAGAAAGATGTAAAGCAGTGTTTCTCAACCCTGGTACTGAGGGCCCACAACCAGGGCCGCTGCTGGCCAAATGGGTGCCCTAAACAGAAATGTACTTTTGTGCCCCTCCCCCAAATATCAGGGACGTAAAAAATAAAATAATAATAAAAACACCTACTATAGGGGCCAAAATAGAACTTTATTCAAATAAAATAAATACATTGTATCACTTATCAATTACAATAGTAGCTCTACAGCAAAAAATACTAACTAAAATTACACTTTAAATAAAAGATTAAAAAATTTGAAATCTTAACATTAAAGCAGACAAGGGTTATGATGTCCACACATTTTTGTTGAGGAAATGATAGGAAAGATTATGTGGATATTTTAATTAAATGTTTGGTCAATATTAAACAAGGAATTCGATCATCATGTAAGTGTAACAACTGCATTTACCAGGCCTTTGGTGCCCTTTTCAGGCATTTCTGTTAAAATTGTAATGTAAACTGTTAATTTTGTATTAGATTATGTACTTTAACACTGTTATTTAATGACACCATATGCTCATTATTAATCAATAATCATAATTGCCTCAGTGTTTTAATATAATGCATTTTAAGTCATTTTGTTTACTTAGATCTGCTTCTATTCACATTATATTAAGAAAGATGCGTTAGTCGGGAAATTATTACCGATATTAAATCACATTATTAACGTCGACAGAATAAAATAAAGTTTCACAGGATTATGAACGTACCTGAAAGTGATGCACGGGCTTCATCTTGGGCTTTTTTCTTCTTCTCGGCACCGGACTGTTGATGTCTCTTTCCAGGACCGGGCATATTGTTCATCAATTATTATCATCATTTTTGGCCAAATAGGCGTAAACAAAGGTGATGCTGCGCGTGTGTTTACTAGCCTACTCTGCGTTCACCGTAAAATGCAATATATACGTTTATATTTTTGTTTATTTGTATATGTATATTATTAATATTAATGTATTATTAAAGTTGGTGCCCTACACAGACTGCATACTCTGCGTATAGGGAACGGAGGTACTGCCCCAACACTGCACATTTTGTGTGTCATTAGAAAACATCTCCAGGACCTGAAAGGGGTCTGTCAGATAACAAGACATACAAAATGTGCAGTGTTGGGGGGCGTCCACGACCAGGGTTGAGAAACACTGATGTAAACATTCAAATATGAATATGGTTTTTGAGCCCTCCTGTGATGGATGTACAGGAGTTTTTTTTTCTTGGCTCTCGATAGTTTTTTCACTTTAGCTTGAGCACGTTGATTCTGACTTACTATGTGTCTTAACGCAAACTTTTACAGCCTCCTCACCCACAAAATTCAATTAAGTGGCACACTGCACCATCAGTGGTTCAATATTTAAATGCAAATCTTCCAGTTTTCGGCAAGATTAATGTTGACAGATATGTTGGTGGCTGCAGTTTGTGCCGTTGTGCAGTCGTGAATAAGGTTATTTTTACGTGTTTTTATCATTTCATTTCAATTTTAGTATACTTTGATTTTACGTTTAAATTTATTTCAAATAATTAAGTTTTTTTTTTTTTGGCTAATGAAAATTATTCTGGTTTACACAATAAATGCATCATGGTCACATCACTATTGAGATATGTACTTTAATCACTGCTGTTTATGGATGGGAATAAACAAAGACGTATCCACCACGCAAATCACACAATGGCTAAGTTCATTAAGCTCTAGTCTAGCGATCCCATGCTCCAAATAGTAGGCTAATTAAAGATATTCTCCAAAGGCCAGATCTTTGAGCAGCTGATCGACATCTCCTTTGTGCAGATATTGCAAACATGAAGGGTTGTCGTTATTCAAAGTCTCTTTAAGGCAATAGTCTTTGGGTTATTGATGCAATGAGGTGTTTGTGCACCTGTTGCTCTTATTTTCTTTTTGTAAATATTACTGCAGAACTTCCTATAATTGCATACAAGCTCAGGGAAAGGTGGTAGTATCTTTAACAGTTAACAATCATAATCATGGAAAAAGCATGTAAAAGTCCTTCCCAAACCAGGGAAGTGACGTCGACTTGTAGTTTTTGAGACTAGTAGTTCTCGGGTCAAACGTGTTTTCAAACACTCATGATGGACTTACAAATGTTCCGATGCAGTGTTTTGTGAGTACATAACCTATTTACACTACTGTACAAGTTTGGTAAGATTACTTGCACGTTTAGTGGTGCAATTTACGAGATACATCACATGTACCATTCACTGCTGTAGCAAACCATTCGAAAAACTCTGATATCTCCATTAATGTTCGACAAAGCCGGTAAAAAAAACTTGGGATGGGGTATTTACATGGGCTTCAGAGTGCATAGCAATGAAGTCAAATCTACTCCGAACCATCCCTTTAAGCATGATCATTTCTCATGCCAAATTTCAGGAAATGATGATAATTCGATGCAATAAAAAGTGAATAAAATACATGAATGAACATTACTCATTTGTTCAAAATTGTGTCTGACCCTCTCCAATTCTCCCGGCGTATTGCCGTCCAATTCATACCACGTCCTTTATGACATTTACAAATTACAAAAACTTCTCTCGTAATTAACATATTAAACTGAAACAAAACAAATAATATTTAAACATAAATGTAAAACAGAAAAGAAATTGTTTCTGAAATGGCTGCAATTAATGATATAGATCGCACTTTCTCTTTCCGTTTGATCTGTTCTTTAATCTAACCTTTGCCGCTTTTTTATCGTTCTTGAAGAAAACATTTGCCCGTTTGGTGATTAAATAAACTATTTTAGATTTCTGCTTGAACTACACAACATGTCCTGTGTGTGTTTGATACCTGCAAGTTATCCATTAACGCAGCGCTGCACTTTTGTCCGGTTTCATTAAGGGTGGGTAAAAAAAAAAAGGATTCTCGGATGCATCGCAATCCTCTCTTCGATGAGCTTGTGTTTTCCCCGCATATGGCACGTGCGCGCGCTAGAGACGCAGCGGGCTTCATTGCACAGGATTTGCACTGTGAGCTACATGTGCATTCTGTGAACTTTCAACCGCAGTTTTTTACTTACATATGCCTTCATTTCTGCCGTTTGTAATGCAGTACTATTAGATGCACAAAACTCGCGCACTGACAGACTTTCACTTGTGCTTCTTTGGGTTTGTTCGTCCTAAAAAGCTGGTTTGCGGATGCGGTTAAATGCACTTGCATTTTCGAATACTTTTAAACGAAACTGATGTACAGTACACACAGTCAGTTATGTTTTTAGAGCAGTTCAAAACATTTGATAAATCGAAATAGATCTGTGCATTCGTTTTAATGCAGCCTGTTAAAGAAGCTACTGTCTACGATCTCATCAGCAATAATCAAATGATAAAGAAAAAAGAACACTTATTTTAAATAAGTAATTGTTTAAAAAAGTAGCCTGCTTATATAATGGAAAAACCAATTAGATATAAATTGTAAATGAAAATGTAGCCATGTGCAGTAATATTGAAAACTGAGAATGTGATGCATGGTTATATTTAGTTGATATTGAAAATTGTAATTAAATTGAATCTTAATTTTAAGATGGCAGTAGGCCTACTGACATACAGAGATTCCAAATATAAACAAAAGGCATAAAACCTGCAATTTTACATATTGTTAAAATGTAAAGATTCACACCCCTTAGCAATGACCCCATTTGTAACATCAACTAAGATTGATGAAAGCTGTAGAATAGAAGTGTTGTTCCTTGTTAGAGTGTGTACATTTCAACATTTACTGTAATATTGTTAAATTTAAAAATTAGTTTATTTTGTTAACATTAATGAACTATGAAATAACTTTAATGATCAATATATAATTAATATTAATATTTTTATTTATTTACAAAGTATGGTTTAGTATTTTTTTTTAAATAGTAGAGCACTATTTTAGTTGCCGTTAAGTATCCGTTTTCAAAAACTATCGGTTAATTAATCGGTATCGGCCAGTGTGGTCCAACCTAGCTATCGGTATCGGTAAAAACCAATATCGGTCCACCTCTACTCGTAACTGGGAGTCCATCGATCTAGTACGAGTTCACGAGTGGGAAATCACGGGTTTGACTGCCGTTCCAGTGCACTTTCACGGGTAGAAGGTTGGAAAAACACGGATTACGGGTTGCCTTGAACGCGGCATAACTCTGGATGAAAAGCTTATCACAAATCGCTTTGTTTGGCTCTGACTGGCTGGCGCCGCTCTATACAGTCATGGGCTGGTGTTAATATGACGTAATGTAACAGTCTATGGTTAAGATAAACATCCCCCCCAATACATTTTCACATTTATGATAGACTTTTGAACACAGTTTTATGTCATCTAAGGTATTTATTTATAGTTCTGGTAGCCAATATATTTATAATTCATAAAGAGAGGTGTTTTTATGTTTTGTATGTCCAGTAGACAATTACACAATGTGATCCAGCAACATTACAGCAGCATCAGAGACTGAGTGTCTGAATCACGCTCTACATCACTTTATATTATTATTAAAAATGAACTGGACCAATGATAATTCTGATAGAAACTGTCCCGGGACCCTACTGTTGCTATAGTAACGACACAACCTTCACACGCATCTGACACTTTGATTTCAGTGGTGTTTTTTATTTTAGTTAGCAGTTTGCTTTGTACATTAAGTTTAACAACATTTAAGGTTAAAGACCGCAAACGTCATTATTCAGTTAACTGTGCTCGCATGTTTTAAACACTTAGACAACCTGATGTTCTTTACTCTGCAGTGTATTTAACTTCTTAGGTTATATCAATGGTATTTCACATGCGGACACAATTACTACAACATATACATAGATTTAATTGTTTGACCAAAATGATTACTAGAGACAATTTAGTAGTGGCTGGATATTAGTTGGGACACGTCAAAGCATCTCTAATAAATTCTATATCCTACACTCTTGGTCTCTAGTTAATTATGGATAATAAAGGGAGCAGTGAGAGAACAGCATCTCAAAGACACAACAGAGAGTCTCTGAAGAGTGACAGATCAACTCCTCATCCTTCTAAACTCAGTGATGAAGCAGTGACCTCTGACCCCAGGTGAGACACTACCTACTATTAGACAACAGAGAGACTCATAATGAAGTTAACAGCAGGAAGAACTAAAGGAAGACATATTTGTGTTTTCTCATATATATTCCAGCAGGGGGAGGCAGAAATCTTCATCTCCTGAACCCAGCTGTGTGTCTCTGAAGAGTGATGGATCATTGACTAAACCCCCTCCTAATTTCAGTAATGAACCAGTGACCTCTGACCCCAGGTGAGTGTAAATGTGATGGTGTTTTGACAGATCTAGTAAAACTAGGAGGAAACTAATGGATTAATATGAGAGTTAAAACTAAGAGAAATGTTTTGATTTCCAAGACACTGAAAACAATCATGAGATGAAAGTTAGTGCTGCGCTTCACTCTGAAACACAATACATCAGACTATAAGGCCCGGTTCACACCGCATGTTAACAAACGAGTGCATTCACACCGGCAGCAGGAGCGTCGCGTGAGCAGCGCTGAAGCGATGGTTTCGGCACCGAGTCTATTTTTGCTGCGCTGCTCACGTTTAAAAAAAGGGACAGTATACATTGATGGCCAAAATAAATATGATTTCACACAAAAAAGTTCTATAAATGCATAGAACAAGCTTAAAATGCACATAAAACGCATGTCTAGTGAATTAAACAAGAATCGATATCAAAAGAAAATGAAGAATCCAAAATATGTAGGCCTAGGCTACAGAAGATACAAATGTGACCCTGGAGCACAAAACCAGTCTTAAGTCGCTGGGGTATATTTGTGACAATAGCCAAAAATACATTGCATGGGTCAAAATTTTAGATTTTTTTTAATGCCAAAAATCATTAGGAAATTAAGTAAAGATCATGTTCCATGAAGATTTTTTGTAAATTCCTACTGTAAATATATCAAAATGTAATTTTTGATTTGTAATATGCATTGTTAAGAACCTAATTTGGACAACTTTAAAGGTGATTTTCTCAGTATTCTGATTTTTTTGCACCCTCAGATTCCTGATTTTCAAATAGATGTATCTCAGTCAAATATTGTCCTATCCTAACAAACCATACATCAATGTATGTGTGTATGTATGTATAAATCTCAGTTTTGTAAAATTTAACCTTATGACTGGTTTTGTGGTCCAGGGTCACAAATGTGTTTTTAATTATTCAGTTTGGGTGCAAGCATGGTGTAAAAAAAAAAAAACCTTTTTTTTTTACCTTTTTTTTGCATTGAGAAAAAGCTGCTATGATTGAGTCTTGGATTGTATAAAGCACTGTATAACTAAATGTAAAATAATAATAATAATAATTATAATAATAGTAAAAATAAATGAAAAAATTTATAAAAAAATAAAAAAATACACATATGTAGGCTCTAGCGCTACCCATATTTTACCTCATTCATGTGCAGCTTTATGATTAGGGGAGCACAAAGTAACACTTTTTGCGTTTCTCAGTTTGTGTAAATGTTTTTTGTCTAGTACAAATATTTCGCTTTGTTTCATAATTACAGTGTATACGTTTTTTGTTATTTACCCTAAAAGAAAGGAAGTGAAATGTGACAACATGCCCCGCGGGTGGGATACATTGATCGAATGAAAAAAATATATACGACAAACTAAAATATTTGTTAAATAAAATAAAATTATTAACTTTCTCAAATAAAATAATGCCGTTAAAAAATATTATAATAATTAAAAATATTATTAAATATTATTAAAAATAATCTATTTTTGAGTTTGACAATGAACACATCGCAACTATGCGTGGGAACGACCCTAATCGCAACTCACAGCTATAAAGTAGGCTATAGTTCAAAATAACGTGCGCAAATAGATGAAACGTTCAGAAAAACACTCCACTCCCTCCATCACAGTTCTCATAGAACACGAGACACATAAACCAGCCAAAATGCATTGTTTGTGCCCCGCTTCCCTAAGTGCTTTATGATCCCACCAATAAGTATTACAAATACTTATCTTCGAAGGAAAAGGTCTGGGTTGAATCTGATTCTGCAGTTTCATTATTAATTTCATATTTACCTGTAATCAGTTTCACAGAGAAAATCTGATTACTAAATGCTTTGGAGCCACTGCACGCTCTACAAACGCATCCAGTGTGAATACTCTTGCGAGTCTGCAGCTGCAGTAACACACTAGTTACGCTGACGTGAAGCTCACGCTCTGCTCACGCTTGCGGTGTGAAACCGGCGTAAGCCTTTCTGCAATTAGATAGGTGCACAAAGCCATATTGTGATTTAGATTTTAGTTTGTTATCCAGTGCTTTATCAAATCAATAACACACACAACACTGCAGCTGGAACTAGAATTTACAAACTACTATATGACAATGATCTCAGGTACTCATTATGTGCTTTATTTATTGTTACAATTGTTTGAATATCATTTTGTAAGACCTTTATAGCTGAAAGCAGTAATAGGTAGTGTTCCTCACATCTTGAAAATACATTTAAGAAAACAAGAAATGTTTAAGCAAGTGTATTCTATGACATTCTATTTCTAATAATGTTAAAGTTTTTTATTTATAAATTAGATTGAGTTCATTTCGCCCACTCGCACTTCTGTCTGACTGATATTTGATGATTTTATCACATTACGCTGCTGTGTCACGTCTGTTTAGGACACAGTGTTAGAGACCTTTTATGTGATTATGAGAAGTGTAGAATATATTATTAATTGTGAAACTGTCAAGACAAATTAGTGATGGTGATTGAAATACTAGATATGAGAAAATGACTAACAGAACCTGTGATGACAGTTTGAGGAGGAAGTTGTTTAATATCAGAGAGTTTGTTGTCACTGCTTGCTATAGAATTAAAAGGCTTTCGTTTTCTGTGTATTTTCTTATCTGTGAAGCTGCTTTGGAACAGTGTGCATTACAAAAAGTGTTATGCAAATAAACTTAAAATAAAGTTAATATGCAAGACAATAATTTGAAAAAAATAAGAATGAATTATTATTTAATCTGTATTGATTTACAATGTCATTTTAACTTTGTGCATTTCAGTACTTTTTCATGATTTTAATGTATTGTATTTTGTTGTTGTTGTGTCAGCAGAATAAATGAAGTCTCCAACTTACAGTTTAGACCCTCTGCCATCCGTCTGACCAGTACATTCACTCCTGTTACACCGATCCTGGATAGAAATGATCAACCAGTGAATGATGAACTACAGAGAGTCAAAGACAGACTCAAAACCAGCATGAAGAACAAGTATGAGAGATTATTTGAGGGACTGAAACTCCAGGAGAATGAAACCCTCCTGAACAGCATCTACACACAGCTCTACATCATAGAGGGAGAGAGAGAAGGAGTGAATGAAGAACATGAGGTTTTACAGATGGAGAAAACAGCCAGAACACAACACTCACAAGACACTCCGATCTACTGCAATGACATCTTTACAGCCTCATCTGAACCAGGATATGAGGAGAAAGACCAGATCAAGACTGTTCTTACTAAAGGCATCGCTGGAATCGGAAAAACCGTCTCTGTGCAGAAGTTCATTCTGGACTGGGTCGAGGGAAAAGCCAATCAGGATGTAGATTTCATGTTTGTGCTTCCATTTCGAGAGCTGAACTTGATCCGAGATCATCAGTACAGTCTTCACAGACTTCTGCTGGACTTTCATCCTGAACTTCAAGATCTGGACTCAAAGATTTATGAGGAGTGTAAAGTTGTGTTCATCTTTGATGGTCTGGATGAAAGCAGACTGAGACTGAGGTTTTCAAGCAAAAAGAAAGTTTGTGATGTGACTGAGACTTCATCAGTGGGTGTGTTGATGTCAAACCTCATGAAAGGAGAACTGCTTCCCTCTGCTCTCATCTGGATCACCACCAGACCAGCAGCAGCCAATCAGATCCCCTCCAAATACATCAACCGTCTGACAGAAATTCAGGGATTCAATGAGCCTCAGAAGGAGGAATATTTCAGGAAGAGAATCAGTGACCAGCATCAAGCCAGCAGAATCATCTCACACATCAGAAGAGCAAGAAGCCTCCACATCATGTGCCACATCCCCGTCTTCTGCTGGATCTCATCCACTGTGCTTCAGAAGATCCTGGAAGAAGATCTGAGTGCAGAAATCCCTCAAACTCTGACTGAAATGTACATCCACTTCCTGCTGATTCAGATCAACATGAGGAACCAGAAGTATGAAGAGAGAGATCCAGAGAAACTCCTGCAGTCCAACAGAGAAGTGATTGTGAAACTTGCTGAAGTGGCTTTCAATCAGCTGATGGAGGGCAATGTGATGTTCTATGAGGAGGACCTGATTGAGAGCGGCATAGACGTCACTGATGCCTCAGTGTATTCTGGGATTTGCACTGAGATCTTTAAGGAGGAATCTGTGATTCATCAGAGGAAAGTCTACAGCTTCATTCATCTGAGCTTTCAGGAGTTTCTGGCTGCTTTCTATGAGATTTACTGCTATTTAACGAAGAACACAGAGACACTGGCATTCTTTCAGTATGAATTCATGTTTAACAAATTTCAGGCATACTCTCTGTATGATCTGCTAAGATCAGCAGTAGATAAAGCTCTTAATAGTGAGAATGGCCAGCTGGATCTGTTCCTGCGGTTTCTGCTGGGCGTCTCACTGGAGTCCAATCAGAGACTCTTACAGGATCTACTGACACACACAGAGAACAGACCAGAGAGCATCAGAGAAACCACACAGTACATTAAAGAGAGGATCAAAGATAATGATTATCTCTCAGCTGGTCAATCCATCAATCTGTTCCTCTGTCTGCTGGAAGTGAAAGATCAGACTCTGTCCAGAGAGATTCAGGAGTTTGTGAAATCAGACAAACACTCAGATGAGAAACTCTCTCCTCCTCACTGCTCAACAATCTCCTACATGATTCAGATGTCAGAGGAGGTGCTGGATGAGCTGAACCCTATGAAATACAACACATCAGATGAGGGCAGAAGAAGACTGATACCAGCTGTGATCAACTGCAGAAAAGCTCTGTGAGTGTTTAATCATTAACTAAAGTATCACATTTAATAATGAATCTGACACCTTTAAAATAAATGTTCCTAAATGAGGGATTTTCTCCTAAATAACAGGCCAGAATCTTAAATGAGTCACAACACTCTTAATACAGTAGATAGTTGATCAAAATGTGTGTTAGTGCTGCAGTAAATACACTCAGTCTGATGTGAAACTCATTCATTAAATCAGCAGCAGATGAAGCAAAGAGACAGACACTATTCATCAGTAAAGCTGGAATTCAGATATTTTTACTTGTGAATGAAGATAAAATAGTGACATACATTACTGGTAATATCAATAGCAATAATAATATAACATTATAACATTTAATATTCTCTAATTATTCATAATAATGTTTAATGTTCCAGCTGTTTGACTGCTGTTACAGTGAATGCAGTGCTGAAGTGTGTTTACTCTTAACTGTACAGCACTAGCCTGTAACGGGAAGAATGAGAGGAAGCAAGAATGCAGGATAACCAGTTTATTGAAGGTAAGCAAGATGAAACACGATGACAATGGTGGTGGTGAAGATCTCCCGGCTGAGTGGCACAGAGGCTAGATGGCAGGTGAGATGACGAGTGAGAAGTCCGTGGTGCAGGCGTGAATCCAGTGAACCCAAGACAACGACAATCCCACGACGAATTCCACACACGAAGACAAATCCAACACGTACATCCAACAACGGTGATCTAGGAGAACAATCTGACGGGGAAGAGGAGATCTGGGTGAGTATAAATAGCCGTGGGGAAATGCATGACACCTGGTGAAGGACTGATTGGCAGCTGCGCTGAATCAGAGAGACGCACAACGTAATGACGCACATACATACACACAGATGACGCGACATGAGGACACGGCAGATGTGAGAACCGTGACAGTACCCCCTCCCCTAGGAACGTCTCCTGACGTTCCCAGACTCGTGTACCTGTTGATTGAAATCATCAATAAGGGAGTGATCCAGAATGTCTCTGGCAGGTACCCAACTTCTCTCCTCCGGACCGTAACCTTCCCAGTCCACCAAGTACTGAAATCCGCGTCCCCTCCGCCTCGAGTCCAGAATACGATTGACCGAATAGGTTGGTTCCCCGTCTACGAGTCGCGGCGGTGGGGGAACCGGGACTGGCGGATTAATACGTGCAAAGAAAACAGGTTTAATTTTGGAAACATGAAACACGGGATGAATTCTCCTGTACACTGGAGGAAGTTTGAGGCGGACTGCCACCGGACTAATGATCTTGGTGACAGGAAACGGGCCAATAAATTTGGGAGCAAGTTTATTCGAAACGGAACGCAATGGAATATCCTTGGTAGAAAGCCACACTTTAGAACCGACGACGTATACGGGAGGCTTAGACCGGTGGCGATCGGCTTTAGCCTTGGTGCGCTCTCCCACTCGGACCAGAGTCTCACGGGCTCTGGTCCAAGTGCGATGACACCTCTGGACAAAGGCGTGGGCAGAGGGAACCGCGACTTCGGATTCCAGACTGGGAAAAATTGGTGGCTGGTACCCTATACTACATTCAAATGGAGATAGGCCCGTGGCAGATACTGGCAACGAATTGTGGGCGTACTCCACCATAGACAGCTGCTGGCTCGAGGAGGAAGGATTTCTAGCGACCATGCATCGTAACGTTCTCTCCAAATCTTGGTTGGCTCTCTCAGTTTGTCCATTGCTTTGAGGATGGAACCCCGAAGAGAGACTAACAGTGGCCCCCAGAAGTTTACAAAACTCTCGCCAAAATTTGGACACAAATTGGGGTCCTCTGTCGGAGACCACGTCCGTCGGGAGGCCATGTAACCGAAAGACGTGGTCTACGACTGCCAACGCTGTCTCCTTGGCTGAAGGTAATTTGGGCAAGGGGATAAAATGAACCGCCTTCGAGAACCGGTCCACCACGGTCAAAACAACCGTGTTACCCTGGGAGGGTGGGAGGGCGGTAACAAAATCTAGAGCGATATGGGACCAGGGTCTCGAAGGGATTGGCAGCGGTTGTAGGAGCCCATCTGGAGGTCTGTTAGAGGTCTTACCAATGGCACAAACTGAGCAAGCCAAAAAAAAAACTGCGAACATCACGAGCCATAAGAGGCCACCAAAATCGTTGTTTGACCAAATGTAAGGTGCGACTAACCCCTGGATGACACGCCACATTGGAAGAATGTCCCCACTGGATAACTTCAGACCGTAAGCACTCTGGTACAAATAAACGGTTCGGTGGGCAACCGGCCGGAGGCGTTACCCCATGTAAGGCTGTCTTAACCTTCGATTCGACCTCCCAGATGAGGGCAGAGACAATAAGTGTCTCAGGAAAAATACCCTCGGGAGTGGACGGGCGATCGGAGCGGTCAAAAATACGAGATAAGGAATCGGGTTTGGTGTTTTTAGAACCCGGGCGGTACGATAAGGTAAAATTGAAGCGTCCGAAAAAAAGTGCCCACCGAGCCTGCCTAGAGTTCAATCTTTTGGCAGTTCTGATGTACTCTAAATTCTTGTGATCAGTCCAAACAATGAAAGGTACCCCCGACCCTTCCAACCAGTGGCGCCATTCCTCCAACGCTAGCTTGACTGCCAACAGCTCTCTGTTACCAATATCATAATTAGATTCAGCTGGCGACATACGATGTGAGAAAAACGCGCAAGGATGCATCTTGTCGTCCGTGGGTGAACGCTGGGATAGCACCGCACCTACCCCCACCTCTGACGCATCGACCTCCACCACAAACTGACGTGATGGATCAGGGGTGACAAGGATGGGAGCCGAAACAAAGCGACTTTTCAGTTTGGCAAACGCAGCTTCTGCTGCGTCTGACCACCTGAACGTCGTTCTGGGGGAGGTCAAGGCGGTCAGAGGTGCGGCTAGTTGGCTGTAATTGCGAATAAAACGCCGGTAAAAATTGGCAAAACCCAGAAACCTCTGTAGGGCCTTACGGGAATCTGGGGTTGGCCAATCCACCACAGCTCTAACCTTCTCGGGATCCATGCGCATACCCTCGGCCGACACGATGTACCCTAGGAAAGGAACAGACTGTGCATGAAAATCGCATTTCTCCGCCTTGACAAAAAGCCCATTCTCTAACAGCCGCTGAAGCACTCGTCTGACGTGTTGAACGTGTTCCTGGAGAGAAGAAGAAAAAATCAATATGTCGTCCAGGTAGACATAAATGAACTGATCTACCATGTCTCTCAACACGTCATTGACGAGTGCCTGGAAGACCCCTGAGGAGTTGGACAAGCCGAAGGGCATGACCAAGTATTCAAAGTGCCCCCTGGGGGTGTTAAAGGCAGTCTTCCACTCATCTCCCCCCCTGATGCGGACCAAATGATAAGCATTTCTTAAATCCAATTTCGTGAAGACGGACGCTCCCTGCAACCTCTCGAAGGCTGAAGATATTAACGGCAAAGGATAAGTATTCTTTACCGTAATATTATTCAGCCCTCGGTAATCAATACAAGGTCGCAGAGATCCGTCCTTCTTCCCCACAAAAAAGAATCCCGCCCCCGCTGGAGAAGAGGAGGGTCGTATGAGCCCGGCTGCTAGAGAATCAGAAATGTATTTCTCCATAGCCTCTCTTTCAGGAACTGAAAGTGAATATAACTTGCCCTTAGGCGGAGACGTACCTGGTAATAAGTCTATAGCACAGTCATAGGGACGGTGAGGAGGGAGAGAAGCAGCCCGAGACTTACTGAACACTTCCTTCAGGTCGAGGTACTCCGTGGGCACGTTACTCAGATCCGCCGCCTTCTCCTGAAACACAGAACTAGAAACAGATGAACAAGCAGACACAAGACAAGACTCATAACACTTAACGCTCCATTCAGCCACCGACTTCAGCTGCCAATCAATCCGGGGGTTGTGTTTAATGAGCCAGGGATGTCCAAGAACAACGGGAGCGTGAGGGGAGTCCAAAATGTAAAATGAAATACTCTCACGGTGGTTGCCAGACACCGTGAGAGTAACAGGATCAGTAATAGAGGTGATGGTGGGAAGGGAGTGGCCATTGAGAGCGTGGACGGCGATGGTTTCTGTGAGGGGATGAACAGGAACATGATTATGCAGTGCAAAAGAAAAATCCATGAAGTTACCCTCGGCTCCCGAGTCCAGAAGTGCAGTGCAGTGCAGGTCCTGTTGCTGCCATCTAAGCCTAACCGGGAGGAGCGTGGAGGTGTTGCTGGACGAGGACTTGGTAGCGGAGATCCCACCCGACAGTAGCCTCATACTTACTGCCGGGCTGGCCCTTTTACGGGGCAGCTAAAGGCGAAATGGCCAGCTGCTCCACAATAGAGGCAAAGGCCCTGGGACCTCCGCCTCTCCTTCTCCTCCCGAGAAAGCCGAGCTCGACCCACCTGCATGGGCTCGGGATCGTTGAATGGGCTGACCGCGTCGCTGCCGCTGGCTCGAGGTGGAAAGCCCTCCCCAGGGGGGAGCCGAGCGGATGTCCATCGTCGCTCGGCTCGGGAGAGTCGAGCATCTACCCGCAGAGCCAGGTCTATCAGGCCGTTGAGGTTGGCGGGTAGGTCCAGGGCGTAGATCTCCTTCTGAACGCGGTCAGCCAACCCATGCAGGAACATGTCCCACTGCGCTTCCTCGTTCCACTGACACTCCGCCGCCAGGGTACGAAACTCAATGCTGTAATCAGAGACGGATCTCCCCCCCTGTCGGAGATCCGCCAATGTCCGCGCAGCCTCTCTGCCAGAGGCCGCGCGGTCGAAGACCCGTTTCATCTCGGCGGAGAGTGCTGAGAACGAGGCGCAACAAGGATCTTGGTTTTCCCACACCGCCGTTCCCCACAATGCCGCCCTCCCCGTCAACAGGGTGAGCGCGAACGCCACCTTGCTTTCCTCACTAGGAAATGTGCGGGGTTGTAACGTAAAGTGCATCGAACATCTAGTGAGGAAAGCTCGGCAGAAGTTCGGCTCACCTCCGTACAGTTCCGGTGGGGGAAGGCGGGGCTCCGGCTGATGTGACGCCCCAGATGGTCCGGATGGGGCGATCGGAGCAGGCGGGGCAGGCGGTGTGAGCGGCGCAGTGGGAAATTGCATCTGGCGCAAAGACTGGGTCAGCTCGGACACCTGTGCCACTAGGGTGTTGATGGCATTCCCTGAGATGGCGGTGTTCCTCTCTTGAATCTCCAGCCGGGAGATGCATTCGCGGAGTGCGTCCTCCGCGGTGCCCTGAGTGGTGCCTGCTGCTTCCATAGATGGTCAGATTGTTCTGTAACGGGAAGAATGAGAGGAAGCAAGAATGCAGGATAACCAGTTTATTGAAGGTAAGCAAGATGAAACACGATGACAATGGTGGTGGTGAAGATCTCCCGGCTGAGTGGCACAGAGGCTAGATGGCAGGTGAGATGACGAGTGAGAAGTCCGTGGTGCAGGCGTGAATCCAGTGAACCCAAGACAACGACAATCCCACGACGAATTCCACACACGAAGACAAATCCAACACGTACATCCAACAACGGTGATCTAGGAGAACAATCTGACGGGGAAGAGGAGATCTGGGTGAGTATAAATAGCCGTGGGGAAATGCATGACACCTGGTGAAGGACTGATTGGCAGCTGCGCTGAATCAGAGAGACGCACAACGTAATGACGCACATACATACACACAGATGACGCGACATGAGGACACGGCAGATGTGAGAACCGTGACATAGCCAGTATTTTAGATTATTATACATTTAAAGTGGTCTGCATTCAGTGGCGGAGCCAGAGGGGTTTTCATTTTTATTTGCTGCTGGCAGTAGCTGATGCTGATTGACATCTCATTTGTCTAAAGAAGTTTTAGAATTTTGCCGGTAACGCTGCTTAAGCCATTTTCAAATCAAGACGAGCCAAAGACATGAGCATGGTTTCAAGGTAAGACGAATAATAAAACATCATATTTAAAATACGTTTTATAGTTTATCATAAGGTTTGTTTGCTGGGTAACGTTTATTATCCGTTGTGTAAATTAACATCATAAAACATATGTAAAACGACATCAGTTAACTTAATGAGATTAGAGAGATCAATTCACACTTTAGACAGTTAACGCTATACTTCATCTGTGCTATAGTATTACATGTACATACCATGTATGTACGGGGCTCGAAATTGCAACCGTTTTGTCGCATATGCTCCCAAAATTTAATCATATTTTATGCAAGAGCGAGAAATTGTTGTGGTGCGACTTGGTTTCATTTCTTTACAAAACTTTCGCTAGCCTTACTGCTGCACAGACTGCTGTGAGCTGATGCTGTGACAGATCACTGTTTGCTCCAACATTACATAACCATTTGAACTTAATCTTTACATTTAAAGTCTCAGTCTCAATATAGGCTACTGATACATTCACATCAGATGATAACTCAGCAGCAGAGTTCCACTCACGCAGGGGCGTAATTTTCACTGGGGACACGTTTTTCAAAATCCCGTTGGTGTCCTCCCACTTTCAGATGGTTTTGTTAAAGTAATCTCTTGTATTGTAGAATGCACGCTCAGCGCTGCTGAGAGTTTCACGCGATCATTAAAATGAAACCAAAGTAAAACGCGCACCGCATTCAAAAGCAATTTTAATACCCCACGTTTAGAGAACGACTCCCCAATGCACGAGAATTAGGCTACATATATTATAGAAGTTGTTATTAAATATAAGTATGTGGGCTATAATAAATTGTGTAGTTGTCTATAGCTCTGTACAATGCTTGAAAGATTCGGTCTCTATTTGCACATTGAATATTTAAAGAGTAGCCTACTTTGATTATGGCTGCATTTATTGTCTACACGAATAAGAAAGAACTGTGTCGTTTATTTTTTTGTTATTTATAATACATTTTGTTATTTATGTAGGTTGTTTAAAAATGCAGTGGTTGCCTCTAATTTAAATGGCTGTACCTATAATAGAGAAAATAAACATCTTGTTCATGTACTCATATTATCATTCATTCTTGTCCCTTGCTTAAGGCATAAAATAAATATGTGAAAAAGGCTTTCAGAATCAG
The DNA here is from genome assembly GCF_049309525.1 of Garra rufa. Lineage (NCBI taxonomy): Eukaryota > Metazoa > Chordata > Actinopteri > Cypriniformes > Cyprinidae > Garra > Garra rufa. The sequence continues at coordinate 2,169,917 of NC_133366.1, read as the reverse complement.
CCCATTTGCTTGTAAAACATCGGCAATCAGAATCGGCCATGAAGAATCAATATCGGTGCATTACTAAAAAAGAAATTGGGTGCTCCTAAATTTTTTGGGTAAAAAGTAAAAAAGTAAATTTTGTGCCCTCTATGTAAGTTATTATATTTAATTAACAATGTTATTTGGACTTTGTAAAATTTCTCGTTACATCAGTGAGCAATGCAACTTGCGAGAGAAGCTTCTCTGCGTTAAAACTTATTAAAACCCACCTTAGGACAACAATGTCTGATGACAGGCTAAGTCACCTAGGGATTCTCAGTGTTGAGTCAAGGAGAGGACGCTCCCTCAACATGGATGAATTTGTGAAAGGTTTTGCCAGTTCTCATCAGAACCACAGAATTATGTTGTTTTAAACATACCTAGGATAAGTTTGTAACTGATGACTAAAATTGTGTTTTTCTTTTTCTTTTCAAATCCGGGTTTGATGTCTGCTATGTCTAATTGCAGTATTTTTTGTTTGGTTGTTTTTTCTTTATGCTAATGTTTTTGTAAATGAACTCAGCATTGTTTTTGCACATAAAACTTTTGAATTCCTTAATTTATTATTTCAACTTTATGAGTACAGTGCATGTCCGTGTGTGGACCCCCTAAAATAGCAGTGGCCATCCCCTGGCCACCGCATGTAAAAAATTCTAGCTCCGCCACTGTCTGCATTATGCCATGAAATAAATAAAATGAGAGTAAATGTGGATTACTGTGAATGGGAATATTATGAGAGATATAGGTTTAGTTTTCTAACACATAATTACTTTGTAACCATCACACTGTAAAAAATAACCTATAGAATCTACTCAATAAAATTGAGGTAACAATTTGCACTCAGTTTGATTGGGTAGATTCTATCCTATATATTTGAGTAAAAATACCTACATTTAACAGCTATGACTATCTAAAAAAAGTAGGTAAAGTCTAATTAATATTTTTGAATACTAATTAGCTATAAAAATTGAGTAATATTAACTCTATTTTAGTAGGCAACAGTTCATCTACTAAATTATTATTTATAATAATTTGTCATGATCGGGGCTGTGGATTTTCCCTCAGCCACCTGAGGTCGCTGTCCTACACTGCACTTCCTTGATTGTCCACCTGTCCTTGTCATCAGCACTGATCACCCACACCTGTTCACAATTACTATCAGGACTATAAGTATCATCTCCACTCACTCTGCATTCATGTCTGCATTGTCTCGTGTTAGTTTGTTATGTGTTCCGTGATTTTCCCTGGCTTTTGAATCTGGTTCTTGGTTTTGTTATTTTGTGTTCGAGTTATCAGTTTGTGCCGTGTTGGCCTTTTGTTTGTTGATTTATATATTAAAATTCATCTTCACCTGCATTTGGACCCAGACCTCCTTGTACGTAACGTGACATAATTAGCCAATATGAATAATTACACATTATTTACAATTTGTCAGAAGTACAATCATAATATTTATGTCACGATTTTAAGTTCAGTGAAACTCTTCTGGGTTAGAGCCTTGTATTTTAGCCAGAGCCAGACGGACCCCAGCGGACTTATTTACGGCCCTAGGGCTGAGCTGGACAATTCTCAGGTCACAGCTCAGATGTGGGTCTGGATCGGGCTTGTTTTAGGCTTCTCCTTATGTTTATATTTAACATGTTCATCAATAATGGTGATGAAAAACATTGGTGCGCTGGTGGAAACAATACGATACCAGGCTACTGCGACTATCAACAGCGGCTCGAATGGTGTTTCATATTTTAAATTATTTCCACTGAAAAATATCTGAACAAGTGATCGTCTGAAGCCTCCATGTCCTGCACTTCAGCTTCCACTCTCCACACAAACGACTGGATATGGGTCTAGCAGCACACATTTATATCGGTTAAGCATTTAACATTGTGATATGCTTGAACTGTTTTATATCTAGAATTTTTATTCTATGCAAGTCGTGATGATTTAAGAAGACTAAATTGATCAAACATATGCTATGATTAACTCTGTCTGCCGCTGGCTGCTTGATTGTTACTTTAAAAAAATAAAAACTTACATTTAACAAACAAAAAAATGCTCCAAATATTTTTCTAAATTAACTTAAAGGGAGTAGTTCAATTTCAGGACAAAAATGTACAGATATACAGATATGTACTCACCCTCTTGTCATCCAAGATGTTTGTGTCTTTCTTTCTTCTGTCGTAAGGACATTATGTGCCCAAACTAAAGTACCCGAAGTGCAAAGGTGCTGCATATCAATGCACTGCTCATGAGGATATCAGCCGACAGCTTTAATACAACAGTTACACAAGAAGTTATTATTAATTGACTTACATTGTCTGACTATAACACTTTTGTCTGATTTTGCTCTAATTTGTCATCACAAATAGTTTGAAACGAGTCACAAATGAGCCACTGCACATCTCCATTCAAACACAGCGGTGTTTAGTTTATGAATGAATGTGTTTTTAAATGCATCAATGATTCAGTTTCCCATTCATGAAGACAGTCACTTGTTTTATTCCTGAATAAATCAGCCGTTCAAACAAATCAAATGGATGATATGATTCAGTAATTAAATTAGTTTTAAATATCTTTTCAGTGATTTAAATCATTTAATATTTCTATATTCAACATGTTATGTTTAAAACATTATTCTCAACATGAATTTATGAACTTGATTTCTCTCATGAACCTCTGAGCCTCATTAAACATGAAAATACACCTACAAGACACTTTTTCTGTTCTTCTTTGCAACCTCTGTAGTATAAATTAATTTTGTTAATACAGATTTCATTTGATTAGTAACTTATTCTTCTTCTACTTGTTCGTTTTTGTTGTTTTGTCATTGTTTCAGAACCCAAAACTTTCTAATTATCTAAACCTTGAAACCAGAAGAAGATCAACTCCTGCTTCAACATCACTGCCTCTTTATCAGCGGAGAAACACAGTCTCAGAAAACTGTTACATTTTGCCAGATCATGTTCCTGATGGCAGAAAACTGGCAACCCCCTTTACATGTCTTTATTATTATTATTATTTATCTCTTTCAGGTTTGCTGGCTGTAATCTCTCTGCTCAGTGTTGTGAGAGTTTGTCTTCAGCTCTTCAATCCTCAAACTGTGTCCTGAGAGAGCTGGATCTGAGTAACAATCACCTGCAGGACTCTGGTGTAAAGATTATTTCTGATGGACTGAAGAGTCCAAACTGTCAGCTGCAGATACTGAGGTATTTAAGAACATAGAAGAGATCATTTACAGTTAACTGGTCATAATGTCGATGTGTGTCTGTAGATGATCTGAATGTTGATGTGTGTGTTCTGCTCTCTTTCAGGTTTGTTGGCTGTAATCTCTCTGATCAGTGTTGTGAGAGTTTGTCTTCAGCTCTTCAATCCTCAAACTGTGTCCTGAGAGAGCTGGATCTGAGTAACAATCACCTGCAGGACTCTGGTGTAAAGATTATTTCTGATGGACTGAAGAGTCCAAACTGTCAGCTGCAGACACTGAGGTACTGAAGAACATACAAGAGATAATGTGGAATCTGTCTATATAAAGATATATGGTGTCATCAGTATAAAGTGAATGGAAAGGTTTGTGACACAGACATGTAGATTTAGTATTTGAGTCTGATTTCTACCTGTCCAGGTAATTTGGTTGTGTTCTGGTGGTGGTTTATGTAGCTCACAGTGGAAAGTCAATGAGAGTGGTGACTGCTGTGGCAGATTGTGTTCATATGCAGCATCCAGACGCTCCAGTATTTGTTGATAGGAGCTATTTTAAACTGGAAATAACAATGCTGGGATTTAAGTGATATGTAAAGGGCCAATCAAAGAAGAGTAACTTGCTGCTAAGTTTTTTGTAAATGTGGAGGGAGCATATGTGTCCAGGATAAGGTCACCGGTTGCAAACTCAGATCATAATAATAATAATAATAATAATAATAATAAGTTTATTTTATATAGCGCCTTTCTACAAACTCAAGGTCACTGTACAATATCAGAAACATATACATATTACAGCAAGGGAGGGAAACAAAAGGGAGGACACAGAAAAACAAGAAATAAAAATATACATACATTCACATACAAGTACGGTTACATGAAACTTTGAGACCAGGCATGAACAGGAAATGCAGTCAGTCATCAGAAAAATAAGAGAGGAAGAGATATGTTTTAAGGTGAGTCTTGAAAGCCTGTACTGAGGACAAGTCACAAATGAATTTGGGAATGGAATTCCAGAGTGTGGGGGCTGAGATACAAAACGCTCGCTTACCAAATGATGCTAACCTGTAGCGGGGGACAGACAACAAACCAGTTTCTGAGGAGCGTAGTGTGCGAGGAGGGGAGTAGGTATGGATGAGATCTGAAATATATAGGGGAGCAAGACCACAAAGTGCTTTGAAGTTGATGAGGAGAATCTTGTATTGGATACGGAAACAAACAGGTAGCCAGTGAAGTCCGTGTAGAATTGGAGTAATGTGACAGGATTTCTTTGAAGAAGTGAGGACCCTGGCTGCAGAGTTCTGAATGTATTGAAGCTTATTTAAAGTTGTGTTTGGTAGACCATAGAAAAGAGAATTACAGTAATCAAGACGAGAAGTAATGAGGGCATGAACCAGTGTCTCAGCATCATTGATATTTAAGAAGGGACGTAAACGTGAAATATGTCGAAGGTGGAAGAAAGCAGATTTAGTGAGTGAAGAGATGTGAGGTAGGAATGAGAGATTGGAGTCAAAGATTATGCCAAGGTTTTTAACATTGGCGGAGGGTCGGGTGATGGTCCCAGCAATGTTAGCATACTTAGTATGGGAAAAAGCAATATTTTTTGGTGAACCAACAAGTAGTAGATCTGTTTTATCAGTGTTGAGTTTTAGAAAATACTGGTCATCCAGGCACTTATATCATTAATACAGTTAATAGAGTTGGTGGGGAGAGGAGAGTTGTGCTGGAAACTGATATAGAGCTGTGTGTCGTCAGCATAGCAGTGAAAGTTGAAGCCATGATGACGGATTATGTGACCTAATGGGAGCATATAGATGATTAAGAGTAGAGGACCAAGAACAGAACCCTGAGGGACACCGTGGGAGACAGGAGCAGTAGAGGACTTAGCCTGGCGAATAGCAATGTAATGCGGACGATTAGATAGGTAAGAGAGTCGAGAAGAGTCGATAGGTAAGAGAGTCGAGAAATGAGAATGTGGTGAGAAATGGTGTCAAAAGCAGAGGAAAGGTCTAACAGAATTAAAATAGTCATGAAGCCTGAGTCAGTGGCCATGAGGAGGTCATTGGTAACCTTGAGAAGTGTTGTCTCAGTGCTGTGAAAAGTTCGAAACCCGGACTGGAAACATTCAAAGAAATTGTGAGAAGACAAGTAAGACTGTAGTTGAGCTGAAACCACTTTTTCAAGTAGTTTAGAGAGAAGTGGAAGAATAGAAATTGGTCTATAGTTTGCCATATCAGAGGGGTCAAGGGCGGGTTTCTTTAAAACAGGTGTAACAACTGCAGTTTTTAATTCAAGAGGGACAACACCAGTACTGAGAATTTTGGAAATGAGAAGTGAGATCGGACATGAAATAGCAGGTGCAGAGTTTTTAAGTAGAGCAGAAGGAGCAGGATCAAGGTGGCAGAAGGATGGATTAGATTGTTTGAGTAGCTCAGAGATGTAGGCAGGGGATGGAGTGACAAAGTCAGTAAAAGTGCCAGGAGCAGAATCAGAGAGGAAGTCAAATGAGTGGGTAGGGGGGCGGGCTGTCAGAAAGGAATTATAAATGTGGTCAATTTTATTTTGAAAGAAGTGTAAAAATGATTCACAATGGTCTACAGAGGTACTCATAATAGGCGCAGGGGGGTTGGTGAGTTTATTGACTAAAGAAAACAGTGTTTTGGGGCGGGAAGAAGCATTGGTAATGAGGGCAGAATAGTATCTGGAGCGCACTGTATTCAGTGCAGATTTGTAATGCTGAATATGGTTGTTGTAAGCAATGAGGTGTACGTTCAGGCCAGATTTCCTGTAAAGGTGTTCAAGACTACGACCAGAAGTTTCATTTTGCGAAGTTCCGGGGTAAACCAGGGAGATGAATGTGTAGAAGGTACAGTTCTGGATTTGAGTGGAGCGTGTATATTAAGGGCTGTAGAAATAGAGGTATTATATATGGCTAGTATGTCATGCGCACTAGTGTGTTCAGTAATGTCAGAGAGAAGTGCTTGTACAGATTTGGTAAACCGTAACAGATCAACAGAATTTAGGTTCCAGAAAGTTATGGTGGATTTAACCCTGAGACCGGGGAGAGGCATATCACAGTTTAGTACAATGAAGTGGTGATCCGAAAGACCAGTATGAGAGCCATGTACAGAAACGTTACGTAGACCAGAAGTACAAATTAAATCCAGTGTGTGACCTCTTTGGTGTGTAGGAAAGTCAATATGCTGCACAAGATTGAAACATTCAAAAACTGACATGATGAGTTCACGGGAGTCAGCACAATCAATATTGACATGTATGTTAAAGTCCCCAAGTAAGAAGACAGAAGTAGACAAAGCACAGGAAATGGTTAACAATTCATGCAGTTCAGCGAAATTTTTTTGCATAGATTTGGGTGGACCATATAAGAGAATTATAACCATGGGAGAGGTACCAGAGATTTTGAGAACTAAGTATTCAAAGGTAGAAGTCTCATGAAAGTCAATAATTTTAACTGGGATGTTACTACGGTAGACAGCAGCCAGACCACCACCCCTAGATGTCAAGCGAGGTTTGGCCAGGTGGCTGTATCTAGATGGAGTAAGGAGATTTAGGTGAAAATAGTCATTAGGTATTTGCCATGTTTCAGTAAGCAGCAGAAAGTCTAGGTCATTCTCAGTTAGTAACGCGGAAAGCGCCGTAAGTGAACAACAGTTAAACAGCGCTAATGCAGGTTGTAGCGCGCAGTCATTGCGTGTGTGTAGCTGAGTCAACAGAGAACAGGATACAGTAATTAATGAGAGAGTTATTCCACGGTGGTTATCCGGCAACATAGACAAGCTTACATCCGAATGTTTAGACCAGATAGATGGAATAGATGAGGATGTCAGACGGCACGATGAGAAGAGGTGGCGATTGGAACGGTGAATGTAGCACGGCCACCTAATAATCCCAATCTCCTTGCAGAGCCTGTATGTGGTCGCATCGAGACGAGGGTGTGAATTTAGTCTACGCAGTTGAGAAGGCGAGTAGTTAAGCGCCATAACAACAATGCAGCTAAATAATAAGCCCAGAGTAAAAACTCTAAGCAGAGCAGATCCTGGAACATTGCGAGCGGGCGGTGATAGACATAGTTAAGTGAGGAGGGACAACCTCACTTTGCAGCTGATGAACACACCCCTCTTGAAGTGCGAGGGAGCCAGAACTCGTACGTCGCTGATAGAGCACGGTCAACACAGAAAAGGACCTTATCAGCCAGATTAGATGGCAGGGGGGTGCCCCACCATCCAAAATACTGTCCACGATAGATAGACGAGGGAGTGGAGACTCACCTGCCAACTATGTAGAAGGCCCAGCCGAGCGCGAAGATTGTCCGACAAACAGCAAGCAGAGAGTGATGTGATAGAGAGATAAATAGCCAGCGATGAACAAGGGTAGTCCAAACAGAGTTGAAATCCACAAAGAAGTAGCAGCATAAGAGTCCAAAAACACGCAAGACACAACGTAAAAAACAAACAAAACAAACTAAGAAAAAAATAACTAAGACGTAAAAGTTCCAGCAAGAAGCGGCAGCACAAACGCGCACAGCGTACTCTCACCAGAAGCAAAAGCGGAATGTAATGTGGTACATCTTGCAGAAATGTATAAATCTAAGCTGAAAAGCAGTAAACCAGAGAAAAAAGCATTAACAGACTACATAGGTTTCTGTGTGCAGTCAGTGATACCAACTAAGGAGATTACAATCTGTCCGAATAATGAGATGTACATTACTAAAGATGTTAGGCATGTGATGAATCTAGAGAAAAATGGTTTTAAGAAGAAGGATACAACAGAATTAAATCATCTAGAAAAGGAGATAAAGGGGAAAATATGAGAGGCAAAAATGGAACATAAGGTAAAATTGTAAAAGGCTTTTAAAAGTATTAATGCAAAATAGATATGGGATACTATGAAAGGAACGACTGGATTATCAACAAACCTATAGTAGTAGATGATGAGATGGAGTTTGCAAATCAACTAATTACATTTTTCTCTAGGTTTGATAAAAGGAATATTTTAGGTCAGAGTGTTAATATTCTTAATTGATTCATACCTGAGTGGTCAGATCATTTATTTTACATTTGAACAAGTGGGGAGTACTTTTGGAAGGCTATAGAAAAGCTAGACTCTAGATTTTTTAAACATTCTGCAGATGAGGGTGAAATTGAATCTGAGGTGGCACAGTCAGATAAGAGGGGTACCGATATTTCAGTCGAAATCGCATTCGGTTTAGTTTTTCATGTTTAAAATCATATTCTGGGGCTGAAGGGGTCTGTCACTGCAGGGGGGCTTCAGGGTGTCATAGGAAAATTATGTCTGACCATTCTCACATTTTGTACGAGGCATATCACTTTTTATCCTCAAGCAGAGGCTTAGAGTTGCAGATTATGTAAATCCTTTGTTTATCAGTCTGTAAAATTTACAAATCAGAATTAGGGGTCTTGTAGGCCTCTGGGCTCCGGAAAGTAGAAAGGACTATACTAATGTACTGTAGCCATGTATTTGTATTGCTGTTATTGTTTTATTAAGTTGTGTCTATTTTACTGTTTGGTTATTCATTGGTGTGGAAGTGTATTGATGTGAAACAGTACACAGAGTGAGATGCAAGAACATTTTTGGAAGAAATTTCAACAATAAAGTGTAATTGAATGTACAGTTAGCCGGTCATAATGTTAATGTGTGTCTGTAGATGATCTGAATGTTGATGTGTGTGTTCTGCTCTCTTTCAGGTTTGCTGACTGTAATCTCACTGCTCAGTGTTGTGAGAGTTTGTCTGCAGCTCTTCAATCCTCAAACTGTGTCCTGAGAGAGCTGGATCTGAGTAACAATGACCTGCAGAACTCTGGTGTAAAGATTATTTCTGATGGACTGAAGAGTCCAAACTGTCAGCTGCAGATACTGAGGTACTGAAGAACATACAAGAGATAAAGTACAGTCAGACAGTCATAATATTGATTTTGTGTCTGTAGATGATCTGACTATGTGTGTCTGTAGATGATCTGACTGTGTGTGTCTGCAGGTTGTCTGGCTGTATGGTGACAGAGGAAGGCTGTGGTTATTTGTCTTCAGCTCTGAGTTCAAACCCCTCACACCTGAGAGAGCTGGATCTGAGCTACAATCACCCAGGAGAATCAGGAGTACAGCTGCTCAAACACAAACTGGAGGATCCAAACTATAAACTGCAGAAACTCAAGTATGTCAAACACTGATTCTGACATACTGAACATGTGTGAATGATGCAGATCTACATTAATGTGTGTTTGTGTGTTTATAGTGTGGATCATGGAGGAGAGATCATGATGACAGCAGGAATACGAAAGTGTAGGTCCACACACACACACACACACACACACACACACACACTCTCTCTCTCACTCACTCACTCACTCAAACTGCTTTATTGGCATGACAGAAGCACATTTTGCATTGCCAAAGCATACATAAGAATAGAGAACATATACAACAGATGATAATTTGAAACAATCAAGTGAATTGAAATAACATTTGAAGAAGTAAAATTGAAGGACGGCCATTAGAACAAAGATAATGAATAGTAAAAACTATGTAACTCTTTGTTCTGACTCTGTCATTCCATGCACAAGAACATGGTCTATTACAGTAGCTCTAACTTAATCTGAAAATAATGTTTTTGGTTTTGCTCTTACTCCTCTTTCAGCATCTGGTATTTGCACTCTTCTGTAACTCTCAAAATGACGGATGCAGCCGTGCCATCTGTCCACTTTGAACTGGCTTTGATTTTGTGTATTTAAATATTTAGATTTATTTTGAATTATTGTGTGTAAATGACAACAGCCGTGTTGCGGTTGTGCTTCACTTTTGCTTTCTTGTGTTGCTGAGGACACAGTGAGGAAGAGGAAAGTAGATGAAGAGGCCTCAAGGCAAGATGAATGTAGAGTTGCTGGTGTCTTTGGTGTCTGAACACAAAGAGCTTTTTGACAAACGCGACAGCGACTACAAAAATCTCGATAAAAGGGAGTTTGTTATGGAGAGGAATTGCAGATCTGCTGCTTGAAAAATTCAACGTTCTGTTTAGCAGTTAACAAAAAAGTGGGTGAATGGTTTTGACAAGCACATAAATACTGGCTCTCTTCTTCTTCTGTGTGACAAGCAAGTGTCAGAAGCGTAATGTTGTGCAGAGATACCTTGTGTACTGATGTATTTCAGTTTTTTATTAAGCGCCATGCGAGTGAATTCGCCAGTGAAAATCGCTTGTGTATCCTGATGGAAAAACGTCTCAAAATGCTGCCAATATGCACACAATTTTCAAAACTAACAATTTGCAACTAATGCAAACAGTGACCACTATAATAGTTGCTTATAAATTGTGATTTTCTCCTTTGGTGATTCTGCTTGTTAACATCAGGTGTCTTCACTAATGATCAATCATCACTTAATTAATCACTAATTATCTCATTAAAGGATTAGTTCACTTTCAGAACAACAGTTCACAGATAATTTACTCACCCCATTGACATCCAAGATGTTTGTCTTTTTTTCTTCAGTCGTCAAGAAATTATGTTTTTTGAGATAAACATTTTCGGAAATTTCTTTATATAATGGACTTAAATGGTGCTCTGAAATTTGCACCTTCAAAATGCAGTTTAAATGCAGCTTCAAAGGGCTGTAAACAATTCCGGCAGACGAAGAAGGGGCTTGTCTACCGAAACGATCAGTCATTTTCTTAGAAAAATATTTTTTATATACCTTTTAAGCACTGAAACTCGTCTAGTACTAGGCCTGTGATATGCGTTCTCAATGCTACATACTACGTAATCACGTCGAAATGACATATGCAGAACTACAGACCCAGTGTTTACAAAGTGAACTTGCAAAGACAAACACACTTTACCAACAAGGTACAACATAAAGTACAACAATTTCTGATGATTTTGTTGCTGGAGGAGAACATGAGATGGAGTTTTTTTGCCATTCCCTACCTTTTTCAGCCGGAATACAGAAGCGATGAACTCAGTCAGAGAGAAAATAATGCGGCGGCGATGACACAAGCCTCGGGCAAAAGCGTTCAAACGAGACGTGGTGGTGCAAGTGTGGAAAATGCCAGCCATTGCCAACAGAGCAAGAATCTCGGTGCTGTCCTTTGACCTTTGAAGTGATTACGTAGCATCGTGAATGCGCATCACAGCCCTAGTGCTAGACAAGATTCAGTGCTTAAAAGGTAGATAAAAAAAACAATTCTGAGAAAATGACCGATCGTTTCGGTAGACATGACCCTTCTTCGTCGGATCATTTACAGCCCTTTGAAGCCGCATTTAAACAAAATTTTGGAGGTTCAAATTTCAAAGCACCATTTAAGTCCATTATATGGAGAAATTTCCAGAAATGTTTATCTCTTCCGAGTCGATTCTATTTGATTCATTTGAATTTTGGGACTTTCGTTCCGCCCCTTTTAGCCTTGACCAATCCACACACACACAGCTCGCAATCCTCACGCAGCTGAGCTGAAGAAAAGCAGCGACCCAGATGGCACTAAAGCCCCAGTCACATGAGCGCATTTCATTGTGTATGCGTTTATGAAGATTACATGGTGTTTTCTTCATTTCTTTTTGATATGATATGACTTTTTTATTGTCAGACGAATCTGAAATTTGTCTTGCGTAACGGTATGTTGACACTTTTTACAAACAGACAAAACATACAATATAATCAGGAAAAAAAAAAAACACTAGAGCTTTCATTTTACATGGGTCTTGTTTAGCTCTAGGACAGCCTGGTGTACAAAGGAATGTTTTAATTTCACCCGATTAAATCTTGGAAACTACGCTTAGAAGGTAAAAGTACAAATTCATTATACAACACATGACTAGGATTAGAAACAATATTCATAGCCAGCCTTAAGAGGTTCTTATGATAAGAAAGTTCATATAGTTTTTCAAGAGGCTGTCCTACTATTTTGTATTGGCCATTCTCCTCTTCCCCTACAAATATAATAAATGTGTTTTATTCAACTTGTTCTAACTTAACTTGACTTAAGACAGAATAGCTTATATTAATTTGGTATTATAGTCATTAATTTAAGCCATTAGTAATTTTACTTAAACCAGGGGTACCCAACCCTTTTCCTGGAGATCTACCATCCTACAAAGTTCAGCTCCATTCCTGACCAAATACACCTGAACCAGCTCATTCAACTTTAGGTAGCGCTTCAGGGCTGGAATTAAACTCTTCAGGAAGGTAGATCTCCAGGAACAGGGTTGGGCATCACTGACTTAAATTGCATTTTAACCAGTGAGTCTTTTGTAGGCTATAGCTATCACGATGCGTGTGGGAATGTAAAACACGACATAGAAGAAAATGCAAAGTCTTTAATAAATCCTCAGGCAAGGAAACAAACAGACAAGGAAACTGGAACATATACACAGTAGGTAGCACTGAAGCTGGACAAAGAAACTCAGAATTCAAACAAACTTATAAAGGTGTGCTAATTACAACGACAGATGATGCGAATGACACTAAATATGGGCATAGGGAGAAACCAAACAGACAGTCCATGGGGCGTGACAATAGCTCAGTTGTCTCATACCCTGGTCCTGGGTTCCCCCAACACTGCACATTTTGAAATTCCCTTGTCTCTCTTATCTGACACACTCATTTCAGGTCCTGGAGTTTCTTTTAATGAGCTTATGAGTTGAATCAGGTGTGTTTGATTATGGAGACACACAAATTATGCAGTGTTGGGGGACACCCAGGACCAGGGTTGAGAAACACTGCTATCGTCTATTCCACGCTCAAGCGACGGATAAAGCTGGGTGTCTAAAGGAATGACAGTGAATGTCTAGGGAAAAATAACTAGAGCATATTTTGTTAACTTATTACAGTTTTTCTCAATTGCTTATACATCATTTCAAGAAATGTGTTCCTTATTTGCGAAACACAAATCCATAACTTCTAACTCAATTCACCAAACTTCCTATATTCAGGTCAATATAATTCTGCCCCAGCATCCCATCTTTGGTCTGGAACAGGCCAAAGAATCTCTTCAGCATTTGCATGCCTGATTTAACCCTGGCATGCATCAACTAAAATATATGACAATCCGTGTCTTCGTGCCCTTCCTCTTTCTCTTCCACATTGCCATATTCCTCCTCCTTCTTCTCCTCCTCTTCCTCTTTCACCTCCTACTTTTCTTCATCAAAATTACACATTGCTGTATGTAGGATATTGATTCAAAAAGACTGGATAAGATTCACAGTTACACTTTTACTAGTGGTCTGACAAAATAAAAATAAAACACCTTGCAACGTCATTGTGAGATAGAAAAGAAAAGGAAATATTGGCACAAAAGTGAAAATAAAAACTAGAAAGTCCACTGTCAGAATTTGTAACTCTTGTGTTGTCGTCTGTCTATATGTGACCCTGGACCACAAAACCAGTCTACAGTAGCACAGGTATATTTGTAGCAATAGCCAAAAATACATTGCATGGGTCAAAATTTTAGATTTTTCTTTTATGCCAAAAATCATTAGGAAATTAATTAAAGATCATGTTCCATGAAGATTTTTTGTAAAATTCCTACTGTAAATATATCAAAATGTAATTTTTGATTTGTAAAATGCATTGTTAAGAACTTAATTTGGACAACTTTAAAGGTGATTTTCTCAGTATTTTGATTTTTTTGCACCCTCAGATTCCTGATTTTCAAATAGATGTATCTCGGTCAAATATTGTCCTATCCTAACAAACTATGCATCAATAGAAAACTTATTTATTGAGCTTTCATATGATGTATAAATCTCAGTTTTGTCAAATTTAACCTTATGACTGGTTTTGTGGTCCAGGGTCACATATATGTTTTCCAGTTGAAGGTTCATGAGATATACCTTTTGAGCTATTTCATAGAACTGCTTTATCATTGGTTAAACTATTTTCTCTTCATTAGTGAAAGTCAAGATTTATTTGAACAATTTGTGGCAAATTTATAAAAGGTCTAATAGAAATGTGTAGAAAATATGCTTGACAGTTAATGACAACTAGTTAAAAAATATTGCACAGAGAACTATATAATACATTTTGAACTTGACAATAGCAACTGATAATGTAAGAAACTGCAGACAAATGTACATCAATTACAGGAACGTACCAAAGCAAATGCAACTTGTTGAAAAGAATGAAAAGCGTTTTATGATTTACTCAAGTGACTGGATGATTTGGAGATTGAACAAGCAGTTTTGAGAATTTCATTTCTGATCTGAGAAAAACTGTAAGCTGACTTTGGCCCTTATCTCTTTATCGAAAGGCTCTGAGTGGTGTGTGCTACATTTTGACTAGTGTTTCCAGTTGGGTAATTGTAGCTAATTGAGCTCAAACTTTGCAGACTCAAGTGAACAATATTGAATGCTAGTGTTTCTAAATGACCACATGGTCACTGAGGAGAAATGTAGGGATTTGTGTGTAGAGTTTTACAGTAGCAGTTCACCAAATCTGACTAAAGCAGGAGAATAGTGTTTATAGTTTAGGGAAATGAGTGTCATTTTTATGGTTTTGAAATTTTAGTTCAAAAGTCTGGTTATAGTGTTTTTGCAACTGAGAAAAACTGTAAATAGTAAAATATATCCCAATATTACTGCTCTTGCTGTATTTTAGATCACATAGATGCAGGCTTGGTGAGCAGAAGACAATAAAAAAACATTTAAAAATCTCACTGTTTTGACTGGTAGTGTATATCAAGCATGTGTACAGTAGCTGGACTGAAACCAAACATAATTTTGAAAAAGGTGATTATTCCAAAGCATTCCAAGGTCTATTCTAAAGCCATGTTTAGTTGGTGTTTAGTAAAGCCATGAGTGTTTGCACAAGAGAGGAGTTAGGAGTCCTGTTAGATTTTTGGGCGTTACATAGAGAATTGTGTGTTGTGTTTTGCAAAAAGTGCTTTATGAAATTTAAATCTGAGTCAAAGACTGAGAATTAGCGTATAGTTTTGTAGATTTGGTGTGTGCTTCTGGTGTTTGTGTGTCAGCTTTCACAAATTGTGTGACAAGTAAAGATTGTGTGTGTAAGCAGATGACAAAAACTGTAAGCTACATCCATATTAATCTAGATACATTAGAAAATGCAAGTTTCTCAATATTTTGGCCTTTTATCCAGACTAAGACAATGCTTTTTCATTGAGAAAACTTATGTTTTTTTTCCGGCATTGTTGTTTTATATTATGACACAAATTTCACTTGCAAGTCCATCCATCTTCCACTTTAAAATTCTGTAAATTTTTTTTAAGTAAATTCCATTTAAAATTTTTTTTTTTTTTTTTTTGGGATGAGTTTTGGAAGCAAATTGCTAGTTAATGAAGGTATTTGACAAAATACCTGTAAAATAACAGTATTTGTTAAAGTTTAAAAAAAGTTCTGCACTTTATTTAAATAAGAATATTTTACTTAAGTTTTACAGGTTTTGTTTGGCAGCCGTTGTTATCAGTCATTTGATAAAAAAAATTTAACAGTGTGAGAAATGTGTGTATATATATATATATATATATATATATATATATATATATATATAAAATTTATTTATTTATTTATTTAAAATATGTATTTTTAAAAGTATATTTATAAATTTAAAATATCCTGTGAAAATACAGTATATATAGTGAAAGCGAAAGTCGTGACATATTGTATAAACAAAAAATGGGCAAGAAATATATTTCCTAAAATATATTTAAGAACAAATATTTATATATTTATTAATGTATTTATGGGAGAGCTCATGTTGAACAAACTCTGGTGTATTGAGCAGATTCTGAATAAACGACTCTGATTGGCCGTTGTGTTCACTCTCTCAACAAACTCGTCTGTGATTGGCTCCAATGATCAACGCTGCAGAAACACACTGTAAATAGAAAGTGTTGATGTTGTTCACAGTCACACAAACACACACAGGATCATCTGAAAACCAAAGCGAGCCGCTGCTGCAGAAACCTGCTATCGTTATGCTTTAACATTTAAACCAGCTTTCTCTATATTAGTGAACACATCTGTGAATAGTGAGGACATTCTGGACAAATCTAGTCAAAGCTGTAAACACACACAGACATCTTCACTGTTGAGCTGTTCTTGATGTTTCTCTCTTCTTGTGTTCAGATGCCTGTGATCTCACTCTGGATCCAAACACAGCAAACACTCAACTCGTTCTGTCTGATGACAACAGGAAGATCACAGATGTGGAAGATCCTCAGCCGTATCCTGGTCATCCAGACAGATTTGATGTGGATCCTCAGGTTCTGTGTGTTGAGAGTCTGACTGGACGCTGTTACTGGGAGACTGAATGGAGCGGATATACTGCTGCTATATCAATGTCATATAAAGGAATCAGCAGGAAAAGAGGGAGTGAAGACTGTGGGTTTGGATCTAATGACAAATCCTGGAGTCTGTTCTGCTCTGGTCACAGATTCACTGTCTGGCACAATAAGAACAGCACTTATATACCTGACATCAGTTCATCCTCTAATAGAATAGGAGTGTATGTGGACGTGTCGATCGGCTCTCTGTCCTTCTACAGTGTCTCTGACACACACACACTCACACACTTACACACATTCAACACCACATTCACTGAACCACTCTGTGCTGGATTTAGGGTTTATTATCGTTCCTCAGTGTCTCTGTGTGATATTAAACGATAGAGAGACTGTCTGTAAGTCCTCTTTCTGATGTTCACAGTCATCAAATCTCACATCATTACATCTGTATTCATTTATTTGTAATTAGTTTTCATTGTCATCCAAAAGTTATAATCTAGATCAGACACATACTGATCTGAATCTTTAATAGAGTAATATGTTTGCTTTAATATTTATATTGTAAACTGATGATCAGAATTAATAAAAGTACATTTGTGACTCATTTAATGATGAACTTGTTTATGAATCTCTGATATGAACTGATGACAGTGTGAATAATCATGAATGTGACTGAGATCAGAATGAAACAGAGGCTGAATTGACTCAGAATGAATCTGTCTTCTGATCGTCTGCTTTATTTTTGTGTCTGCGGTGATTTAACACTCAGTTCTCTAAATGAATTGTGTCCAAACACTCACAGTATCGCTGCTGAACACAGTTGATCTGGCTGTAATTCCAGTCTTTCAGGAGCTTCAATCTGCTGCTTGATCACTAGAAAATCTTCTTGTGAAATGCTGGTCTTTTCTGCTTTATTCGATCTCCAGGAGCACAACAGCTTTATACCCAGCAGCCTCTGAGCCTCAGCTTTCACTCAGATCACATTCACATCACGGTCTGCTTCTGTAACAGCGGTACATGCAGTGCAGGTAAACCTCACTCCTCCGATCTCAAGAGGCGTACTAGCGACTGACACTAGTGTCTGCAGTCTTTAGCCTCCTTGTTAGTCCTTGTTAGAGCCGCTTGGAGCAGGTGCGAGTAGGACCCTGGTGTTACATTGGTGCCGTGAACGGATGGGAATACTACACTTAGATTCATCTCTATGAAAATGTGCATTAATATACTGTTATAAATACAATCAGAAACTAGTCTTCTGACATCTTATAGGAGACTCTTCTAAAAGGTTTGAGTTACAAAGAGAATCATAATTTCTGATTTTTTTTTTTGTGCATTTAAAATTGATTCTGTATGAAGAGAGAAGTAAAGATTTCTGTTTTTAGTGTGCAAGAGACAAACGTGTGTGTACCTTGTATTAACTATGTTATACTGACAAAATGTCTGTAATACCGGTAAATTTGGACCTTTCTGGGGATCACAAAAAAAATCACACAAAATAAGGTGTTTTGAGAATGAAAAAATGGCTGTAGTTTTGTGTGAGGGGTAGGGTTAGGGTAAGGAGTTAGAGAATACACTTACACACAATACAAAAGTGTGTGTGTGTGTGTGTGTGTGTGTGTGTGTGTGTGTGGTGCTCAGTTGTGGCCCAAACATTTGTGGCTGGTAATGCACTCACTTCTCCACACTTCTTACTAATGACAGTAGTTCAAATAAACAGGGGTTTGTAAGGTCAGATTGTATAATTCAGTAGTTTGGTTAAAGTTTAAAACTGTTGTTAAATAGTTGCTCAAAGCTATCTGGGATTATAGGGACAGATTTAGATTTTGAGAGAGATTAAATGAAAGAGGATCAACGCCTCTAAAGAAGATTGTTTGGGTGCAGAGTTAATGATGAACACAAACATCCAAACTGTAAAACAAAGAAAACTGAGGCGAATGGAAAGCCACAACTGTTTGTTTGTCATGAATAACATTAAATAAATAGAAATGTGATTATGGAGAAGAAGATGGCCAATGCAGAACAGCACACTGTCAACAGAATTGAAACATCTCTTTTGTTAGAAGGACTTCTGTAATTGTCCAGATACCTGATTGTTAATTGTGCTGTCTGAATGTCTATATATATATATATATACGTATTCACATTAAATTAAATGTTCACTTAATTCCTGTGATTTAAAAGCTAAAGCTAAAATTGTGAATATTGTGAAATTGATTTTAAAGCTAAAATGTGACATTATAAATGTCGTTATCATTCATTTTGATTATAAAAAAAACAAAAAATCACGACTCCAAGCTTTTGAATGGTATAGTGTATAATGTTACAAAAACACTTATTTTAGATAAATGCTGATCTTTGGATCTTTCTATTCATCAAAGAATCCTGACAAAAATTACTCAACTGTTTTAAATATTGATGATAATAATAAAAATAAAATGAGCATAGAATGATTTCTGAAGATCATGTGATGCAGAAGACTGGAGTAATGATGCTGAAAATGTAGTTTGATCACAGAAATTACATTTTAAAATATATTCAACAACAGATATTTTAAATATTTCACAATATTACTGCTTTTGCTGTTTGTTGAACTCTGTTTGGAAAAAATAAATGGCAAATCATCCCAAAAAAACACCATTTCCCATTTTCAGACACTACATTTTTTTCCTTCATAGGTTTTTGCTCATTTTCTCAATTGATTCCTGTTCACAGTCACCCTGACTATTACTGTATTTATTGTCAAGTCATTTTACTGTATTGTTTTGGAGAAAATTAAAGGCAAATCAGCCCCCCAAAAAAACAAAAACAAAGTGCATTTACACCGTTTTCCAATCAAATTAATATAAAAGAAAAAAATTAATATAAAAGGTGCTAGAATGATCTTTAATGCTTTTTATTTTCTTATTTTTGTCTGTTTTTGCAAAGTTGAACTTGTATTAATTTTACATGGCTTTCTAAATATATGTCTAAATATGCAACGATGACAGACGTCCCTCTAGAAAATGTGTGAAATAATGTGTTCTGTGTGAGTGACTTACTTTCAGTTTTGACACAAACTAAATGTTCTCTGCATTGATGTTCTATTTTTCCACAATGTTTTTAATGAACAACGCAGCAGCTCTGCATCTAGTGTCTTCAACTCTGAATAGACAAATAAAACATTAGAATACAACTACAATTACATCTTCATCGCTTCTCATGAACACTGTTAAAGCTGCCTCCTTAAAGCACAACTAAAATTAGAATGAAACATTCTTGCATTCAAATGTGGGTTTTTATTTTTAAATTGAATATAATGAATATTGAAATATTTAGTTTTTTGACAGCCCTATCTCACACAAATCAACACACACTTAAGGTCCTTGTACACTGTGTCCAACATTTTTGTACATGTTTTTTCGTATTCCTCAAAATGAATGACACACAATGTCACTGTGGCTCCAAACTGGATGCAGAAATCCCAGAACCCCACACGAACACACTCTCTCTCACACACACACACACACTGATGCTGCAGCAGTTATTGTTGTTCTCTCTGTCACATACTCCCTCAGTTAATGAGCCAGATCACTGCAATCTTGTTCTAATGGGTCCTGATTAATAAATGCTCAATAGACTGAGACGTTGAATCTGCCTGATGTTTGTATGGTGTGTGTGTGTATCAGGAACAATGTTAGTTTATTTAATTTGGTTTGTTTGTGTATCTTTGACTTTAAACTAAGTATGGTTAATTTGATTTAGTTGTTAGTACCTCTGTTCTTGTCTAGAGTCCACACACATGTAGTCCTGCTCCTCTGTGATCTGCTGCTTTAATGGACAAATAAAGTGTTCATATAGCATTGAGTTAGTGGACTCTGTGTTCTTGTGGTCACTCCTGCTGGACTCAAGACAGACATTCCCTAAATCCTGACCTCCTTTACACTATGACAATGTGATCTCTGTATGAGATGATTGTTGTCATTTTTATATAAAAATCTAAAATAGACATTTGTATTTAAGTAAAAATTTATAAATATGCCGTTTGTATATAGAATTAAGTAGCAAGCACTGAGTGCCTTGTTCACCATATTTATTTTCATATAAAAACAACAGAGCTGAAATGATATAATGTTTATCAGCAACACAGAGCATGTAAGTGTGAATGAATAACAGCACTAGTCTTGACTGCACTCCTCCCCATTTCAGAAAAGGCACATCTCAAAAAATCCTGGGTCTCCTGAACTTGCGCACTTTCACTGTAGCGCTGCTACTTTGTGTCGAAACCGACAGTAAAGTCGGAAAAGAAATAAGAGGACATTTGAAGCCTCTAAAACGGCCAGAAACATCACATCACGGTAAGTTTATGTATCGTCTTCTGATATTGTGTTGTTGTATTGTTTGTTGTTTTCGTAGTCGCGTCGCTGTCAAACTCATCTTTAGACGTTTTTAATCATCATTTTTAAGAATTGTTGTGACGCATGTAGAAATGGACGTTCATTTTGAAGATTATAATGATATCGAGCTCCTTTAATTCTGCTTTTAGTTCAGATTAATTTCATGGATTTATTACAGTCAAAACATAAAAAAAAGTAAACAGACAAAGAAAGATGTAAACATTCAAATATGAATATGCTACCACTGGACGTGGCCTGAGATTTTATTGGACTAGCTCAATGTCCTTTAAGACAGTCAACCAATGGGCTGCGATTCATGTCTCAGACACTCTACCGTTGCGGTAATAAATAAATTGGCCTAATAAACTTTAAAAAAAATATTAATTATGACTGACAGCCCCAGCCCAAAAATGTGCGTCAGCCCGGCGGGCATTGCCCGGTATGCCCTATGGTCAGTCCAGGCATGGTCATCCTGTTTCAGAATGCGCTTCGCTGTTTGAGCTGGCCGTTCAGCGTCCATTGCCCTGAGCTGAGTATGGGTCTCAGACTGAATAAACACAAATGCGTATTCAGGAAAGCAGAATTGAGTTTACTTGGACATATTGTGGATGCAGAGCCCGAAAAAGTACGTGCAGTAAGTGATTTGCAGGAGCCAAACAACCTAAATGAGTTGAGGAGGGCGTTACATTTATCCCTGAGCTGGCAATGACACTGAGAGCAACCCATTCTTTCACAAATGTTTGTAAAAACAGTCTGCATGCCTTGGTGCTTGATTTTATACACCTGTGGCCATGGAAGTGATTGGAACACCTGATTCTGATTATTTGGATGGGTGAGCGAATACTTTTGGCAATATAGTGTATGTTAAACCACATTAAGCTGTTTCCTTGTAAATAACTTCTATGCGGGAGAAAACGCTTAACTTGATATACCCCCGGTTTCACAGACAAGGCTTAAGCCTAGTTCTAGACTAAAATGTAAGTCTGAGCTGTTTAAAATGAAATAAAATTGCACTGATTGATCTTAAAATATATCAGTGCCTTTGTTTTGTCTTAAGATGCACACCAGTAATGTTTTTTGCAAGCATGTAATAAAAATTACTTAATTGTCCTAATTGAGCTATGGCCTAATCCTGGTTTAGTCTAAGCCCTGTCTGTGAAACCGGGCCACTATTTACTTTTTCTGTGGAACAAGGGCTTACATTTCCTTACATTTTTATTAAATTGATCCCCTAATAAGTCTCTAAAGAGAAGGCCCAGATGTTACTTTTCTTAGGTATAGGGCTCCATATTTTGTAAAAGGATCTCAATGATCCCTTAATAAAAGTATCTGTAATCTGTAATCTATTACATTTCCAAAGTAACCTCCCCAACACTGGTTCTCAGCTTCCTCTCAAGGTACACAAAATTTCAAGTAATCCAGTAGTTTTTAACACTATTAAGATTTGGCTTCAATTCAGGAAACAATTAGGCCTGCACAAAGCCTCAACTTACATGCCAATTTTAAATAAACATTTATTTAACTGTAATAATTTAATTACACATTTTTTTTCTCAGTAACTGTAACGAATTACTGTTACATTTATTTTGTAATTAAATTACATAACGCTGTTACATGTAACTAGTTACTCCCCAACACTGCTAAGAACAAATATTAGAAAGTGAGGAATGAGAAGAAGAGACCTCACCTAAGGCCGACCCAATGAAGTCATTTAATAATATTACAGGCCCAGAAGTAATATCAGAAGTTTGGAAGTGCTAAACCCCTTCAGATTTGGGAAGCTGCAGAACTGATTTTCTAATACGAGCTGGCTTCTTACTCCAAAGGAACCTATTCAGTTGCTGGTCTAAATGAGTAAAAAAGGATTTATTATGACAGACAGGGACATGCTGAAAAAGATACAAAAACTTTGGCAAAATAATCATTTTAATAAGATTCACACGATCTATTAAAGATAATCGAGCAAAATCCTATTTACATTGGTCCAAAAGTGGTATAAAATTCCTGAAAAACAAGTGTTTAAATGAATTGGTTATAAATATGGCCAGATATTTAAACCCATTTAAGGCTAACTTAAGGGGGAATGAAGAGATAGGAAGAGATTTAGTCCCCTGTTGGAGCAAAACGGGTCGCGAACGAACACCATTGGGATGTACTGAGGCGGATGGGAAAGCATAAAGAATTTTCCTAATGCAAAGAACAGGTATTCCCACTCCACCCTGTCGAACGCTTTCTCTGCATCCAATGAAACTATAACTTCAGGGGTGGTGGATGAAGGAGAGAAAAGAATGTTGAGTGATCGTCAAGAAAGAATGTCTGTGGGTCATATTAGTAGAGTTAAACATCTGAACACATAAAATCAACCCACAATTATTAGTTATACTACAATCACAATAAAAGGGAAGGCGTTTCATCAACAAGACCACAAAATGACCAAACTGTGTCAACATCAAAATATTTACAGATAGATTTAAATATCTTTTAAAGGAGTAGTTCACTTCCAGAACAAAAATATACGGATAATGTACTCACCCCCTTGTCATCCAAGATGTTCTTTCTTTAATCTCATAATAAGAAATTATGTTTCTTGAGGAAAACATTTCAGGAATTATCTCAGAATAATGGATTTCAATGCAAAATGCAGTTTAAATGCAGCTTTATCAGCTTATGATGTATGTGAATGAACCAAACCAAACAATTCTGGAAACAGAGCTTGGGACACATTATCTGTGTATTTTCCAGAATCGCTGTGTGAAAGAGGCTAACGTTAATGTGCCACTGGTCTCTTATATTAACGTTGTCAGAAGCCTGTGCAATGATGTAGTTTCCTGATGTTAATAGACTGAACAACATTTTCTCGATTAGTTTCTGAGTTGTTCATCAGCAATGGCATTGATGTGATGTTGTCTGTCGGTTTGGCAAAAGAACGGTGGGACAGTGTTTGGTGCTCAGGGAGGTCACTGAGTAGATCGGACATCACACTTTTATGGAAGTCACAGACCTCAGTTATCATGAGAAAAGCCAGGAAATTTCAGTTTTTACAATATGGGACCTTTAAATTATGACAGCAGGTTAACTTTTAAACTTTTAGAAGGGGAAAACATAAAATAAAGACTTCATCTCAAAGGGGTTTAGGGCCTGTATTCACAAACATTTTATCTTAGCACTAAGAGTTCTCCTAAATAGCAGTAAACGTTTTTAGCTAAGAGTTTTGTCTTAAAACCTATTCCCAAAGCTGCTGAGACCAATGTTTACTCAGGAATAGAGAGAAGACTAAAGCTGAGAGTAAGGGGTGGGGTTGAGCTCATTACTATGGATGATGTCAGCATGCTCATTAACTATGCACTCAGTGATTGGCTGATAGGGGAGGGGTCTCTGCAGAGATTTGTTCATAGAAATATTGTAGAGCTGATAGAGCAAAAAAATTGTTTCCATCAACATTTTAAAATGCAGGCTAAGTGTCACAAATTAAACAAGTATGTGTTCAGCTGATTATCAGCCTGTTACATTAAGCTTCTCATAAATAATTAGCTGATATGCCTATAAACAGAATATTTTTATTTACAGAATAGATTAATCATGGCTGATAAGAAAACCAAACTGGACGCAATAACAGCTGTTACTTCTTGCCCAACTTGTTCATGAAAACAAGGATATAATCAAAGGAATATATGTAGTTGGAACAAGCCCCAAATCCAAAAACATATGTGTGCAAGTAAATACAGAGTGTTTCTAAAAAGTTGAAGTTCTGAGACAGATTGTCAGCAACAGCCATTTTAGGAGAATTGAGATTTGGTCTTAGTGACTTAATAGTCCTCTTCACTACTCCTAATGTTTCACAGATTTAGGAGCTAGTTTTATTTTTAGCTTTGTGAAATACTCTTAGAGCAACATTTTAAAAAGTCCTAAATTTAGGAGTGACACACCCATTATTTTTAAGATTTTCTCCTACTGTAAATCGGCAAGTTATGAGCTACTTTTAGCCTTAAGATGTTTTGTAAATATGGGCCCTGATCTTCTTCATTACAGTCAGTAAACCATCACTTTATGGATTCATGAGAAGAGGATCATCAACAAACTGCGGCAGATACTGAGTCTGAAGACCCACATTCTCTTGACTCTCATTGTGTGTGTAACATTTTTTTTACTACAATAATAATCACTATATGAGGTGTTGTTTGTTCTCTTGTGTTTCCATATTCAGGACTGATATCAGTTTGTCATTATGGAGAACAGAGAGAGCAGTGAGAGATCTTCATCTCCTGAACCCAGCTGTGTGTCTCTGAAGAGTGACAGATCCATCGGTCCTCCTCCTAAATTCAGTGATGATCCAGTGACCTCTGACCCCAGGTGAGATATAATGCAGTGTTAAGGTCAATTCATATTGCACTGATAGACACTGACCAGCGAGAACAATCACTGGATCACAGAACATCATTTCTCAGACGCTCCACGATTGGACAAACACTGATTCACATGTTCAATCAGTGGAAACACACTCTGATCAACAGCAGCAGATTCAGACAGGAGACACACACTGATGCCACAAACCTGACCAAGAGTCTGTTTCTGCTGTTAGTGAACCGACCTTTAGGGTCAACAGACTGACTGAGCTGAAACTGACCATTATTGTCAGAATGGATTAATCTGTTGATCATTTCTTTGACTCATCAGGTGAAAATGATGTCAACACAAGATGACTGCACTAAATTATAGACCAGGGCCCATATTCATAAAACATCTTAGAATATTGTCACTAGGAGCACCTCTTGGCACTAAGAAAATGTGGGTGTTTCCTCTTAAAATTAAAGAAAAGATCCTGGTAAAGAAAAAAGTAATTCAGAAAACATCTTAACCCTTAAAAGAGGTCTTAAGGTACAAATATTGCACAAAATGCACACAATGCATGACAGCAAATGAATAAGATGGCACATGTGAGATTGTGCAGGGATAATGTTTGTGACTGATTTTATTTTAGACATGTCAGCCTCTTTGACATAGTGCAAGTTATTACTACATTTATTACATTAACATATTTGGGAACTGGAAACAATGTAACTATGCAGCAGTGATGATTTAGGTCTGTTTACAACCTTCTATAAGCAAAGAGATCACACACACAATTACAGCACTTTCTGAAAATCAGACGGGGCTCCGCTAGCTCTGATTGGTTGTAGCACTATCCTATTGTGTGGAGAGGGAGTTTGAAGGACAACCATTTATCCCACCCCTCCGGTTGAGCCCTGTCTATGGAAAGTGCCCAGACCCTACATTTATGTGGGTCTGGCTTGTCAGGCTACACTATGAGTATGTGTGAAACAGGTGTTCTGTTGAAGGAACAACATTTTTCTCATGGCCAGTAGAAAGTAGGAGTTGTATGCATAAACAAACCTGAGTGACTAAAGTTAGACAGGATTATCAGAGATGGATAAAAAGTTTTAATTAACATTAAACATTTCGGTTACACTTTGTTTTGATGTTCCCTTTAACACATTCTGTTGACTATAAGCAATGGTGCACCTCTCACTAGAGTGTTAGTAGAGTATTAGTAGACTGTTAGGGTTAGAATAAGTTGATATATACTTGCAAAGTTACTTACAGTCAGTAGAATGTCTGTTGAGACACCATTACAATAAACAGTTAGCAGATATTAATCAGACAGTCTACTAATACTCATGTAGGTACAAAGTTACTATTTACAACAGAATGCTCAAAAGGGACCATCAAAATAAATTTTATTGTTCTATATGCTTATTTCCCCTTTTAATTTGTGTATCGTTTTACCTAATTAACGTCCTGTATAATTATGCTAGTATTTGCTACCATATGTTTTTGCGAATAGACTACTGTAAATGGCACAAGTGTTCAGCGTGTTTTTATTTACAAATGAAACAAATGTACAAATGTGAATGATCCTTAGTGGAACACTATAGCATTTAGAAGTATAGTCTATTAATTAGCAGAAAATTACATAAAAGACATGTTCAATTTTAATTTTAATATACTTTAATGTATTATTTATTCCCATGAAACATAATTTTTAGCATTATTACTAGTCTTTGCATGATCTAATTATTCTAATATACTGATTGATTATCAATGTTGGAAACAGGTGTGCTGCTTCATATTTTTTTGACACCTTTTTTTTTAGGATTCTTCAATGAATAAAAAAACAGTTTAGGGACAGTAAATTGTTTCTTCTTTAAGGAAAAAAAGAGAAATGAATACCTTTTTTCATCAAATCGAATAATTTCTGAAGGATCATGTGGCACTGAAGACTGAAGTAATATTGCTGAAAATCCAGCTTTGATCACAGAAATTAAATTCTAAATTATATTAAAATTGAAAACCAATATTTAATATTTCACAATATTGATGTTTTTTTTTCTGCATGTTTGATTAAATAAATACAGGCTTGATGAGCATTTGAGAGTAAAAATCATTAAAAATCTAACTAATCCTGAACTTTTGAACAGCAATCTGGACACATATATAAGAAGCTGTGTTAATGTGCCACTCGAGTTAATATTTGGCCATGACAAAACTAAGTGAACCCAACATTTCTCCTCCCAGTCACTGTAGAAAATAATTGATTGTGGTGGTTTTCCCCTCGTCGCTTTGAAAGATCACTCAAGTCTTGGGGTTTTGAAGCCAGAAGATAAGACTTTATTACCAAAGTAACAAAGAATGAGAAACCCTGCAGGAGAATCTGTCGGATCTCTGTTGGAATGCTCTTATATACTGTTTTCATATATCTGGTTAATGTTCCCATGTTTAACCATGCCTTCAGTTTACTTGTTTTGAGCCATTTACCTTAAGGTCAAACCAGGAATGTGCAGTTTAAGCATATGAGGTGTGTCTGCACGTTCACATAGGCTACCGTTTTCTTAAAGTAGGCCTCCTTTCACATAGGCAATGCATGATTATAATAGTGAAATAACTTGATGCATAAATGGCTATGGTCACATTGATTATACTTGATTCTGATTAATAAAAATCTTCAAATATTACTAACAATACTGCTGTTTTACTGTGTATGTGATTAAGGAAATGCAGCCTCAGTTAACAGAAGATACTTTATTAAAAACATTGATAAATCATAATGTTTCCAAATTTGACAAGTTCTGTATATATTTTATAGAAAATCAATGTGAACTGATGCCATTGTTGTTTACAACAGCGAGGGACAATGCATGTGCATTATAATGTAATTGCCTCCTTCTGTTTTGAAATTTGATCTGAGCAATATACTCCTTTAATCCTGATTCAGTCACATTCACTAATGTTCAAACAAAAAAAAATGCGTACAGTAAAATTCTAAATTTAAGAGGTGCTTGATTCATCAAGTAGTTCAAATTAATTAAAACAACGTTTTTATAACTCAAAAACTTAAATACATAGAAGCTCAAAATATGTAACTTAGAACTTTTTTTTAATTACCTTGAACTTTTAGTTTTACAGTGTACTTTTCTGCTTTGGAACCATGTGCATTACAAAAAGTGTTAAAAAGACTGAAACTGAAAGTAAAGTTATACAGTAAATACAAGACTGACATCTTTTTTGATATTTCAGCAGAGCAAATCAAGGTCAAAGTATCTCTCGAGGAGCTGCTTCTGTCTCCTGTCTGAACAACACGAGCGTTACAGCCTCCCTGAATAAACATGATCAGCCTATGAATGATGAACTACAGAGAGTCAAAGACAGACTCAAAACCAGCATGAAGAACAAGTATGAGAGATTATTTGAGGGACTGAAGCTCCAGGAGAATGAAACCCTCCTGAACAGCATCTACACACAGCTCTACATCATAGAGGGAGAGAGAGAAGGAGTGAATGAAGAACATGAGGTTTTACAGATGGAGAAAACAGCCAGAACACAACACTCACAAGACACTCCGATCTACTGCAATGACATCTTTACAGCCTCACCTGAACCAGGATATGAGGAGAAAGACCAGATCAAGACTGTTCTCACTAAAGGCATCGCTGGAATCGGAAAAACCGTCTCTGTGCAGAAGTTCATTCTGGACTGGACCGAGGGAAAAGCCAATCAGGATGTAGATTTCATGTTTGTGCTTCCATTTCGAGAGCTGAACTTGATCCGAGATCATCAGTACAGTCTTCACAGACTTCTGCTGGACTTTCATCCTGAACTTCAAGATCTGGACTCAAAGATTTATGAGGAGTGTAAAGTTGTGTTCATCTTTGATGGTCTGGATGAAAGCAGAATCACACTGATGTTTTCAGATGATCAGAAAGTTTGTGATGTGACTGAGACTTCATCAGTGGGTGTGTTGATGTCAAACCTCATGAAAGGAGAACTGCTTCCCTCTGCTCTCATCTGGATCACCTCCAGACCAGCAGCAGCCAATCAGATCCCCTCCAAATACATCAACCGTCTGACAGAAATTCAGGGATTCAATGAGCCTCAGAAGGAGGAATATTTCAGGAAGAGAATCAGTGACCAGCATCAAGCCAGCAGAATCGTCTCACACATCAGAAGAGCAAGAAGCCTCCACATCATGTGCCACATCCCCGTCTTCTGCTGGATCTCATCCACTGTGCTTCAGAAGATCCTGGAAGAAGATCTGAGAGCAGAAATCCCTCAAACTCTGACTGAAATGTACATCCACTTCCTGCTGATTCAGATCAACATGAGGAACCAGAAGTATGAAGAGAGAGATCCAGAGAAACTCCTGCAGTCCAACAGAGAAGTGATTGTGAAACTTGCTGAAGTGGCTTTCAAACAGCTGATGAAGGGCAATGTGATGTTCTATGAGGAGGACCTGATTGAGAGCAGCATAGACGTCACTGATGCCTCAGTGTATTCTGGGATTTGCACTGAGATCTTTAAGGAGGAATCTGTGATTCATCAGAAGAAAGTCTACAGCTTCATTCATCTGAGCTTTCAGGAGTTTCTGGCTGCTTTCGGTGTGTTTTACCATTATGTAATGAAAAATGTTGACTCACTGCAGTTTTTGGATGTAGTTCATAATCTGCATAAAGAAGCAGTAGATTAAGCCCTTGAGAGTAAGAATGGCCAGCTGGATCTGTTCCTGCGGTTCCTGCTGGGCGTCTCACTGGAGTCCAATCAGAGACTCTTACAGGATCTACTGACACACACAGAGAACAGCTCAGAGAGCATCAGGAGAACCACACAGTACATTAAATACAAGATCGAAGATGATTCTGGTCTCTCAGCTGGTCAATCCATCAATCTGTTCCTCTGTCTGCTGGAAATGAAAGATCAGACTCTGTCCAGAGAGATTCAGGAATTTGTGAAATCAGACAAACACTCAAAGAAGAAACTCTCTCCTGCTCACTGCTCAACAATCTCCTACATGCTTCAGATGTCAGAGGAGCCGCTGGATGAACTGAACCCCATGAAATACAACACACCAGATGAGGGCAGAAGAAGACTGATACCAGCTGTGATCAACTGCAGAAAAGCTCTGTGAGTGTTTTTTTCAAGTTTATTTGTATAGCCCTTTTCATGATGTTTAATCATTAACTAAACTATCATAATAAATAATAAATCTGACCCTTTTAAAATAAGTTCCTAAATAAATGTTTTCCTAAATAACCTGCCAGAATCTTAAATGAGTCACAACAAACCTTATTGATACAGTAGATAGTTGATCAAAATGTGTGTTAGTGCTGCTGTAAATACACTCAGTCTGATGTGAAACTCATTCATTAAATCAGCAGCAGATGAAGCAAAGAGACAGACACTATTCACCAGTAAAGCTGGAATTCAGACATTTTCACTTGTGAATGAAGATAAAATAGTGACATACATTACTGGTAATATCAATAGCAATAATAATATAGCGTTATAACATTTAATCTTCACTAATTATTCATAATAATGTTTAATGTTCCAGCTGTTTGACTGCTATTACAGTGAATGCAGTGCTGAAGTGTGTTTATTCTTAACTGTACAGCACTAGCCAGTATTTTAGATTATTATACATTTAAAGAGGTCTGAATTATGCCTTAATCAAAATAAATAAATAAAATTAGACTAAATGTATGAACTGTGAATGGGAATATTATGAGAGATATAGGTTCAGTTTTCTAACACATAATTACTTTGTCACCATCAGGATCAAATTAATGTCACAACAGGTTTAGAAACTGAAACATTTCAGCAGGTCACGCATGTTCTTATTCATTATCTGTCCATTTATGACACATCTATTCTGGTTTACAGAACAGCCCTATTTAGTCCGGTGATTTAAAAAATAAAATAAAAATGAAGAAACAACTAAATGGTCACAATTTACAGGCACATGCACAGATGGATGCTCAAACACCTGCCCTTTTGTCCTCTAACTAGATAACTGCCTTTCTGAAAGACATTTCTTTTTTATATTTAGTTTTTCTTTTAATTTGGCCCGTGGCATTAATTCTTAAAGTCATGCAGCACAACTGCATTTTATTCTACTGGTCTGCCCTCTTCAACCTTCAACACATAGTCGCACTTAATTGAATGTACAGTATTTTTCTTGGATTGTCTGACAAAAACAGTCAGGTCTAGTCCATTGGGAGATCAAAACGACTGCTTCTTATGAGAACATGATACGTTGATATGTTCAGCAGATAACTCATAGTCTGTGGTTAAAGTTCATCTTAGTGGTCAAAGACTGCAAATGCATCACCTCTTTGCTCATCGCTGCTGTTCTGCTTCAGAAGTGATCAGGAGGAAGTAGAAAACAGTTATTTTAGCAACTTGATTCTGTCAATTACTCTTTTTGCAGTGACAAGCATCTTTTGAGATCTGAAACTATTTTAATAGTGCAATGATCTCATATATACCTAAATATTAGTGATTAAAGAATATTGATTTATAACTGATATTAGTGTTAGGCAGTGTGGTGATAGAGTGTAATAATGTTATAAAGTATCTGTCTTTAGTAGGGGTGGAACAATTCACTCGTTTTCTCAAATAATCAATTAAAAACCCTAACAATGCATATGCTGTGATCTTTAAACATGGATTTGTGAATCGTGAATCATTGATTTCAGCTAGTAATCAATTTAAAATGCTAAGAATGGAATGATTTGTGATTTCTATAGTGAATTAATGCTTTAAAATATATACACTTTAAATGACTACAAGCATGAATTAATGGAGACATTGAACAGTGTTTTTGTGCTTCACATCTCTCCTTCACATGCTCTAATATTTAGATTGTGCTCATGATCCGTTCCTATCTCTTATCGACAAATTCTTTGAGCAGATAGTGCTTGATCTCTCCTTAGTCCTTGTGGCCAGTGCTGCTACAGTAAAGTTTTGTGTAGTTTTTCAGTGTCTCTCGATCATACCATTACCATTATCTGAGCAGTTGAAGGCTGAACATTTATAGCATGAATGGAGCAAAAACAAAGCATCTAAAAGCAGATGCACAATTCTACCGAATGATAAATTACTTTTCACAATGTTGTTAAACTGAATGTAGGAAGGAAACTGTGAAAATAACCACAGCATTAACAACCTTCAAATAGACTTTGGGCATGTTTTCTTTCAGGATCATCATTCTAATAGAAAGGAAAAGTTAAATACTGTAGCATTTTATTTTATACAAATAAGATAAAGAAGCACACATCGTGCAAAAGTGTGACAGAAAATAATAGCCTATATATTAATACTATAGACAATAGTTAGCACAAAATAATATTTTTCTTGGCTTACATAAATGTCTACATATGCCATGTCATGCTAAAGCATAATTAAACTAACATCTAACAACGGACAAAAAAAGTAAATGTTGTTCTCTTTCTTTGACTCTATGAAGGCTGAAAATACAAGGCTGAAAAAAGAGAAGAAAAAAAATCTGGTATGTGTGCATATGAAAAACAATGCAATCAACAATAAACAGCATATAAATAAAATCTTCCTAATGTTAGCAAGTGAAATGTCGATCCAAATGACAAAAGACTGTGAAGCTTTGGGGGATTAAAGCCATCTTCTGCATCTGTGATCATCCTACTGAATATAAACCAGATGTAGTATTTGATAGAAACATGATTTTCTCTGCTTTTTGCTCAATGTTGTTTTTAAACCTTACCTACATCCAAATGTTGATAAATAAAATAATGCTTATTTTAGATTTTTTGTTTTGTTTTGTTTAAAAGTAGAGGCTCTGTTCTTTATTTTGATGTATTCTTTTTTATTTGATGTAAATATTCTAGGTGCCATGACATTTTTGTGAAAGTCATCAAAAATGCTTGCAATAGCAGCAAACTTTTTTTTTTAAATGCTGGAGGTAAAGCGTTAGTTGTGAGTCCTCTTAAATCAAATCTGCATCTGAATTTAAAAAAACAAAAAAAAAAAAAAACAACTTGAAACTAATTGAAAACCTATAAATCGTGAATCGAATCGATTTTCTGTCTACCCAAACATTCACAGTCCTAGTCTTTATGGATTTTGCTATATACAGTATCAGGGCTCTACAGTACTTGACTGAAACTACTGCGTGCCAACTATGAAAAAAATGTACTGTGACTATCAACTGCGGCTCGAATGGTGTTTCATATTATACATTTTTCCACTGTAAAAAATCTGAAGAAGTGTCCATGTCCTGCACTTCAGCTTCCACTCTCCACACAAATGACTGGATATGCATCTAACAGCACACATTTATATAGGTTAAGCGTTTACTGTAATATAACACTGTGATATGATTGAGCTGTTTTAGATCTAGATTTTTTATTTTAGACAAGTCGTGATGATTAAGAAGACTAAATTGATCAAACATATGCTATGATCAACTCACTGTCTGCTGCTTGATCGTTACTTTAAAAAAAAAAAAGAAAACTTAGATTTAACAAACAAAAAAAAAATGCTCTGAACGTTTTTCTAAATTAACTTAAAGGAGTAGTTCACTTTCAGAACAAAAAATTTACAGATAATGTACTTACCCTCTTGTCATCCAAGATGTTTATGTCTTTCTTTATTCAGTCGTAAAGAAATTGTTTTTTGAGGATAATATTTCAGGATTTCTCTTCAAATTGTTTTTTGTTGTCCTTTATTTATTTATTTACTTATTTTTCTTGGTTTTGTATCTTTTTGTAATGTGTTTTAAAATGTATAAATGAAATACTTAACAACACACACACACACACACACACACACACACACACACACACACACACACACACACACACACACACACACATGTTGGGTTTACATGTTTTATGGGGACATTCCATAGGCGTAATGGTTTTTATACTGTACAAACCGTACTTTCTATCGCCCTACACCTACCCTACACCTAAACCTAGCCCTCACAGGAGATTGTGCATACTGTACTTCATCAAAAAAACTAATTGTGCATGATTTATAAGCCTGTTTCCTCATGGGGACCTGAGAAATGTCCCCACAAGGTCAAATTCTACTGGTATTCCTATCCTTGTGGGGACATTTGGTCCCCACAACGTGATGAATACCAGTACACACACACACACACACACACACACACACACACACACACACACACATATATATATATATATATATATATATATATATATATATATATATATATATATATATATATATATAATTTCTATATTCAAAATGTTATATGTAAAACATTAATCTCAACATGAATTTATGAATTTGATTGTGCCACCTCTGTAGTACAAGTGAATTTTGTTAATACTGATTTCATTTGATTGGTAACTTATTCTTGTTCTACTTGTTCTTTTCTGTTGTCTTGTCATTGTACTATTAAAAAATCCTGTAAGTTTCAGAACTCAAAACTTTCTAATTATCTAAACCTTGAAACCAAGATTAAAACTTGCCTCTGCAGAAGATGATCATCTCCTACTTCAACATCACTGCCTCTTTATCAGTGGAGAAACACAGTCTCAGAAAACTGTTACATTTTGCCAGATCATGTCATCCCATGACAAACTTGCAAACCCTCTTTACGTGTCTTTATTATTATTATTATTTATCTCTTCTAGACTTTCTGGCGGTTATCTCTTAGACCAGCATTGTGAAATTGTGTCATCAGCTCTTCAATCCTCAAACTGTGTCCTAAAAGAGCTGGATCTGAGTAACAATGAGCTGCAGGATTCAGGAGTGAA
>NC_133366.1:2103465-2134468 GCF_049309525.1 Garra rufa | reverse complement strand
GTAACAATGAGCTGCAGGATTCAGGAGTGAAGATTATTTCTGATGGACTGAAGAGTCCAAGCTGTCAGCTGCAGATACTGAGGTACTGAAGAACATAGAAGAGATGATTTACATTCAACTGGTCATAATGTTGATGTGTGTCTGTAGATGATCTGAATGTCGGTGTGTGTGTTCTGCTCTCTTTCAGGTTTAGGGGCTGTAATCTCAATGTTCAACATTGTGAAATTATGTCATCAGCTCTTCAATCCTCAAACTGTGTCCTGAGAGAGCTAGATCTGAGTAACAATGACCTACAGGACTCTGGAGTAAAGATTATTTCTGATGGACTGAAGAGTCCAAACTGTCAGCTGCATATACTGAGGTACTGAAGAACATAGAAGAGATAATGTGGGATCTGTCTATATAAAGATATATGGTGTCATCAGTATAAAGTGAATGGAAAGGTGTAACATAGGCTCAGAGACATTCGGATCCATGTGCAAGGCTTTATTCAGGATAACACAACTCACGGGAATTCCAATAGAGTAGTCACAAAGCAGGCGGGAATCAACAAGGCTGGCAGCAAGAATCGTCAACGATAGGAACAGTCCAGGGTCATACACGGAAAGGCAATCACAGGGAATAACGCTCAGAAATATGTCCATGGGAACGATAAGACTTCGCAAAGAAGTTCAGAATGTCCGCGCCTTATAAAGGCTAGAAATCATTGTGAAAATAGACAACACCTGAAGCGGAACAGACCGAGGTACGTGAGTAAACTGGGTCCGGGTAGGAACTAAAATGCGGGCGAAGGTTCCCGCTGCGACCGTTCGGAGAGGGCCACAGAGGCACCGTCTGTGACAGAGCCCCTCCCCTGCGAGCGGCTCCCGAAGCGAGCCACTCCTCGGCGCCGAGGTCTACCACGGGGGCGAGGGGCCGGCTTACCCGGGTGATCCCGGTGGAACGAGGCGGTGAGTTGAGGGTCGAGAATGTCCTTGGAATTGACCCATGACCTCTCCTCGGGACCGTACCCCTCCCAGTCGACAAGGTATTGGAGTACTCCCCCTCGACGCCGAGAGTCCAGGATCTGATTAACCTGATATATGTACTCCACATCAGGTAGCAGGGAAGGGGTCTCAGCCTGGTCAGCCTCGTCCTGGTCCCCCTCTCCACCAGGGTCCGCAGCGGGCTTGAACAAAGAGACGTGAAAGGTGGGTGAGATACGATAATGGGACGGTAATTGTAAACGGAAAGAAACAGGGGTTATTTGTTTAATAATTTTGAAGGGACCCACGTACCTCGGACTGAGTTTCTTGCAGGGGAGCCGGAGGCGAAGATCTCGGGATGATAACCACACCCACTGGCCCACTTGGTAATGAGGTGCCCTCCTGCGGAGCCGATTGGCCTGACGAGTAACCCGTTGAACTGCTCTCTGTAGGTTAGTATGGGCGGCCTCCCAGGTAGCCTCACTCCTTTGCAACCAAGCGTCCAGTGTGGGGAGGTTGGTGGGTTCGCCGGACCAGGGAAACAATGGTGGTTGAAAGCCCAATACACATTGGAACGGGGTTAACTGAGTAGAGGGCTTTTTGAGTGAGTTCTGGGCGTACTCTGCCCACAGCAAGTAGTCACTCCAGTTATCTTGATTCAGATGGCAGTAGGCTCTGAGAAATTTGGTTAGTTCCTGGTTGAGCCTCTCTGCCTGCCCGTTGGATTGAGGATGATAGCCTGACGTCAGACTCACGTTGATATTTAGCTGGGAGCAGAAGGCCTTCCAGACTCGGGAGGTGAACTGAGGACCACGATCTGATACTATGTCCTCAGGTAAGCCATAGAAACGAAATACTTGATGTAGGAGCGCCTGAGCCGTCTCCCAGGCGGTGGGCAGTTTGGGGAGGGGAATGAGTCGGCAAGCCTTAGAGAAACGGTCAATAATGGTTAAAATTGTGGTGTTATGGTTAGAGGGAGGTAGATCTGTGATGAAGTCCACAGCCACGTGGGACCACGGTCGTTCAGGAACTGGCAAGGGCTGAAGGAGACCCGCTGGGCGTTGGTGCTGTGACTTAGATTTGTTGCAGGTAGCACAAGCCTTCACATAGCTGGTAATATGTTGATTCATTTTGGGCCACCAGAATTTGTTCAACACGAGTTCCTTCGTTGCTTGGATACCAGGATGTCCAGAACTGGGATTTTCATGGATTAGGGTTAGGAGACGCTGGCGAAGAGTTTCCGGCACATAAGTCAATTCGGCAGGACATTCGGGAGGCGTGGGATCGGTTTGCTGGGCGTCGGAGATCTCCGTCATAATATCCCACTGAACTGGAGAAACGATCAATGTGGCTGGTATGATAGTAGCGGGCTGTGAATCCAATTGAGAGTGATCGTGTTGTCGAGACAGAGCGTCGGCCTTGCCATTTTTCGACCCGGGGCGATAGGTGATCTGGAAGTGGAATCGTGAGAAGAATAGAGACCATCTAGCTTGACGAGCATTGAGACGTCGAGCCGACCGTAAATACTCTAAATTCTTATGATCAGTAAGAACGAGGAATGGGGTGCTGGATCCCTCCAGCCAATGCCTCCACTCCTCCAAGGCTACTTTCATGGCCAGGAGTTCCCTGTCCCCAACGTCGTAATTGCTCTCCGCAGGACTGAGTTTTCTGGAGTGGTATGCGCAGGGGTATAGTTTGGGTGGGTTACCATGACGTTGTGAGAGAATGGCCCCTGTGCCCGTGTTGGAGGCGTCTACCTCTACTACGAACTGCTTGTCGGGGTCTGGGTGCCGTAGAATGGGAGCGGATGTAAATCTGGATTTTAAATCTTGAAAAGCCTTCTCACTGGAAGGGTTCCACGCCAACTTGCCGGTGCCCTTACGGGTGAGGGAGGTGAGCGGAGCGGCCACCTGGCTGAAACCACGGATGAACCTCCTGTAAAAGTTAGCAAACCCCAGAAAGCGCTGTAACTCCTTGACAGAGTGGGGACGTGGCCATTGCACCACGGCGGATACCTTGTTGTCCTCCATAGTTATGCCCTCTGAGCTGACGATGTATCCCAGAAAGGAGACCGTAGACAGGTGAAACTGACACTTGGGAAGCTTGGCGTAAAGTTGATGCTCAATGAGTCTTTGTAGCACTGCGCGGACGTGTTCTACGTGTTCCTGTAGGTTCCTGGAGTAAATGAGGATGTCGTCAATATAGACTATTACATATTGGTTCAGCATGTCCCGGAAAATGTCATTGACTAAGGCCTGAAACAAAGAGGGACTGTTGGACAATCCGAAGGGCATCACAAGATACTCGTAGTGACCAGTGGTAGTTGAAAAGGCGGTCTTCCACTCGTCGCCTGCTCGGATGCGTACAAGGTTGTAAGCGCTCCTCAAGTCCAGTTTGGTGAAGATGCGGGCCGAGCGGAGTTGTTCTAGGGCTGCAGGTACCAGGGGTAGAGGGTAACGGTACTTAACAGTAACTTCATTGAGGGCTCTATAATCAATGCATGGGCGGAGAGAGCCGTCTTTCTTCTTGACGAAGAAGAATCCGGCTGAAGCCGGTGAGGTTGAAGGACGTATGAAGCCTTTAGCCAATTCCTCCTCAATGTACTGCTGCATGCTCAGGGTTTCAGGTTGTGAAAGTGGATAGACTCGTCCCCTGGGGGGAATGACTCCTGGCAGAAGGTCGATGGCACAGTCTGAGTCGCGATGAGGTGGCAGTTGTGTTGCCTTCACTTTGCTAAAGGCCAGGCTAAGGTCCTGATAGTGCGCTGGTAGGTTCTCTAGGGTCACGGGCTCGGAAGGGACAGTGGAGGATCCTGAAGAAGTTCTCTGTGGATAGTTCAAGCAGTTCAGTTGACAGGTCGTGGACCACTGTGATATCTCTTGATCCTTCCAGGAGATCTGAGGATCATGAAGGGTTAGCCAGGGATGGCCGAGGATGATGGCGTGACTGGGTGACTGTGTTACCAGAAGCTGTATAGATTCCTGGTGCAGTGAGCTGGTGATCAGAGTGAGGTGCTGGGTGGTGAAGTGAATTCTTCCAGCCCCTAGTGGTCGTCCGTCGAGGGCTGCCACAGCCATGGGGGGTTCACATGGAATAAGAGAAATGCGGTTACGGTTAGCAAAGTCTCTGTCAATAAAATTGCCCGCAGCTCCCGAATCAACTAAAGCCTTGGTCCTAATCTGACGATTCTGAATTACTATGCTTACATCTAGAAGTAATGATGGAGTCAGAGGAACATGGCTTACCCGGTTGTTAGGACGCCGAGGGGCTCGCGTCGGACATTGTGCCCGAAGGTGTCCTGGTTGGCCACAGTACAGACAGAGACGGTTCCTCATTCTCCGTTCGCGCTCCTCCTCGGTCAGGCGAGTGTAGCCGATCTGCATGGGTTCCTCAGGGGATGCGGAGGGAGATGAACCGAAGAATGCTGAAGAGCGGCGACCCCTGTGAGAGCGGATGAGGTTATCCGTTCTAATGGCCATGTCCATATACTCCTCCAGATCCTTGACATCATTCCAGCGTGTTAGCTCAGCCTGAAGATCCATCCGTAATCCTCGTCGGTACATCGCTCTCAGGGGCCCTGCCTCCCAACCCGCCTGGGCTGCCAGGGTACGAAATGCCAGCGTGTAATCAGCGGCTGTAGATGAGCCTTGACGAAGGTTAAGGAGCTCATCCTCTGCCTCCTTACCATCCTCTGAGTGGTCGAACACATCTTTAAACTTCTTAAGAAAGCTTTGATAGGTAGGGAAGGTCATTTGTTGTCCCTCCCAGAGTGCTGTCGCCCATTTTAACGCTCTGCCCGACAGGAGGGAACACACCAGGGAGACTTTACAGTCATCAGTGACAAACTGTGAAGGTTGTGAATTGATGTAGATAGCGCATTGCATAAGAAATCCCTTGCACTCGCCTGCCGTCCCATCGTACTTTCCCGGGAGTGATACACGAGATGGAGCGGGTTGACTCACCGAAGCCGCGGGGGGCGCGGCAATGGCGGCCGCTGCGGGTGGATCCATCGGGGCAAACGAGCGGTTAACAGCTGCTGTTAGTTCCTGCATCGATCGTACAAGGTCCTCAGTCGTGGTTGTAAGCTTACTGAGCTGAAGATGATGTACATTGAGAACCGACGCCTGGCGGGAGACTTCCGTGATGACGTCATGAATAGCCGCTGGATCCTGATCCGGCGAAGTCTTCTGTAACATAGGCTCAGAGACATTCGGATCCATGTGCAAGGCTTTATTCAGGATAACACAACTCACGGGAATTCCAATAGAGTAGTCACAAAGCAGGCGGGAATCAACAAGGCTGGCAGCAAGAATCGTCAATGATAGGAACAGTCCAGGGTCATACACGGAAAGGCAATCACAGGGAATAACGCTCAGAAATATGTCCATGGGAACGATAAGACTTCGCAAAGAAGTTCAGAATGTCCGCGCCTTATAAAGGCTAGAAATCATTGTGAAAATAGACAACACCTGAAGCGGAACAGACCGAGGTACGTGAGTAAACTGGGTCCGGGTAGGAACTAAAATGCGGGCGAAGGTTCCCGCTGCGACCGTTCGGAGAGGGCCACAGAGGCACCGTCTGTGACAAAAGGTTTGTGACACAGATGTGGAGATTTAGTATTTGAGTCTGATTTCTACCTGTCCAGGTAATTTGGTTGTGTTCTCGTGGTGGTGGTTTATGTAGCTCACAGTGGAAAGTCAATGAGAGTGGTGACTGCTGTGGCAGATTGTGTTCATATGCAGCATCCAGACGCCCCAGTTCTTGTTGATATGAACTATTTTAAACTGGATATAACAATGCCGGGATTTAAGCCATATGTAAAGGGCCAATCAAAGAAGAGTAGCTTGCTGGATAAATGTTTTGTAAATGTGGAGGAAGCATATGTGTCCAGGGTAAAGCCACCAGTTGCAAACCCGGATCATAATGTGGTACATCTTGTAGAAATGTATAAATCTGAGGTGAAGAGCAGTAAACCAGAGGAAAAAAGCATTAACAGACTACATAGGTTTCTGTGTGCAGTCAGTGATGCCAAGTAAGGAGATTACAATCTGTCCGAATAATGAGATGTACATTACTAAAGATGTTAGGCATGTGATAAATCTGGAGAAAAATGCTTTTAAGAAGAAGGATACAACATAATTAAATCCTCTCGAAAAGAAGATCAAGGGAAAAAAATATGAGAGGCAAAAATGAAACATAAGGTAAAATTGTAAAAGGCTTTTAAGAGTATTAATGCAAAATAGATATGGGGTACTATGAAAGGGATGACTGGATTATCAACAACACAGAAACCTTTAGTAGTAGATAATGAGATGGAATTTGCAAACCAACTGAATAC
Source organism: Garra rufa (assembly GCF_049309525.1). Taxonomy (NCBI): domain Eukaryota; kingdom Metazoa; phylum Chordata; class Actinopteri; order Cypriniformes; family Cyprinidae; genus Garra; species Garra rufa. Next base: position 2,128,165 of record NC_133366.1, on the reverse strand, counting down.
ATTTTTCTCTAGGTTTGATAAAAGGAATATTTTAGGTCAGAGTGTTAATTTTCTTAATTCAGTCATACCTGATTGATCAGATAATTTATTTTACATTTGAACAAGTGGGGAGTACTTTTGGAAGGCTATAGAAAAGCTAGACTAATTTTTTAAACATTCTGCAGATGAGGGTGAAATTGAATCTGAGGTGGCACAGTCAGATCAGAGGGGTACCGATATTTCAGTCAAAATCTCATTCGGTTTAGTTTTTCATGTTTAAAATCATATTCTGGGGTTGAAGGGGTCTGTCACTGCAGGGGGGCTTCAGGGTGTCATAGGAAAAGTTATGTCTGACCCTTCTCACATTTTGTATGAGGCATATCACTTTTTGTCTTCAAGCAGAGGCTTAGAGTTGCAGATTATGTAATTGCTTTGTTTATCAGTCTGTAACATTTATAAATTAGAATTAGGGGTCTTGTAGGCCTCTGGGCTCCGGAAAGTAGAAAGGACTATACTGTCAGGGAAGCAGACAGACAACAAGGTAAGTAAAGGTAAGTGAGTTTATTTCAGACAGCATCGCAAGTTACGTGGTGCTGGTTGATGGATCAGGTGAGTAATGGAGTTCCAGGACTGTGAAGGGACCAACAAACCTGGGACTGAGTTTTTTGGAGGGCAGTTGCAGACGGATGTCTCGAGTGGAGAGCCAAACCTTGTCTCCAGGAGTATAGACCGGGGCCGGAATCCTTCTCCTATCGGCTATCGACTTGTGTCTGCGGACTGCCCTCTGAAGATGGTGGTGAGCTTCGTCCCAGACTCTCTCGCTCTCCCGGAACCAGTAATCCACTGCGAGCACCTCAGATGGTTCACCATTCCAGGGAAACAGTGGGGGTTGGAATCCTAGGACGCACTGGAATGGTGTGAGGCCGGTGGTAGCTTGCCGCAGTGAATTTTGGGCGTATTCCGCCCAGCCCAGAAACTGGTTCCAGGAGTTCTGGTGAGCCTGACAGAAGGTCCTGAGGAACCGCCCCACTTCCTGGATCTTCCTCTCCGTCTGGCCGTTGGTCTGCGGATGGTAGCCAGAGGAGAGGCTGACGGCCGCACCTAGGAGCTTGAAGAACGCTTTCCAGACCCTTGAGACAAATTGGGGTCCCCTGTCGGACACTATGTCTTCGGGGATGCCGAAGTAACGGAAGACATGATTGAATAGGAGCTCTGCAGTTTCGAATGCGGTAGGCAGACCTTTCAAGGGCAGCAATCTGCAGAATTTGGAGAAGCGGTCCACGATGACGAAAACACAGGTGTTACCATCCGATGGTGGCAAGTCTGTCATGAAGTCTACTCCTAGGTGTGACCAGGGGCGGTTAGGAATAGGCAAGGGATGGAGCTTCCCGGTGGGTAGGTGTCTGGGACTTTTTGACGTGGCACACTCCTTGCAGCCTTGGACGTACCACCTCACATCCCTTGCCATGTCCGGCCACCAGAAGCGTTCGGATAGCAAGGAGAGAGTGTCGTTGGCCCCCGGATGTCCAGTGCCCGGAGAGGTATGGGTGGAATGGATGAGATCTACCCGTTGGATCCTGGGGATGTACTGGCGGTCTGGAGGACAGCCCGGCGGAGGTCGGGGTTCAGGAGTGGCGACGGCTGGAGGAGCCGCCCATTCGATGGGACTGACGATTATGTCTTCGGGGAGTGAGACAGCAGTGACTTCATGGGTATCTTGGGAGTCATTTAACAGGGCATCAGCTCGGACGTTCTTCAGACCAGGACCATAGGAAATGGAAAACCGGAATCTGGAAAAGAACAAGGACCACCTTGCTTGACAGGGATAGAGTCGTTTTGCTGCTCGGAAATTTTGGAGATTTTTGTGATCTGTTAGAACCTGGAATGGGTGGTTGGCACCCTCCAACCAGTGCCGCCACTCCTCCAAGGCGAGTTTAATGGCCAGGAGTTCCCGGTTCCTGATGTCATAGTTCCTCTCCGCTGGGCTGAGGTTCCGGGAGAAGTAGGCGCATGGATGGAGTTTTTTTGGGTGTTCCGTGGTATTGTGAAAGGACTGCTCCAACTCCAGACGTGGAGGCGTCCACCTCTACAATGAATGGGCGATCAGGATCCGGATTTGTAAGTAGAGGTGCTTGGGTGAAGGCTGACTTTAAGGATTGGAAGGCTGCGGCGGCTTCAGGAGACCAGAGGAGAGTTTTGGGTTTTCCTTTGAGGAGGTTGGTGAGTGGAGCGGTGATGATGCTGTACCCATGAATGAACCGACGATAAAAATTAGCAAATCCGAGGAATCTCTGAAGTTCTTTTATGGAAGTTGGAGTAGGCCAGATGGTTACTGCAGATATCTTCCCCTCGTCCATGCAGCCCCCGTGCTGATCAATGATGTACCGAGCTTGTCTGAGCTTGTGGAGGACCTCCGCAACATGGTGTCGATGTTCATTCTCACTCCGGGAGTAGATCAGGATATCGTCAATGTACACGATAACAAAGCGATGGAGAAACTCCCGGAGGACTTCATGGATGAAGTTCTGGAATACGGAGGGGGCGTTGACCAATCCGTACGGCATCACAAGGTACTCATAGTGGCCAGTAGGAGTCACAAAAGCGGTCTTCCACTCATCCCACTCACGTATTCGCACCAGATTGTAAGCGCTGCGGAGGTCCAGCTTAGTAAAGATGGTGGCGGTCCTAAGTTGTTCCAGGGCCGCAGGGACGAGAGGAAGAGGATATTTGAAGGGGATGGTGCTTTGGTTGAGAGTCTGATAGTCAATACAAGGCCGCAGCCCTCCATCCTTTTTGGCCACAAAGAAGAAACTAGACACGGCAGGTAATGTGGAATGGAGGATGTAGACCAGACTGAGAGCCTCCTGGATATACTCCTCCATGGCCTTAGTCTCCGGAAGCGACAACGGGTAGATCTTACCTCTGGGCAAGGGAGCATTGGGAATCAGGTCAATCGCACAGTCCCATGGCCGATGTGGAGGTAGCTGGGAAGCTCTCTTGGGGCAGAAGATATCCTGGAACTCGGAGTAGATCTCAGGGATGCTAGTTGATCTTTTCTCCATGGGACTTTGGACAGGTACTGGACGTGGAATGGGACGAGGAAGATCCGGGAAACACTCGGAGGAACATTTGCTTCCCCATCGCATCACTTCGCCGGAGCCCCAAGAGATGATGGGATCATGCTTCACCAGCCACGGGCGCCCTAGTATGATGTCCATATGAGCACCCTCCAGAACCAGCAGCTCAATGTTCTCCTTGTGAAGCACTCCGACTTGAAGTTGGATGGGTTCGCATTTGCGTTGGATACGTGGTCGTACTGAGAAGGCGTTGGTTATGGGTTGAATCTGGTAGACGTTGGCCGAAGCCTTGGTGTTGAGCTGGAGCTGATGACAGAGGGCCCCCGAGATGAAATTTCCAGTTGACCCGGAGTCGATAAGCGCGGGGACTGAAACAGAAGAATGAGGTGTGGTTAACTGCACATAGACCGTGAGGGGGTTCATACTTTCTTCATCCGACCGGATTACACTCACCGCAGCTCTGATGGGACGAAGTGGACAGCTTAGACGAGTATGTCCACCGGCTCCACAATACAAACAGAGACTCCGGGCCAGCCTCCTCTGTCGATGCCACCATCCAAGTGGCCGAAGACCTCTTTGAAGTGGGAGATGAAGGCTTGGAGAGAACGAGTGGCCGGTCCGGCTTGGGTTAGTATAGAATCGGCCCATTGGAGAGCGGGTTCTGTGAGCAGGGAGACGATGAAGGCGATCTTAGACTGATCTGTGGGATATAGAGAAGGTTGCATGGTGAAATCAGTGAGCATTGTAACAGAAATCCACTGCACTCCTCCGCCCCGCCAGAGTAGGGCGCCGGTCGAGCGATGGGACTGGAAACTCCAGTAGTCGAAGAAGTGCTTGGTGGTGACGGTGCCGGAGGTGCAGAAGGTGTAGTGGAATGAGCCGCGGACAATACTTTCCGCAGAGAATCCACCAACTCCTGGAATGGATCGTGTGCACTCATGCTGTTAACTGCATCGGTCCGGGCTTCTGTCAGGGAAGCAGACGGACAACAAGGTAAGTAAAGGTAAGTGAGTTTATTTCAGACAGCAGTGCAAGTTACGTGGTGCTGGTTGATGGATCAGGTGAGTAATGGAGTTCACAGACTGGATAGTTCGGATATGTTGACTGTGGAGAACTAATGGATCTTTTCCTTTGCAGGAACGACGGGAGGCGGACATAAAATGCCACTCATGACGTGGCGACGGACCAGAAGACTTATGGCACACACTCACGCTCTTTGACGACTTTGGACTGGCTTACGGCTCAATTGCCCTTGACGACTGGATCTGGACAGAGAATGGAAAAGACGAGACACAGGTGAGTAGCAACAGGTAAGTAGCTGAGAGTAGCTTTCGCTGAGAATAGCGTTCGCTGAGGGAAGCTTCCGCTGAGTCCGCTTCGTAGCAACGAGCCCGGACAATGTATGGAGTGTGTGGAGTGCTTTTGAAGTGTGTGGGTGATTGGGTGCAGGTGCGGCTTGTTAGAACTCAGGGGATTGTGAACGTTGCGTGATTAGTGTGAAAGAACCTGGCCAATCCGTGACATATACTAATGTACTGTAGCCCTGTATTTGTATTGCTGTTGTTGTTTTATTAAGTTGAGTCTATTGTATTATTTGGTTATTCATTGGTGTGGAAGTGTATTGATGTGAAACACTACACACTGTGAGATGCAAGAACATTTCAACAATAAAGTTGTAATTAAGTTTAATTGAATGTACAGTTATCCGGTCATAATGTTGATGTGTGTCTGTAGATTATCTGAATGTTGATGTGTGTGTTCTGCTCTCTTTCAGGTTTGCTGACTGTAATCTCTCTGCTCAGCGTTGTGAGAGTTTGTCTTCAGCTCTTCAATCCTCAAAATGTGTCCTGAGAGAGCTGGATCTGAGTAACAATGACCTGCAGGATTCAGGAGTGAAGATTATTTCCGACGGACTGAAGAGTCCAAACTGTCAGCTGCAGATACTTAGGTATTACAAACATATAAAGGATAAAGTACAGTCAGACAGTCATAATATTGACTGTGTGTCTGTAGATGATCTGACTGTGTGTGTCTGTAGGTTGTCTGGCTGTATGGTGACAGAGGAAGGCTGTGGTTATTTGTCTTCAGCTCTGAGTTCAAACCCCTCACACCTGAGAGAGCTGGATCTGAGCTACAATCACCCAGGAGAATCAGGAGTCCAGCTGCTCAAACACAGACTGGAGGATGCAAACTATAAACTGGAGAAACTCAAGTATGTCGAACACTGATTCTGACATACTAAATGTGTGTGTGTGATGCAGATCTACATTAATGTGTGTTTGTGTGTTTATAGTGTGGATCATGGAGGAGAGATCAGGATGACAGCAGGACCACGAAAGTGTAGGTCTATATGCGCACACACACACTCTCTCTCTCTCTCTCTCTCTCTCTCTCTCTCTCTCTCTCTCTCTCTCTCTCTCTCTGAGGATTGTGGGTAGCGGCGAGAGTGTTTGCATCAGAGCACGTTGTTTTTTCGGCGTTCCCTGTTTGTGTGTTTTATTCATTTCTCCTTAATTGTAAACTGTTTTTTAGGAAAAATGTTCAAATTAACTTCAGAGCGCTGACTACGGTCAGCGCAATTTGCGCAGGTATGGCGTTAGGCAGTGATTTTTCACGGTTGACCCTCGACCATGGTTGCAAGTTTATACCGGATGATTCCTTGTCAATTGAAGACATACTGATAGCGATCAGCGAACAGGTCGGTGGTTTAAATATTAAATCTGCCTCAAGGATGAACAGAGTACTTGTTATATTTCTTAAAGAAGTTTCAATGGTTGATGAACTGTTAGAGAAAGGACTTGTTGTGAAAGATACATTTTTACCGGTATTGCCTTTGTCAAATCTTTCTAAGAAAGTCGTGCTTTCAAATGTACCACCGTTCATAAAAGAAGGAACTTTGAAAGAAATTCTTGAATGGTACGGAAAATTAACTGCTCCCATTAAGATGATTCCGTTGGGTCTTAAAAATCCAAACTTTAAGCATGTCATGTCTTTCCGATGTTTTACGTATATGATACCCAATTTGCAAAATGAGCGGCTTAATCTGGTGCTTAAAATAGCAGTGGAGGGTAAAGATTATACAATCTTTATCACTTCAGATAATATGTGGTGTTTTTTGTGTGGTGAACTTGGACACCAGAAACAGACAAGTCCCAAACAACAGAGCGTTAACATTTTGGCAGGTTCACAAACAACTCCCTCAAAAATTGTTCAGGAAAATAATGCGGGCGTTAAAGAAAATAACGCGACCGTTCAGGGAAATAATGCAGCCGTTCACAAAGTGATTGATGAAGTTGTGGAGAGAAATGTAGAGATAAACAACGTAAACACTGGAGATGGCACAGTAGATGGCGCTACAAGTGCTAATGCTGCAGGGAAAAAAATGAAAGTACAGAAGCACAAAAAGTACTTTTTCAGTCTAAAAACAGAGACGAAGATCCAATGGAGTATGTAGAAACAAATGATAAAAATGATGATAAATCAGACGAAGTAAATGAAAATTGTAGTCAGTCATCTACAGCCGGCCCTAGTGTCGCCAGGTCTGATAGTGATTCTGATGAATGTGAGAGTGTAGGGAGCCTTTAAAAATAGGAGACATTGATTCTCAAACAGGCACATCAGAATTGAGTGGCTGTGAAACAAAAGTATACTCTACAAGAGAGATTAGTGCTTTTCTTGATGAAACTAAAGGTGTACGGAATCCACAATTTGATTTGTTTTTTCCAGATTTAAGAAAATTTTTAGCATCTTGTAGAGATGTGATGATAAATGCAACAGTTGAGGAGTTTAGTAGACAAAAACGCTATCGCCTTAAAAAAATAATTACCAAAGTAAAGAAGATGATTCGTCAAGATACGATAAAAAAGTAGCCATTAAGAGTTTGGAAAAAGACAGAGTGAGAAATCACCTGCTGCATTAAGATATGACATCCTTAAATACCGGATCTCTAAATGTAAATGGAATAAAGAAAAGAGAAGTGCACTTTTTAACTAGGCAGAATGGCTAAGTGAATGGAAAGGACAGGCTTTTCTTAGCCATGGTTCCAGTGGAAGTGCTGGAGTAGCTGTTCTAATATCGGAAAGTGTTCAGGGTAACGCTTCCAATATGATAGAAATTATTCCTGGAAGAATGCAGCGGGTGGATATTATTTTACAAGGTCTGTCTTTTTCCTTTATTAATGTATATGCTCCTAATGTTGGGTACGAACAAGTTTTATTTTTTAAGAAATTACAGGATGCAATGATTGATATTCCTCGTAATAACTTGATTATTGTGGCTGGAGATTTTAATTGTACTCTTGATCATATAGTTGATAGGAATCATGACGAACCGCATCCTAATTCCGCTGAAGCTCTTAAGAAAGTAGTAACTTTTTATTCCCTTGTAGATGTGTGGAGAGAATCTTTCCCCAAAAGTAGGCAGTACACATGGTTGAAAGTGAATTCCAATACAATATCGGGTGCTAGATTAGATCGAATATACGTTCAGCAACGTCAAAGAGGAAACGTATTTGATAGTAAAATTGTTCCTACTCCAATTTCTGACCATTTCTATGTCTCTGTTATAGTTACAACATCGAGTAATATCTTTAAATCTTATTGGCATTTCAATAACACACTGCTGCGAGATCGCACGTTTGTATATGTATTTGATTTCTTTTGGAGAGCTTGGAGAGAGAGAAAGACAGTTTAAATCCCTAAGTCAGTGGTGGGACATTGGGAAAATCCATATTCAGTCTTTTTGCCAACAGTACGTAAAAAATAATACAAAAGAGATTCAGAAGAAAATCGAACAGTTGGAACAAGAAATTATGAGATTGAATAGCTCCATAAGAGAAAGCGGTGGAACAAGTGTGGATTTGCTTGAACAATATAATTTTCTCCTGAAAAATTTGCATGAAGAAAGAGATCAAGGAACAATTGTACGAAAAAGATTCACTCAGCTTAACAACATGGACTCTTCAACATCTTTTTTTTTTTTTTGCTTTGGAGAAAAAGGTTTGAGAAAAGAAGTTGATTAGTCATCTTAAATTATCTGATGGAAGAGAGACAACAGATAAGAGAGAAATTACTTCACAAGTTTTGTCCTTTTATGAAGAACTGTATAGTGCTGAACCTTGTGATTCTGAAGCAACAGATTATTTTCTTACTGGAATTCCAAAATTGAATGAAGATGACAAGATGCAATTAGAGAAGCCACTTTCACTTGAAGAGTTGAGCGAGGCTACTAAACAGCAGTCTGTGGGACGATCTCCAGGACTGGATGGATTGACGTCCGAGTTTTACGGCTTTGTGGTCATTGATTGGACCAGATCTGCACTGTGTGTTCCTTGAATGTGAAAAATCAAGAGTTCTTCCTCTCAGTTGCAGAAGAGCAATAATTACGTTATTGCCAAAGAACTGGCACCCTATCTCCCTTTTAGGGATAGATTATAAAATACTTTCAAAGGCATTAACAAACCATTTGAAAAATGTTATGGCTTCAATCATTTATAAAGACCAGTCTTATTGTATTCCAAGACGTTCTATTTTTGATAACCTTTTTCTTGTATGAGATTTGTTGCACTTTACTGAGATTTATGGACTTGATGTGGGCCTTCTATCACTTGACCAGGAAAAGGCGTTCGACAGAGTCGACCACGAATACCTTTTTATTGCCTTATCAGCTTTCGGATTTGGAGAACAATTCATCTCATGGATCAAAATACTTTACACAGATGTTTTTAGTATTTTGAAGATTAACGGAACACTAACAAGAACTTTTCCTGTGCGCAGAGGCGTAAGACAAGGATGCAGCCTCTCAAGACTCTTGTATTCAATATCCATCGAACCTTTTTTGAGAGTTCTTAGAGAAAAGCTACAAGGTATTTTAGTCCTCAATCCCAATATATCAAAAACTACTGTAGTAAGGCTTATTGCTTATGCTGATGACGTTACAGTCATAATAAGATCTCAAGAAGACATTTTTCAATTGAGCAAGTGTCTGGACTGGTTTCAGAAAGCATCTTCAGCGAAAGTAAATTGGAACAAAACGGAAGCATTACTTTGTGGTCAGTGGCGGGAAGAAGTTCCACCTCATCTTCCACAACAGAGCCACTGCAATACAGAGGGATTGAAGATTCTCAGAATCTTTTTTGGCACTCAGCAGTATATGACAAGGAATTGGGATGGAGTGGTTGAAAAGATACTGGGACGATTGAAGAGATGGAATTGGATTCAACCACAGTTATCATGTAGAGGCAGAGTTTTAGTGATCAACAATTTAGCTGCTTCAATGTTGTGGCATCGACTGACTGTTTTAGACCCTCCATCTGGACTTTTGCAGCTACTCCAGAAACATTTTGTGAACTTTTTCTGGGGAGGACATCATTGGGTTCATTCAGGTATACTGAGTTTACCTGTGTTTGAGGGTGGTCAAGGTCTCATTGATCTAACCGCTAAATGGAAAGCTATGAGATTACAATCAGCTCAAAAATTGCTGTGTAACACTGATCCACAACCTTGGATTATGTTTGGGTTAGCAGTATTACGAGCAGTTAGTAAAATGGGATTTGATAGACAATTATTCCTTATTTCTAACAATGCAATCAAAGGTTTGGGTATAAATGGATTCTATCAGTCTGTGTTAAGAGCATGGAGTATATTTAAGATGGAAAGAGAGAGTCATTTTGGTCTTGAAGAACCACTTTTTCATAATTCATGGCTATGTCATCCGTCTAACTTGCCAAGTACTGAAATGAACACTTTTATTTCATCTGGTGTTTTAAAAGTGGCAGATATAGTTGACTCAGAACATAGTACATGGTTATGTGCACAAGAAATAACTAAACAAATGGGCAAGAAGTCAGAAAGGATAGTGAAGAATGTTTTAAGCAAGATAAAATTATCATTTCCTATATCATTTAATAAGTTTCTTGAAGATTATTTTGTTAATGGTTTAAATAAAAGTTGTTTTCCTGAATTATTTATAACGCCATATAATTGGCAGGATAATGGGGATATGAGACAACTTCTTTCCTTAAAAGAACTTCAACATATGTCTTTTTCAGAAAGCAGTAAGCGACTGTTGTATATAGCTTGTGTGAAGTCAAGATTTTGTGAACAACTTAAAAACAAGACAGATACAAAATGGAGGAGTTGGTTATCTGTCCCTGATGTTAAATCACCTTCATGGCATTTATTTTATAAAAGTCATTTGCCAAAACGATCAGGAGATTTACAGTGGCGTATCCTGCACTGTGCATTAGCAACAAAAACATTTTTGTTCAAGTGCAACTTTAGTACGTCTTCAGTTTGTAAGTTTTGTAATGTATCGGATACTGTGTTTCACATTTTTTCCGATTGTTATAGAATTGTATCTCTTTTGAATCTCTTAGAAAATATATTTGAAGGTTTTGGTTGGAATTTTTCAAAATCTGTATTTATTTTTGGGTTTAAATATATTAAGTCTCAAAGTGAGTCCTGCACCTTTTCCAATTTTTTAATTGGTCAAGCGAAGTTAACAATTTGGAAAGCATATAAAATCGAAAGCGAAGATAAAAGAATTAATTTAGTAGAACTGTTCAAAGCTTTGGTAGAATCCAGAGTTAAAATGGAGTATGAATTTTATAAAATGAACAATGATATGCTAATTAAAAAAAACGTGGTGTATAAATCAAATTTTATTTTTGTGAATGATGATGATAAATTAGAGTTTCAGTGGTATTGCTGAAATTTGAAGGAATTAATATTGAATTTAAAATGTTATTATTACTCATTGTTATTAAGTGTTATAAATTATGGAAATGCGATGATAATTGTATAATATGATAGAAAAATAAAAAGTTGTTAAACGTCTCTCTCTCTCTCTCTCTCTCTCTCTCTCTCTCTCTCTCTCTCTCTCTCTCTCTCTCTCTCACTCACTCACTCACTCAATTCAATTCAAACAGCTTTATTGGCATGAAAGAAGCACATTTTGCATTGCCAAAGCATACATAAGAATAGAGAACATATACAACAGATGGTAATTTGGAACAATCAAGTGAATTGAAATAATATTTGAAGATGTTGAAAATATTGAAATTGAAGGACAGATATTTGAACAAAGATAATAAAGTAAAAACTGTGTAACTCTTTGTTCTGCTTCTGTCATTCCATGCACAAGAACATGGTCTATTACAGTAGCTCTAATTTTATCTGAAAAAAATGGTTTTGCTCTTACTCCTCTTCCATCATCTGGTATTTGCACTCTTCTGTAACCCTCAAAACGACGGATGCAGTCGTGCCATCTGTGCACTTTGAACTGGCTTTGATTTTGTATATTTAAATATTTAGAAACAAGTGTGAAGAATTTTGAATTATTGTGTGTAAAAAAACGACAGCTGTGTTGCGGTTGTGCTTCACTTTTGCTTTCTTGTGTTGATAAGGATGCAATGAGGAAGAGGAAAGTAGATGAAGAGGCTTCAAGACAAGATGAATGTAGAGTTGCTGGTGTCTGAACACAAAGCTTTTTGACAAACTCGACAGTGACTACAAAAATCTTGATAAGAGGGAGTTGTTATGGAGAGGAATTGCAGATCTGCTGCTTGTAAAATTCAACATTCTGTTTAGCAGTTAACAAAAAAAGTGCGTGAATGGTTTTAACAAGCACATAAATACTGGCTCTCTTCTTCTTCTGTGTGACAAGCAAGTGTCAGAAGCGTAATGTTGTGCAGAGATACCTTGTGTACTGATGTATTTCTGTTTTTTATTAAGCACCATGTGAGTGAATTCACCAGTGAAAATCGCTTGGGGGTCCTGATGAAAAAATGCTGCTGATATCCACACAATTTTCAAAACTAACAATTTGCAACTAATGCAAACAGTGACCACTATAATGGTTGCTTATAAATTGTGATTTCATCCTTTGGTGATTCTGCTTGTTAAGGCAAGGCAAGGCAAGGCAAGGCAAGGCAAGTTTATTTATATAGCACATTTCATACACAATGGTAATTCAAAGTGCTGTACATAAAAAGGAATTAAAATCACAATAGCATAAAAATTTAAAATAATAATCACAACAATAAAAAGAACATTTAAGATGATTTAAAAAAAAGAAAATGATTTCAAATTAATTAATACAGTAAAATGATTATACATAAAATAATGCAAACTGTTCGGACGTAGCACAGTGCTCATTCAATAAATGCACAACTAAACAGGTGAGTTTTGAGTCTGCATTTAAATGTGGCTAATGTATTAGCACATCTGATCTCTTCTGGAAGCTGATTCCAACTGCGGGCGGCATAATAGCTAAAAGCGGATTCCCCTTGTTTTGTGTGAACCCTTGATATTACTAACTGACTCGATCCTAGTGATCTGAGTTGTCTGTTAGGTTTATATTCAGTGAGCATATCTGCAATGTATGTAGGTCCTAGGCCATTGAGTGCTTTATAAACAAGTAAAAGTACTTTAAAATCTATCCTAAACATAACTGGAAGCCAGTGTAAGGACCTGAGGACTGGTGTAATATGCTCTGATTTTTTGGTTCTAGTCAGAATCCTGGCAGCAGCGTTCTATATGAGCTGCAGCTGTCTAATGGTCTTCTTGGGAAGGCCGGTGAGGAGACCATTACAATAGTCCACCCTGCTGGTGATAAAGGCATGAACAAGTTTCTCCAAATCTTGACGGGAAACAAAACATCTAATTCTTGCAATGTTTTTAAGATGATAGTATGCTGATTTAGTTACTGCTTTAACATGACTACTGAAACTGAGGTCTGACTCCAGAATCACACCCAGATTCTTGATTTGATTTTTTGTTTTTTGACCCCTAGTGTCAAGGTACTAGGGGTGTAACGGTACGCTAAAATTGTATTCGGTTCGGTACAGTGTCTTGGAGAGCTCGGTTCGGTTCATTTTCGGTACAAAAAAATAAGAACTTACAAAATCTTTATTTTGAAAAGCTGCCAATACGCAATACACATTTATTTTGCATAAAATAAATAAAAGCGACACATTTGGGTGATATTTTACATAATAGTTTTTTAAGGCTCTGAAATGAAGCAGTTGCAATAAATGTTGTTATTATTATACAAATTAGAGTGTTTATGAATGGTTATGGCGATTCATGTTACATTTTCATATTGTATTTTATGAATGAAAGTAAAACTGGCGAGGTGAATCTCTGTCTTGTTTATTTAATGTTATCACAGGATAGTTAAATATAGGCTGTGTGTGGGGGAAAAAAAGTGCGTGATATAAGACCACAAAAATCTGTTAATGTGTTAACGGTCTAAACATATACATTTGGACTATATTTTTTTAGATACATACGTTTATATGTTTTTTATATGTATTTAAATTTGAAAGTAAAATAAATTACAATATTTATTTATGTTAAATCATAATCTGCGTGACCCTGCCGTTGATCTGCTTTGATGACGTTCCAGGGCATTCCGAATGAGCGATTATAGACCTTTCTCACAACTTCCGTATTTTGCACCGGAAATACGTAATTGCTGTGTAAACCCATTTCCGCCCCGGTATGCCGGTAACCAGTTAAACAACGTGAAAAACGCTTAACGTGGCTTAATGTATGTAAAAAACGACCAGGAAACCCCAAGTTTCTGTCAAACCTTACGTGGAACAAACATTAACTACTATCAAAAGAACGAGCCCTTATTCCACAGATAAAGTGAATTATATCACGTTAAGCGTTTTCTCCCCCATATGAAGCCCATTATAAGGAAACAGCTTAACGTGGTTTAACGTACCTCAACAGCGACCAGGGAAGACCAAACTTCTGTTACATTTTACTTATAATAAATACTTGCTGCTCTCAAAAGAACGAGCTCTTATTCAGCATATAAAGTGATCGCCCCCCATAGAAGTCCATTATAACAAACCATGTTAAGCTTTTTCCTTTATGGAGTTCTATAGGGAGAAAACGCTTCACACGATATAATTCACTTTATATGATGAATGAGATCTCATTCGTTTGACAGCAGCAAGTACTTTTATATAAGTATTTTTTGACAGAAATTAGTTTTTTTTCCCAGTCGTTGTTAAGATACGTTAAACCACGTTAAGCTGTTTCCTTATGGGTTTCTATGGGGACGCTTAACGTGATATTATTAACTTTATATGCTCAATAAGAGCTCATTCTTTCGACAGCAGAAAGTGTTTATTATAAGTAAAATTTTAAGCCACGTTAAGCTTTTTTTTGTATAATGGACTTCTATGGGGGGCGATCACTTTATATGCTGAATAAGAGCTCGTTCTTTTGAGAGCAGCAAGTGTTTATTATAAGTGAAATTTAACAGAAATTTGGTCTTCTCTGGTCGCTGTTGAGGTAAGTTAAACCACGTTTAGCAGTTTCCTTATAATGGGCTTCTATGGGGGAGAAAACGCTTAACGTGATATTATTCACTATCTGTGGAATAAGGGTTTGTTCTTTTGATAGTAGTTAGTGTTTGTTCCAAGTAAGGTTTGACAGAAATTTGGGGTTTCCTGGTCGTTTTTTCGTACGTTAAGCCACGTTAAGCGTTTTTCACGTTAAGCATTTTGGAAAGTCCCGGATAAACTCTTCGTGGAAAAATGTATATCCTTTATCCAATTTGTTCCTCTTTGTGACGGAGTTTTCCTCCACGACTCTTATCACGTCGGCAAAAGTTATCTTTGGCAACAGTGAGGGAAGTTGTGTAGACTCTCTCCATTTTAATTTTAAATTACCCGGCTTTCTGCTGTGTTGACATTACACAGGAAGTCTGCATACCCTGCGATTGCGTATTTCCGGTTTCTGTGAGAAAGGTCTATTGTCAGCGAAGGCCAGCGAAGGGAGCAGTGAAAACTGCGTAGGGACCCTGTCGATCGGAACGCACATAGATGTGTATATGGGAACGCACCTTAACCAAAGAGTATAGAAGTAGCCTACTCTTTGCCTTAACCAAAGAGTATAGGTAACTGTGCGTGTGTTACTGTGCGTCACTCAATAGCGTCCGTGCGGAAACTCGCCTAGGAACATTGTTCCGCTGCGCTTAATATCACGCTAATAATAAATGTATATTATTTAATGAAAAAAAATATACCGAAACGGTACGCAAGTGGACCGAACCGAACAGGCCGTACCGAAACGGTTCAATACATCCCCGTGAACCGTTACACCCCTACAAGGTACGCATTTACCTTATGAACTTCATCTTTGTTTCCAAATGCAATGACTTCCGTTTTCTCCTTGTTTAACTGTAAAAAGTTTTGGCACATCCAACTGTTAATTTCATCAATGCATTGGCAGAGAGAGTCAATGGGGCTGTAGTCATTTGGCGATAAGGCTAGGTAAATCTGGGTATCATCTGCATAGCTGTGATATGCTATTTGGTTCTTTCTCATTATTTGACTTAGTGGGAGCATATACAGGCTGAACAACAGCGGCGCTAGAATTGAGCCTTGTGGGACTCCGCATGTCATGGACGTCCACTTAGACTTATGTTCTCCTATACTCACATAATAGCCTCTCCCTTCTAAGTATGACCTAAACCAATTTAGAACCATCCCAGAAAGCCCGACCCAGTTTTCCAGTCTATCTAAAAGAATGTTATGATCGACAGTGTCGAACGCAGCACTGAGATCTAGTAATACCAGCACTGATATTTTGCCAGAATCTGAATTTAGGCGAATATCATTTATTATCTTTATGAGCGCTGTCTCTGTGCTATGATGTTGTCTGAAGCCAGATTGGAAATGGTCCAGGTATCCATTTGAGTTTATGTAGTGATTCAGCTGATTGAAAACAACCTTTTCAATAATCTTGCTTATGAAAGAAAGATTGGATATTGGTCTATAGTTGCTCAATATGGTGTTATCAAGATTTTTCTTTTTCAGAAGGGGCTTAACGGCTGCAGTTTTCAGGGAGTTTGGAAAAGTCCCAGAAAGAAGTGAGGTGTTCACCACTTTTAAAAGATCTGCTTCTAAACAGCTAAGCACACTTTTGAAAAAAGATGTGGGAAGTGTGTCGAGGTGGCAGGTTGACGATTTGAGGTGCTTTACTGTTTCTTCCAAAATGTTGCTATCGATTTCTTCAAAAGTAGACATAATGACTTCTTTTTGAAATTGCGGTCGAATCCGTCTGACCTCTGCATAACTTGAGGGTGTGCTAATTGTCTTTCTGATATTATTGATCTTCTCAGAAAAGAAGGAAGCAAACTCTTCGCACTTGCTGTCAGAGAGCAGTTCACTAGGGATTTGACTAGGGGGGTTTGTTAGTCTCTCAACGGTAGCAAAAAGAGTGCGAGTGTTGTTTAAGTTGCTGTTTATAAGGTTTGAGAAGAATGTTTGTCTAGCTTTACCTAGTTCAACATTGAAAGCATGAAGGCTGTCTTTATAGATGCTATAGTGAATTTCAAGTTTTGTCTTCCGCCACATCCGCTCAGCTTTTCTGCATTGTCTTTTTATTATCTGTACTGCTGTTGATTTTCTCCACGGTGATTTCTGTCTGCCGGTCATCTGTCTGACCTTCACAGGTGCGATTGTCATCAATGACATTCTTAACTTTTGAGTTAAAGGAGTCCAGGAGAAAATCAACAGAGTCTGCAGAAATGCTTGGCATTGAAGATATAGCCTTCATAAATAGCACACTAGTGTTATCATTAATGCATCTCTTCCTGACAGAGACAGATCTAGATTCAGTGGTAGCAGAGATCAATATATCAAAGAAAATACAGAAGTGATCAGATAGTGCTACATCCTTGATAACAGTGGATGAAATGTTTAGACCCTTACTGATGAGTAAATCAAGAGTGTGTCCACGATTGTGTGTAGGCCCATGCACATGCTGAATCAGGTCAAACGTGTTCAAAACTGTTATAATTTATTTTGTAGTTTTGCTTTCTGCATTGTCTATGTGAACATTAAAATCCCCTGCAATAGCAAAACAGTCAAACTCTGAACAAATCATTGATAGCAGTTCTGTGAACTCTTCAACAAAGGCTGGAGAGTATTTTGGGGGCCTGTAAATAATGATAAACAGAATGCGAGCACCTTTCAGCAAAATGCCTAGATATTCAAAAGACAAGTACTGACCAAATGACACTTGTTTGCATTCATAGACATCTTTAAATAGGGCAGCTACACCACCTCCCCTTTTGCCAGCTCTGCAGACATTCATGAAAATAAATCTAGGAGGGGCTACTTCATTGAGGACTGTTGCATAAGAGCTGTCTTCTAACCATGTTTCATTTAAAAACATAAAATCCAGGTTGTTTGTGGTTATAAAATCATTGATCGGAAGTGATTTATTTTTTTAGTGAGCGAACATTTAAAAATGCTAGCTTGATGGCATCACTTTTTGTCTCTAGAGCAATCTTAGTTTGATGCCTAATAAGCCTCAGATTAGATGTGTGAACTGTACGATTTGAGAGGGCCTTAGACTTTCTATCACATATTAAAACAGAAATAGGGAAAGCTACAGGCACACTGGGTTCCCGCTTGTTTTGTAAACATTCCTGATTGTTGCTGTTACCGTAGCGGGGACCCGACACATATCACTGAGAGCTGTTATCAGTTGTTTTTGGTTCACTCACAGCAGACGCAGGAGGGTTTGAGCCCTGACGTTGTGGCAGCGGCCGGAGAGCTCTCACTGGAGGAGGAGGGTGAGCTGGGCCCACAGGCTTTGGTGGTTGTGGCGCCTGCCGTTTTTTAGTTGATAACTGGGGGCTTGCAGCAAAAGAGTGGGAGAGTCTGGTTCCAGCATATACCAGTTCCTCCATTTTCTGTGAGAAGCTTAGAAGTGGAGATGCTGGAGAGAGGGATAATGTGTCTGGTGAATGGAGCTCTGGCTCTGGAGTTTCTGGTGGCTGGAAAATGTTGTTGTCCTGGCTTCTCTGACTGTTTACCAGAAAGTCGTCCTTCGGTGTTGAGTCTGTCTGTGATAAGCTCTGTGAGCAGGGCTCAGCCAGGAAAGTGTCCATAAGCAGTGCTTGTTGTGACTGCGTGGCGTTGTCAGTGTCCTTGTTGGTTGTGTTGGCCACATGATGACTCTGAAGCTGATAAGATGTCCTGTCGTCACTTTGTCCAAGTGTGTGTGTGCCATTCATGTTGGGTAGACTCACACATTCTACTGAGGGATGCCGGAGTGAAAAATAGATATTGTCCTTAAGCACTCTCGCACCAAGTTTGTTTGGGTGAAGGCCGTCCAGTTTGAACAGTTGTCTATGGCCCCAGAAAAGATTGAAGTTGTCAATGAAGTTGACTCCTTTTAGACTGCAGGTTCTTTGTAGCCAGGTATTCAGTCCAAGCAACCGTGAAAACATGTTAGTTCCCCTTGCTGGGAGTGGTCCACTGATGAACGACTGAATTTCAAGTCTTTGAAGTGTTTCAATGAGTTCACCGAAATCCTTCTTTAGGAGTTCTGACTGCTCTTTCCGAATATCGTTCTTTCCCACATGGATGATGATTCGATTTGCAGTCTTGTGCTTCATTAGAATGTTCCGAAGTTCTTTGTTCACATCAGAGACGGTTGCTTGAGGACAGCAGCATGTAGTTGTAGTTCTGCTACTGATATTTCTGATAATGGAGTCCCCCACTATGAGTGTCCTGGGCTCGGCTGCGCTCTGAGCTGAGTGCCGCTGTCTGCTCGACCTTGCGCGCCTGTTTATAGCAATGTTAGCAGTTGGCTGACATGATATATGTTCAGTCACATTTGGGGATTCCTCACCCACATTCATTAATGCATCAAATCTGTTTTCTAGCTGTATAGGGGGTGGTAAAACAACAGTTTTTGCAAGCCTTGTCGTGGCCATATCTGGGGTAGAGGATGATACCGCAGCAATACGAGATACTCTTGATAGTCTGATGTCTCGAGTGCCTTTGGGTCTCGCTCCCTGTTTTTGCCATCGATTTGTGTGTCGATCAGTTTTGGCTTGTTCCTCTACATTTCTAAACTGTCGATATTGACTAGATTCACAGGACTCACCGGCTGTATGCTGAGGGGGTCCGTGATGATGATCTTCTGTGTGTTCCGCCTGTTTTGGAAGTCCAGCAAGTAACTTTGTTTCTAAAATCACAATCCTTTGTAGAAGTCTGTGGCAGTTTGTGCAGCAAGTAGATTCCAGAAGAGGCATTTTCTTTCTTGTCTGTTGAAAGTAGGCAGCTGTGTTTTCCCGTCTCCGGAATGTAAACTGCTGGCAGTGGGAGGCAAAAAGTCTCCTTTTTTCGTGATATTTGTATCAAAAATGTGTTGTATGAGCACTGTGCTCATCTGCTGAAGTTAAATATTTGAAAAATCAGAGAAAAGTTCAAAAGCAGGGAGCAAAGCGCGGAGCAGTAAGCAAAAGCGTCCGAACAGTAGCAAAGCCGGAAGCAGAGTCAGAGTTAACACTTGTTAACATCAAATGTCTTCACTAATGATCAATCATCTCTTAATTAATCACTAATTATCTCATTAAAGGATTAGTTCACTTTCAGAACAACAGTTCACAGATAATTTACTCACCCCATTGACATCCAAGATGTTTGTCTTTTTTTCTTCAGTCGTCAGGATATTATGTTTTTTGAGATAAACATTTTCGGAAATGTATCCATATAATGGACTTAAATGCTGCTCCGAAATTTGAACCTTCAAAATGTAGTTTAAATGCGGCTTCAAAGGGCTGTAAACGATTCTGGCAGATGAAGAAAGGTCTTGTCTACCAAAACGATCAGTCATTTTCTTAGAAAAATATTTTTATATATACCTTTTAAGCACTGAAACTTGTCTAGTACTAGGGCTGTGATGCGCATTCTCGACGTTACATACTACGTAATCACGTCGAAATGACGTATGCGGAACTACAGATCCAGTGTTTACAAAGCGAACTTGCAAAGACAAACACTTTTTACCAACAAGGTACAACAATTTCGGATGATTCTGTTGCTGGAGGAGAACATGAGATGGAGTTTTTCGCCATTCCCTACCTTTTTGAGCCGGAATACAGAAACGATGAACTCAGTCAGAGAGAAAATGTGGCAGCGATGACACAAGCCTCGGGCAAAACGCGTTCAAATTAGATGTGGTGGTGCAAGTGTGGAAAATGCCAGCCATTGCCATCAGAGCAGGAATCTCGCTGCTGTCCTTTGACCTTTTTACGTGATTACGTAGCATCGCGAATGCGCATCACAGCTCTAGTGCTAGACAAGATTCAGTGCTTAAAAGGTGTATATAAAAAAAAACAGTTCTGAGAAAATGACCGATTGTTTTGGTAGACATGACCCTTCTTCGTCGGATCATTTACAGCCATTTGAAGCACCATTTAAGTTCATTATATGAAGAAATTTCCAGAAATATTTATCACTTCCGAGTCGATTCTATTTGATTCATTTGAATTTAGGGACTTTCATTCCGCCCCTTTTAGCCTTGATCAATCCACACACACACAGCTCGAGATCCACACGCAGCCGAGCCGTAGAAGCAGCGACCCAAATGGCACTAAAGGTGCAGTCACATGAGCATTCCATTGTGTACTCCTTTAAGAAGATTACATGGTCTTTTTTAAATAAGAATATTTTAGAAAGTTTTACAGCATTTGTTTGGCAGCTGTTGTTATCAGTCATTTGATCGTTTTTAACAGTGTGAGAAATGCACACACACACACTCACACACACACACACACACACACACACACACACACACACACACACAGTTGGGTTTACATGTTTTATGGGGACATTCCATAGGCGTAATGGTTTTTATTCTGTACAAACCGTACTTTCTATCGCACTACACCTACCCTACACCTAAACCTAGCCCTCACAGGAGATTGTGCACACTTTTACTTCCTCAAAAAAACTCATTGTGCATGATTTATAAGCCTGTTTCCTCATGGGGACCTGAGAAATGTCCACACAAGGTCAAAATCTACTGGTATTCCTATCCTTGTGGGCACATTTGGTCCCCATAACGTGATGAATACCAGGTACACACACACACACACACACACACACACACACACACACACACACACACACACACACACATCTCACACACACACACACACACACACACACACACACACACACACACACACACACACACACACACACACACACACACACACACACACACTCTCACACACACACACACACACACACACACACACACACACACACACACACACACACACACACTCTCACACACACACACACACACACACACACACTCTCACACACACACACACACACACACACAACACACACACTCTCACACACACACACACACACACACACACACACACACACACACACTCTCACACACACACACACACACACACACACACACACACACACACACACACACACACACACACACACACACACTCTCTCACATGTTGGGTTTACATGTTTTATGGGGACATTCCATAGGCGTAATGGTTTTTATACTGTACAAACCGTACTTTCTATGGCCCTACACCTAAACCTAGCCCTCACAGGAGATTGTGCACACTTTTACTTCCTCAAAAAAACTCATTGTGTTTGATTTATAAGCCTGTTTCCTCATGGGGACCTGAGAAATGTCCCCACAAGGTCAAAATCTACTGGTATTCCTATCCTTGTGGGGACATTTGGTCCCCACAACGTGATGAATACCAGGTACACACACACACACACACACACACACACATATATATATATATATATATATATATATATATATATATATATATATAGTGAAAGTTAAAGTCGTGACATATTGTATAAACAAAAAATGGTCAAGGAATATATTTCCTAAAATATATTTATGTACAAATATTTATATATTTATTAATGTATTTCTGGGAGAGCTCATGTTGAACAAACTCTGGTGTATTGAGCAGATTCTGAATAAATGACTCTGATTGGCCGTTGTGTTCACACTCTCAACAAACACGTCTGTGATTGGCTCCAATGATCAACGCTGCAGAAACACACTGTAAATAGAAAGTGTTGATGTTGTTCACAGTCACACAAACACACACAGGATCATCTGAAAACCAAACCGAGCCGCTGCTGCAGAAACCTGCTATCGTTATGCTTTAACATTTAAACCAGCTTTCTCTATATTAGTGAACACATCTGTGAATAGTGAGGACATTCTGGACAAATCTAGTCAAAGCTGTAAACACACACAGACATCTTCACTGTTGTGCTGTTCTTGATGTTTCGAGACACCCCGCGCTACAGTCTGCAGCGAGGAGTACTTGGATTTTTCTCTCTTCTTGTGTTCAGATGCCTGTGATCTCACTCTGGATCCAAACACAGCACACACTCGACTCGTTCTGTCTGATGACAACAGGAAGATCACACATGTGGAAGATCATCAGCCGTATCCTGATCATCCAGACAGATTTAATGAGGTTCAGCAGGTTCTGTGTGTTGAGAGTCTGACTGGACGCTGTTACTGGGAGACTGAATGGAGCGGAGATCGTCCTGGTCTATCAGTGTTATATAAAGGAATCAGCAGGAAAGGAGGGAGTCAAGACTGTTGGTTTGGATGGAATGACAAATCCTGGAGTCTGTACTACTCTGATCACAGATTTACTGTCCGTCACAATAAAAACACCACTTATATACCTGACATCTGTTTATCCTCTAATAGAGCAGGAGTGTATGTGGACGTGTCGGCTGGCGTTCTGTCCTTCTACAGAGTCTCTGACACACACACACTCACACACTTACACACATTCAACACCACATTCACTGAACCACTCTATGCTGGATTTTGGGTTGATAGTGGTTCCTCAGTGTCTCTGTGTGATATTAAACAATAGAGAGACTGTCTGTAAATCCTCTTTCTGATGTTCACGGAGCACACAAAGCCATCATATCTCACATTGTTGTGTTTGTATTTATTAATTTATAATTATTTTTTTATTGTCAGCTAGAAGTTATAAATCTAGATTAAACACACAAATTGTTCCAAATCTTTAATAAAGAGGTACATTTTAAAGTTTATATTGTAAACTGATCATCAGAAGTAATAAAAGTACATTTGTGACTCATATAATGATGAACTTATGAATCTCTGATATGAACTGATGACAGTGTGAATAATCATGAATGTGATTGAGATCAGAATGAAACAGAGATGAATTGACTCAGAATGAATCTGTCTCCTGATCGTCTGCTTTATTTTTGTGTCTGTGGTGATTTAACACTCAGTTCTCTGTAGTAATGAAAAGATCAGGATCCAATTGCGAAAAGAGATAGAGAGTTTATTGAGTGGGCAAAATAGTCTTTGTAAAACAGGAACACAGGTGGCCCGCAGGTTATGCAGATAAAAATAAATAGTCTCTTCGAACAGGAACACAGGTAGCTTGCAGGTTATGCAGAAAAGTCTTAAAGGGAAAAACAGGAAAAACTCAGGAGAAGCACCCCACTAGCGTTCCAGCCGCACTCTCGTAACTCTCGTTCGTGACTGGGGAGGTTGTAGAAATCCGGGAATCCGGCCAGTCGACCTCAGAACTCTCGACACCACGTACTGAGCGACAGCAAAGCAAGGAGCCCAGCTCCGGGCGTTCGCAGACAGCAGGATGGCTGGACACAGTGTAGGAGAGCAGGTTAATAGACAGTGGAAAGTAACAGCTGACCTGATCCAGACAATTTGACAGGGCTGGGACACGACAGGACAAGACAGAAACGGCAGTGTTTGTTGATAACCTTCAGCATCTGACTCTAGTGAAACAATCCGGTAAATAGCAAGAAACAGAGGACATTAAATAGCAAAGGAGTAGAGGAGGGATCAGGTGAAACGAATCAGCGAGATAACGTCTAATGAGAGTCAGCTGAAGAGGGAAAAGGGGAAAGAGGGAGGTAATTACCAGCAGAGGGGGGAAAAGGAAAGGAAAAGCCAGAGAGAAGAACCAGACTCATAACATTCTCTAAATGAATTGTGTCCAAACACTCACAGTATCGCTAGTCTAGTCTTCTGACATCTTATAGGAGACTCTTACTCTAAAAGGTTTGAGTTACAAAGAGAGTCATAATTATTGATATTTTTTTGTGCATTTCAAATTGATTCTGTACGAAGAGAGAAGTAAAGATTTCTGTTTTTATTGTGCAAGAGACAAACGTGTGTGTACCTTGTATTAACTATGTTATACTGAAAAAATGTCTGTAACACCAGTAAATTTTGACCTTTCTGGGGATCACAAAAATAAGGTGTTTTGAAAATGAAAAAATGGCTGTAGTTTTGTGTGAGGGGTAGGGTTAGGGTAAGGAGTTAGAGAATACACTTACACACAATACAAAAGTGTGTGTGTGTGTGTGTGTGTGTAGTGGTGCTCAGTTGTGGCCCAAACATTTGTGGCTGGTAATGCACTCACTTCTCCACACTTCTTACTAATGACAGTAGTTCAAATAAACAGGGGTTTGTAAGGTCAGATTGTATAATTCAGTAGTTTGGTTAAAGTTTAAAACTGTTGTTAAATAGTTGCTCAAAGCTATCTGGGATTATAGGGACAGATTTAGATTTTGTGAGAGATTGAATGAAAGAGGATCAACGCCTCTGAAGAAGATTGTTTGGGTGCAGAGTTAATGATGAACACAAACATCCAAACTGTAAAACAAAGAAAACTGAGGCGAATGGAAAGCCACAACTTGTTTGTTTGTCATGAATAACATTAAATAAATAAAAATGTGATTATGAAGAAGATGACCTCAGGGCACTAGAGGACGCTGG
>NC_133366.1:2014448-2102965 GCF_049309525.1 Garra rufa | reverse complement strand
CAAGGCAACCGCACCGCAGCTGAATATTCTATTGAATTCCGTACACTGGCAGCTCAAAGTAGATGGAATGATGTTTCTCTCAAAGCCATCTTTTACAACAGCCTCAATATTGATCTGCAGACTGAACTGGCCTGTCGTCAAGAAGATCTATTGTTTTCAGAACTTGTTAATATGGCCATCAAGATCGATAACCTCATGAGGCAGACTCCCAAGCAACATATGAACAGGAAAGTTTACGATAAATCCCCAGTTGAAGAATCATTCGTCGAGCCCATGCAGCTTAATGTTTCTCGATTATCTGAAGAGGAACGAACAAGATGTCGACTAAATTGTCTTTGCTTTTACTGTGGTGAACCAGGCCATCGTAGTATTGGCTGCCCACTCAAGACCAAGTCTCCCAATGGGGTAAATATTCACAATTTTTCTGTCCTAAAGAATAAGTCAATTACATTACCCGTCACCATAAGAACTGATATCCTGTCTCTTGATCTCACAGCGATGATTGACTCTGGAGCAGCCTTGAATATCATCAGCTCGGATATTATCCAGAAATATCGAATTCCTACCCAACCATGCATTCCACCCATCCAGATTAAGGCCATCGACGACACTCTCATTAATCAAGGTATCCAAAGTCAAACCAAAACCCTGAAACTTCAAACCGGTCTGTTCCATCAAGAAAACATCACCTTGTATGTCGTTGATTCACCTAAATATGAAGCCATCTTAGGATTTCCTTGGCTCTCCATCCACGATCCCTCCATTTCATGGTTTCAAGGAGAATTAACCCATTGGTCCCCATTCTGTTCGAAGAACTGCCTTTCAACTCAACCTCAACCATGTTTCACTACAAGCATTGAGAGTCCCGAAACCCAGGTAAAAGTAACCATTCCCATTCAATATCAAGATCTGTCTGAAGTTTTCAGCAAAACTAAGGCCACACAACTTCCTCCACATCATCCATGGGATTGCGCCATTGATTTACTTCCCAACGCTATGCCTCCCAAAAGCAGAATTTACCCATTGGTCCAGGATTGAGGAACAGGCTATGGAGGAGTACGTTGAAGAAGCTCTTGACTCTGGGTTCATTCATCCATCCACATCACCTGCCGCCGCCGGCTTCTTCTTCGTGAGCAAAAAAGATGGTGGTTTAAGACCCTGCATCGATTACCGTGGACTCAACAATGTCACTGTAAAATTCCGTTACCCCTTGCCTTTGGTACCTCCAGCTCTTGAACAACTACGAGAAGCCACCATTTACACCAAATTAGACTTACGAAGCGCATACAATCTCATCAGAATCAAGGAGGGTGATGAATGGAAGACCGCGTTCTCACCACTAGGGGGCACTTCGAATACCTGGTAATGCCCTATGGGTTAGCCAACACCCTAGCTGTCTTTCAGTCCTTCATAAATGAGATCTTCAAGGACTTCACCAATAAATTTGTGATTGCCTACATTGATGATATTTTGATTTTTTCCAAGTCAGAAGCTGAACATATTGATCATGTGCGTGCTGTACTGTCCCGTCTACTGGAACACCAGCTTTATGTCAAAGCGGAGAAATGTGAGTTTCATGTCCATCAGACCTCCTTCCTCGGTTATCAAGTCAGTCACCAGGGAGTCAAGATGGATTCAGTCAAAGTTCAAGCAGTCACGGATTGGCCTCAACCTACTACCATTAAGGAACTTCAGCGATTTCTGGGTTTTGCCAACTTCTACCGCCGTTTCATCAGGAATTACAGCACAATAGCCTCTCCACTTACCTCACTCCTAAAGAACAAACCCAAAAAGCTCTGTTGGAATGAAGAAGCAGATCAAGCCTTTACCACCCTCAAGTCAAGTTTCACCTCTGCTCCCATCCTGAAACACCCTGATCCTGATCTACCATTTGTTTTGGAGGTGGATGCATCAGACTGCGGAATAGGAGCTGTTCTCTCTCAACGTCACGGCCAACCAGGCAAGCTTCATCCCTGTGCATTTTACTCCAGAAAACTCACGAGTGCAGAAAGGAACTACGATGTTGGTAATAAGGAACTGCTTTCCATGAAAGCCGCCATTGAAGAATGGAGACATTGGCTAGAAGGCGCCCGATATTCGTTCCAAGTCATCACTGATCATAAAAAACCTTGAGTATATCAAAGGAGCAAAAAGACTTAATCCCCGCCAAGCTCGATGGGCCCTTTTCTTCACTCGCTTTGATTTCACAGTTACCTATCGACCAGGCAGTAAGAATAGTAAGGCAGACGCACTCTCCCGTAAGCATGACCCTCACATAGAAGAGTACAAACCAGAAACCATTCTACCACCCACTGTCATTCTAGCACCTGTATCATGGGACATCATGGACGAAATCCAACGCAGCCAAGAACAAGATCCACCACCACCACAATGCCCGGCAAACAAACAATATGTGCCCCAAGATATGCGTCACCAAGTACTCCAGTGGGTTCATACATCAATCAGCTCAGGTCATCCAGGTATATCTCGCACCCTTCAACTGTTAAAGAATTCGATGTGGTGGCCTTCAATGACAAGGGACACAACCATCTTCATTAAATCCTGTCAGGTCTGTGCTCAATCCAAGACCCCCAAAGAACTACCATCAGGCTTACTTAAACCATTACCCATTCCTCAACGACCCTGGTCTCACCTGTCTGTTGACTTCATCACTGACCTGCCACCTTCTGACGGATTTACAACCATTCTAGTCATCATCGACAGATTCTCAAAGTCATGCGGACTAATTCCATTAAAAGGATATCCTACAGCCATGGAAACAGCTTTAGCTCTCTTCAACCTTGTATTCCGTATCTATGGGTTACCTGAGGATATTGTCAGCGATCGTGGAACACAATTCACTTCCCAAGTCTGGAAAGCATTCTGCAAACAATTGGATATCAACGTCAGCCTCACGTCTGGATTCCATCCTCAGAGCAACGGCCAGGTGGAGAGACTCAACCAAGAAATTGGACGTTATCTACGAACCTACTGCAGCAGAGAGCAACATAGGTGGTCAGAGTTTCTCCCCTGGGCCGAATACACCCAAAACTCACTCACTCATGCATCTACAGGCCTCACCCCCTTTCAGTGTGTCCTGGGTAGGGTGACCAGATGAGATCGGTTGAAATTCGGGACGGGACGGGACGGGACGGGAGGGGGGGGGGAGGGGGGGGGGATATAAAGATATAAAGATGAATAATAAAGATAATGATTTCAAACGAAAGTGACTGAACCATTCATGTTTTTATTAATATAAGTAGCCTACATATACATATAATTTATATAATAGCCTATAGAAGTTACGTTAGGCTATTTTTATACTTCAACCTGAAGTTAATGAACCAATCATATTTTTATTAACAAGTACATATGCATATAAATTGATATAGCCTAATACGTAGGCTACAGAAGTATTATTTTGAACACGGTGCCTTCTTAAAGAAGGACGAGACCAACTTGTTGGTCTGTACTGTCGCGGTGTTGGTACAGTGTAATTTGCTGCTAGCAACATCTTAATGTTTATCGTTAAAAAATAAACAGTTATACTGTAAATGCAGTTAGATAACGTGAGAAACACCATAATAGCGACCATAACCAGATACTAGCCTAATTGTCATATTTTTACGTTTTTAGTCTTTCTGCAATCTTTCTCTCACTGTGGGAGATTGAATGAGTTTCAGTAAAGACTGCATTCAAGAAATACGATAAAAAAAATGTATGCTGAATGCAATTCGTTGCCTTGTGTTTTTTAACACTATTTTCATCTTTTCTATTATGTCAAATGCCATTTTTGCTTGCCTTTTATAATATTCAGTTATGTTGTATATTTGAATATCATAAAATAACACGAATAAATGACTTTTTTCTTATTTAACATTAAATCGTTAAATCAAAACATATAAAAAAGAGAGTGTTTGATCATGTCCAAATACACATTCAAATGTATTTTACCTTAAATATCAAACTAACTGTAATATAAATAGCCTACTATATTAGAAAATGTTATATTTTAAATGGTCAGGATCATTATTGCACATATTATTTAGTACAAAAAAGCCTCCTCAAATATTAACTAAATAGAACTGAACTATATATTACAATTATTTAATTGAATAAAAGTTACGTGTTTGGTCACATTTGACTGCCAAAAAGTATGAGAACATATTAATTATGTCTCTTCATCACTGCCCAGAATAAAATGCGATTGTAAAGCGTATTCAGAGAAGTTATCAATACACAATCAATGCACATTATGTGTTAATAATTACTCGAAATTGCTGCAAATATAGTAAAACTGCTGTCTATCCTACTTAAACCCATTCAAACACATTGACAGCGCGGAGTTGTTTGGAACTATTGGGGAAAAAAAAAAAAGATGCTGCAGCCAATGAGCAGCCGGCGGGGGCTGGTTGCCAGGCTGCAGGATGACTCAACCTCGCTCCACGGACAGTTTTTTATGTTTTATCAGACAATTACTATTTAAGATTTTGCTTCAGTATAATTTTCGGGACAATTAGAGCGGGATTCGGGATTCGGGACAGCATCTTAGATTTCGGGACTGTCCCGAATTTTTCGGGACGTCTGGTCACCCTAGTCCTGGGGTATCAGCCTCCCTTGTTCCCGTGCTCAGGAGAACCTTCTTCGGTTCCAGCTGTTGACGATTGGATTAAGCGTAGTGAGAGGGTGTGGGACAGTGCTCATGTGCGTCTTCAGCGGGCTATTAGGAATCAGGAGATCCAGGCCAACAGACGCCGACGTCCACACCCTCCCTACCAACCTGGACAAGGGGTCTGGCTCTCTACAAGGGACATCAAGCTGCGGCTGCCCAGCAGGAAGCTCAGCCCAAGGTATGTAGGCCCTTTCAAGATTCTTAAAAGAATTAATGACGTAACCTACCGGCTTGAGCTTCCTGCTAATTATCGTATTTCTCCCTCTTTCCATGTGTCCCTGCTAAAACCGGTCCACCCGGAGGCTGACCCCGGCCAGATGGCTCCAGAACCACCGCCACCCATAGATGTAGGCGGCATGCCCGCCTACCAGGTAAAGGAGTTACTAGACTCTTGGCGTAGAGGGGGTCAGCTCCAGTATCTGGTGGACTGGGAGGGCTATGGACCTGAGGAGAGGTCATGGGTGGCCACCAACAAAATTCTGGACCCATCCCTCACGGAGGAGTTCCATCGAGCCAGACCCGACCGTCCAGCACCACGACCACAGGGACGTCCTCGCCGAGCTCCAGGAGTCGCTCCTAGAGGGAGGGGTTCTGTAATGCCAAGCCAGCAGAGGGAGCCATCACCCGAATACTGACTGAGCGCTCCCTCTGCTGCTTCTACTTTCACTTCCTGTTTGGAAGTACTTAAGCTGTGACCATGTGCTTCCTCTTCGCGAAGTATTGCCAGTTTACCTGCCTTACCGAGCGTTTTCTACATATTCTGATAGTCTGCCTGTGTATGATTCTGCCTCGTTTCCTGATTACTGATTTCACGGATTTCCCCATTTGGATTGTTTGACTGATCGGACTGTTTTCAAGGTTTGACTTCTCTGCCTGGTTTATCACGAACGTTTATTGGATTACCCTCTGGATTGTTGCTAGATTGGACTGCTTTTCTGTTTTCAACCCTCTGCCTGCTTTCACGTGTTTGATATCTGTTGTGTTCAATAAACTTCCGCGAATGGATTCTAACGCCGCCTCAGCGTCTTCGTCACACACAATTACATCTTCATCGCTTCTCATGAACACTGATAAAGCTGCCTCCTTAAAACACAACTAAAATTAGAATGAAATGATTTTACATTCAAATCTGGGATTTTATTTTACATTGAATATGATGAATATTGAAATTTTTTTTTTTTTTTTTTTGACAGCCCTAACTCACAAATCAAACACACACTTAAGGTCCTTGTACACTGGGTCCAACATTTTTGTGTGTGTTTTTTCGTATTCCTCCAAATGAATGACACACAATGTCACTGTGGCTCCAAACTGTGGAAACTCTTGTCAAATGTTTGCTCCGGATGCAGAAATCCCAGAAACCCACACTAAGACTCGCTCACACTGATGCTGCAGCAGTAATTGTTGTTCTCTCTGTTTGTGGAGCAGCAGATTTCATCCAGAACTTCAGCGTGTCCTACAGTCCTTTACACAGACATCTGGTGGGACACAAACTACAGCAGCAAACACAGTCCCTCATACAGGAAGTAACCTCAGACAGCTTCCTGCACACTGTCATGGACTCACAGAGGGTGAGAGCTGCTCTTTATTAAAGCTATAATCTAATGTCAAGAGTAGGAGCACTGCTTCATTTGAGCCGGATCTAAGAAGCGAACTCTTCTTCCTCGGCTGAGATCATTTAGAGCTCTTTGAAGCTGCGTTTTGGAAGATCAAACTCAGGACACCATTGAAGTCCACTATATGGAGAGAAATCCTCAAATGTTCTCCTCAAGAAACATAATTTCTTTACGACTGAAGAAAGAAAGACATGAGCATCTTGGATGACGAGGGGGTGACTACATTATCTGGACATGTTTGTTCTGGAAGTGAACTTCTCCTTTAATAGTCAGAACAGGCTTCATTTTCTCTGCTATATATAATTGAGTTTTTCTGTGTTGTTTTGAGGTGAAAGTGAGCTTTAATTGTGATTGTGATGCAGATGTGAGCAATCAGTGAAGATGTTCAGTTCTCAGCAGCACATCTGGACTTTATGAGGGTTTGCTGTAAGAACATCATATCAGTCAAACACTGTTCATCAGTTAGGAGTATTCCTGTTTGTTTGTTTTGTTCTGATCTATTTTTACATAATCACTAAATGATGGGTTCTGATCCAGTATTCAGGGATTTCTTGATGTTGCTCAGATTTAGGGTTAAAGTGAAATGAAGGTTAATGATGGTGAATGTGATCATCTCTGACTGTTTTGGTTGCACTTTGCACTTTTGTGAATTGTTAAGTTCTGGGAATGACTCTAAAAACTGTTTTAAGTATCAGTTAATTAAAAAATAAAATACAAATAAATATCTTTTTAAATTAGAAAATTTAAAAAATGTTAACTCTAACAATAAAACATTATTAGTGTAACATATTGGAAGAAGATAAAACCAAATCATCAGTGTGTAGAATATTTTATTTTATTTTTTAAAAACGAGTGCATTTAAATTAAACTACGAACATACTTTTTCTGTAATTATTTGACCAAAACACAACCAGACTCTTTAAAATATCAACTAATCAATTAAAAACCTATGGACAGCTAACTAACCACAGCCATTTTATCACTAAACTTCAGTAAGTTGTGGTTAATTATAATATTTATTCCTTGTGAGTAGAAGTAAAGACAGATTAGCTTTACCTTCTCGACAAATGACTTTTAAAAGGTACATTGAGTTAAGAAAAAAATGTCTTAATATTAAAAAAGGTGTAGTTTACAGTGATCTGTGTTTCCCGGTCATTGGGTCCCTTAAATCTGCTGAACTCAAACAAAATGGTTGATTTTGTGTTAATTGTAGGGGAAGAAAATGGGTAAATTATATCAAAAGGGGGAAACAATCTTGCTTTTAAACTTACATAGAGTAGAATAAACAGTGAAACTGGCAAAAAGCGAAATAATTACGGCCCTTGTGTGGCCCAAATCTGAACTACAGACATGAGCCACACATGAGCCATAACTGCCCCAAATCTCAGCCAAATAGTAACTTATAACCAGCCCTGAACTGGGCCACAACATGTTTTAATAGTGCTACCCAATCTCAGTCTTCAGTCAACCACATAGAGACCATCTCATCTTCATCAAGGTACAGCTTATAATGTTTAATGTAGCTAACGTTATATGGGCAATTAGTTTTTCTTTTTGTTTAATACACTTGGCCAAAATCAAACCTCATATAAATGAAGTGCTATATACACAGGATATTTAAAACATAGCCTACAAAAGTATATTGGCTACAACTACGGGGCAAAAGCGGCTCTTCTCCGCTCTTCAAACACACAAAAACATTATCCTTACCAACATAGTGTTTGAGTAAAGAAAACGCTGTACTTCTTTAAACATCAGTTATGTATTTAGCTTTACATTGTGAACAAACAGAGAGCTGTATGTGCTGTGTGGCGCTTCCTGGCATTTCAAGGTTTAGTCACAAGCTCTTTTGAATGCTTTTCATTGTTTTTTTTATTTGTAAAACCCTTAAACAGATATAATGAAGACTAATAGCACTGATTTAAAATAATAACAAAACATTAGAACGTTTGGATAATTTTCCAGTGCACACCTGACTGAGCTATAGGGTACCCCATATCTGATGTTTTGGTCATGAAGGTCAGGGTTGTCTAGGGTTAAAATATGGATGCTGTCTCTAGACCGTCTGCACTCACAGCAGCTCCACTCTTTTTATTTATTATTTTCTTGCAGACCCACTAGCAGAGTGCAACCTGCAGGTTAATGATGACGTAATGATCTTTTGACTTGACTTGGCTATTGGCTGTTAGTGAGGCCAGCAGGGGGTGCTCACCCTGTGGTCTATGTGGGTCCTAATGCCCCAGTATTGTGACGGGGACACTACACTGTAAAAGGCACCGTCCTTCGGATGAGACGTTAAACCGAGGTCCTGACTCTCTGTGGTCATTAAAAATCCCATGGCACTTCTCGTAAAAAGAGTAGGGGTGTAACCCCGGTGTCCTGGCCAAATTCCCTCCACTGGCCCTAGTCAATCATGGCCTCCTAATAATCCCCTTTCATTGAATTGGCTCCATAACTCTCTCCTCTCCACCTGTAGCTGGTGTGTGGTGAGCGCACCGGCGCCGTTGTACTGTGGCTGCCGACGCATCATCCAAGTGGATGCTGCACACTGGTGGTGGTTGAGGAGAGATCCCCTATATGATTGTAAAGCGCTTTGGGTGTACGGCAATACACAATGAAAGCGCTATATAAATGCATCATTCATTCATTCATTCATCATTCATTCATAGAGGTAGTTTCAGTAACTTGGCAAATGTCCACAGCTTTAGTTCATGTGAGCTCTGCACATCTAAGCATTCTGGTTCTTTCAATCATCTCAAATTCAACAAATCCACCTCTGATTCAAGAGTCATGCAATTCTCTGAACCCAGTCTGTTGCTGTATTCTTTAGGTCTGTGACTTTGGGATCACACTTGTTCTGATGTTTCAGCAATGCCACTTGCCATCAGAAACAGGTTAAATATCTGTATGCAAGTCTTTCAGTGAGATTCACTTGGAGGTGAAGGTTGATGGTTGTAGGTGTGCCACTGTGAAGACATGCATTTGTGTTTTAATTTTAATTAAAATAATGATGGTGTTTTTTTTTAGTTAATAATAATAATTTTACACAAGGAATGCATCATGCTTACATCACTATTGAGATGAATGCACTTTAATCATACTGTCAAAAATAACATTAAATAATAATTTGACTAATGTTTTTTTTTTTTTTGAGTTAATAATATTTGAGTTCTGGTTAATTATATGGATAATACATCTTTTGTGTAATAGTGATGTTATTGTTGTCTGTGTGGAGCAGCAGTTTTATCTAACTTCATTGTTTTCTACAGTCCTTTACACAGACACAAACAAATCAGCAAACATAGTCCCTCATACAGGAAATGTACCTCAGACAGCTTCCTGTCATGGGCTCACAGATAAGCTTTTTTACAGCCAAAGCCACTAGAAGGCAGGTCTGGCAGTATGTGGGGAAGGAGACCAGGCTGTTTTTTAATGGATATCAATGAAGGAGAGGCTTTACTGCTAAATAAACAGCTTTTTAAAGGAAACGGCCTTATCATTTAATGAATCGACAGCCTATCTGCTAATCTTCATCATGTTTTACACAAACAATACTTTTGGATTGAACTATTTGTAGAGTTTACCACAAAAAAAATGCCGTTTTATAAGAGAAGTCAGACTTTTTGTCACAGGTGGCATTCAGTTTACGGGACTTCTCATTCATTCCTATGGTATCTGTAAACCGTGATTGAGTGTCACACAACTCTTTAATGTGTAAAGAAATTGTTTTTTTGAGGAAAATATTCCAGGATTTCTCTCCATATAGTGGACTTCTATGGTAACCCCAAGTTTGAAAATCCAAAATGTAGTTTAAATGCAGCTTCAAAGGACTCTAAACGATCACAGCCGAGGAAGAAGAGTCTTATTTATTTACTTTTTATATAATGTATGTACTTTTTAACCACAAATGCTGTCTAGCTCTGCAATGTGCATGTGTACTCTGTTTATTCATCTCTTTTTCTCCTCCAACTTCAAAATTACAAAACTACATTGCTGTTTTATTTATTTATTTTTGAAAAGGGTGTTTGATCTTCTCTGTATGTTCAGTTTGTAAACACTGGGTCTGTACTTCTGCAGATTGTGAAGATGGAGGAGTGAGGACATTATCTGTACATTTTTGTTCTGGAAGTGAACTTCTCCTTTAATACTTATTGGTTCTGATAACTGTGATGTTGCCATTCTCTTCTAAAATGTTTTATTTTTAAATCTAATATGTCTTTAAAGTGTTAAATTATGAATGAATATTCCCAAACACTGTGTATTTAAGAGTCTTTTTAGGTTACTGTGTTGAAGTTTATTTGCCATTATATATAATGTCTAATTCTCTTGTTTACTCTTCTAGTATGTTTTAACTTTACTTGTGTATTGTTTTTTCTTGAATTATCTCCTCATTGACCTGCATACTCCCTCTGTTAATGAGCCAGATCACTGCAGCCTTGTTCTAATGGGTCCTGATTAATAAATGCTCAATAGACTGAGACTTTGAATCTGCCTGATGTTTGTATGGTGTGTGTGTGTGTGTGTGTATCAGGAACAATGGAAGTTTATTTCCTTTGGTTTCTTTGTTTATGTTGTGTATCTTTGACTTTAAACTTAGTATGGTTAATTTGATTTACTTGTTTGTACTTCTGTTCTTGTTTAAAAAACCACATACATGTAGTCCTGCTCCTCTGTGCTCTGCTGTTTGTTCATATGGCATTGTGTTAGTGGACTCTTGTGTTCTCAAGCCAGACATTCCCTAATTCCTGACCTCCTTTACACTATGACAGATGACGGTTGTCATATTTATATAAAATCTAAAATACATGTTTGTATTGAAGTAAAAATGGATGATAAATATGCATTGTGTATATGGAATTAAATAGCAAGCGCTTTGAGTGTCTTGTTCATCATATTTATTTGAATATAATAACTGAGCTGAATTGATATCATGTTTATCAGCAACACACAGAGCACATGAGTGTGAATAACAGCACTAGTCTTGACTGGACTCCTTTCATTCCTCACCATTTCAGGCGAGGCACATCTCTGACACAGCTCGCAAATGGTCTTCTGAGCATGCGCACTTTCACTCTAGGGCTGCTACTTTGTGTCGAAACCGAAAGTAAAGTCGGAAAAGAAATGCGTGTTTTAAAGATCGCCATTCTTCTTCTTTCTCTCTCGGCTTACTCTCTTCTAATCAGGGGTCGCCCAAGCGAAGTGATCCGTACAGCCGATTTGGCACATGTTTTTACGCTGGATGCCTTTCCTGACTCAACCCAGTCCTGAGAGTGCACTAACTCATGCAACCCCAGTGCCGGGACACACCCAGTCTTTGAAGATCGCCATTAACTCCAAAATAATAAGACGACTTTTAAAGTCTTAAAAACGGCCAGAAACGTCACATTACAGTAAGTTAATTTATCGTCTTCTGATATTCTGTTGTTGTATTGTTTGTGTTGATTTCGTAGTTGCGTCGCTGTCAAACTCTATCTTTAGACGTTTTTAAGCACCATTTTTAGGAATTGTGACGCATGTAGAAATGGACAAGTTAATCTTCAGGATTATAATGATATCGAGCTCCATGGATTCTGCTTTTAGTTCAGATTACCCTGCTGAAAAAACCAGCATATGCTGGTTAGGTAGGTTTTGGTGCTGGGATGCTGGTTTATGCTGGGACCAGCATAAACCAGCAAAGGACCAGCATAAACCAGCTAAAACCAGCATCCCAGCACCAAAACCTACCAAACCAGCATATGCTGTTTTTTTCAGCAGGGTAATTTCATAGATTTATTACAGTGAAAACATACAAAGAAAGATGTAAACATTCAGATATGAATATGCTACCACTGGGTCTTCGCTGCCTGAACTGGCCATTCAGCGTGTCCATTGCCCTGTGGATTGTGAAGTGGAGAAACAAGAAACAAAACAAAATAAACAACAAGCCCCCCCACCCGCAACCCTTCCCAAAGGCCACACACAAAATAAACAAATAAATAAATTAATTACAATAAAATTAAGGTCTAGTCAAATGATCCCCTAATACGTCTCTAAAGAGAAGGTCCAGATGTTACATTTCCTTAGTCCAATAGTACCCAGGGCTCCATATTTTGTAAAAGGATCTCAATGATCCCTTAAAGGAACACTCCACTTTTTTTTGGAAATAGGGGGAGTTGGAGAACGAGCCTAAGTTAATAAGTTGATTTTTACCGTTTTGAAATCCATTCAGCCGTTAATAGTCAAGGAAGTTTGCTGCCGTAATATGGCCGAAGCAGGCGCAGTAATATCACGCAGCACAATGTGACCAACTGCATGCACAGGGAGCGTTCCTCATTGGAAGTTACCTAGCTGGAACTAATTTCAGGCGCTGCGTGATATTACTGTGCCTGCTGCGTCCATATTACGGCAGCAAACTTCCTTGACTATTATTAAATAGGACAAATATGGAAACTCGTTTTCATTTTTGAACGCGATGCTATTGGTCTCATAGGATTCAATGATCTATGCTAAGCTATGCTAAAAGTGATATCGCCAGAACAGGAGAACGCTGAATGGATTTCAAAACGGTAAAAATCAACTTATTAACTCGGGGGGAGTTGGAGAATGAGCCTATTTCCAAAAAAAGTGGAGTGTTCCTTTAATAAAAGTATCTGTTGGATGCATTGCAATACCTCTCATATCCAATCCCTGTGTGATGGGGGAAAGGCATGTTTCCATTTAAAGAGGATTGCACGCGTAGCTAATAAAGTGGTAAAGGCTATGACACAGCACTTTGTGGATGATGTGACTGAAGCTGGGGGAAGGGGCAATGGTGGTGTTGAGGGCCTGCGAAAGTGTTCCAAAAATATCTGACCAGTAGTCTGTTAGCCTCTGGCAAGACCAGAACATATGAAGATGATCAGCTGGAGATTGTTTACATCTATTGCACTCATCACTTCTGTTATGAAATATTTTAGTCATTTTAGTCGTTCAAAGTACAAAGACACTTACTTGCCCAAATATTGAAGACACTGTCTGAAAGGGATGGTGGAAATAAATGATTATTTAAAATTGGCATGTAAGTTGAGGCTTTGTGCAGGCCTAATTGTTTCCTGAATTGAAGCCAAATCTTAATAGTGTTAATAACTACTGGATTACTTGAAATTTTGTGTACCTTGAGAGGAAGCTGAGAACAAATATTAGAAAGTAAGGAATGAGAAGAAGATAACTCTATGTGTAACTTGGCAAAATAATAATTTTAATAAGATTCATGCAACCTATTAAAGATAATTGAGCAAAATCTGATTTACATTTGTCCAAAAGTGGTATACATTTCTTAAAAACAAGTCTTTAAATGAATTGGTTATAAATATGGCCAGATATTTAAACCCATCCAAGGATAATTTAAAGGGGAATGAAGAGATAAGAAGAGATTTAGTCCCCCGTTGGAGCAAAAAGGGGAGCGAAGGAGCACCATTGGTATGTACTGAGGCGGATGGGAAAGCATAAAGAATTTACCTAATGCAAAGAACAGGTATTCCTGAATGCTT
This sequence comes from Garra rufa, assembly GCF_049309525.1. Taxonomy (NCBI): domain Eukaryota; kingdom Metazoa; phylum Chordata; class Actinopteri; order Cypriniformes; family Cyprinidae; genus Garra; species Garra rufa. Next base: position 2,089,169 of record NC_133366.1, on the reverse strand, counting down.
TCTCTGCATCCAATGAAACTATAACTTCAGGGGTGGTGGATGAAGGAGAGAAAAGAATGTTGAGTGATCTTCTAGCATTAAAAAAAGAATGCCTTCCCAATGTAAAGCCGGTTAGATCTAAAGAAATTATGGATGGTGTAACTCCCTGAAGGCAAAGAGAAAGAAATTTGGCTAAAATCATACAATCTACGTTTAGCAGAGAGATCCCTGTCCTTTTTTAAAAGCAAGGATATGGACGCCGAGTACAGAGTAGCCGGCATCCTTACATTTTTCGACTGTAAAATCTTCTCCAAAGGCGAGATCTTTGAGCAGCTGATCAACGTCTCCTTCATGCAGATATTGCAAACATGAAGGAAAACGTACTAGGTGGGGTAGTTGTGTTATTCAGTGTCCCCTTAAGGCTATAGTCTTTGGGTTACTGATGCTATGAGGTGTTTGTGCACCTGTTGCTCTTATTTTCTTTTTATTATAATTACTGTAGAACTTCCTATAATTACATAACACAAAACTAAAAACATAACTATAATGGGTTTGTGTAGGCCTACATTATAGTATGAGATTATATGCACAGAAAAGAATTAAATGTCTTTGAATACTAATATTCATTAAATCATAATGCATTAAAAATTGCATTTGTTGTTGTTTTTGTTATGCCTCATGGATGAAATGAGAAAGAAATTCAACAAGTAAAAGAGGAAAACAAAGGAGATTTAAGTCAGTTTTGTGTGTGGATGAACAATTTTGCACATAAAATAAAGAAATTAATAACGTATTTGTCACAGTGAACGTAGTGAAGTGCACAACACAAAGTTGAAGTAAATCCAAAGTCTTTTAATAAATCCACAGGTAGGTAAACAAACAAGCAGGTAAACTCAGGAACGTGCGCACACACATAAGGTAACGATAAAGCCGGACGACAAACTGAGAACTGAAACAAACTAATAAAGTCGTGCTTATTGCCAAAAACAGGTGATGGGAATGATATTTAGTTATATTTAGATTAGCAGGAAAACCAAATATGGGCATACGGATGAAACCAAGACCGACAGAATGACGGGGGTGTTACAGTATTCAAGAGATGATGGTTTTTGTAACAAAAAATTATATCTTTATGGATTAAAATGTGGTACATATTAGTAGAATTAAACATATTAAAACTTACACTCAACCCAAAATTATTAGTTATACTACAATCACAATAAAAGAGAAGCCGTTTCATCAACAAGACCACAAAATGACCAAACTTTGTCAACATCAAAATATTTACAGATAGATTCATTAAAGGAACACTCATTCTCCAACTCCCCCCGAGTTAATAAGTTGATTTTTACCGTTTTGAAATCCATTCAGCCGTTCTCCTGTTCTGGTGATATCACTTTTAGCATAGCTTAGCATAGATCATTGAATCCTATGAGACCAATAGCATCATGTTCAAAAATGACCAATGAGTTTCCATATTTGTCCTGTTTAAAACTTGACTCTTCTGTAGTTATATCGTGTACTAAGACCGGTGGAAAATGTAAAGATGCGATTTTCTAGGCCGATAAGATTAGGAACTACACTCTCATTCCGGCGTAATAGTCAAGGCAGTTTGCTGCTGTAATATGGACACAGCAGGCGCAGTAATATCACGCAGCGCCTGAAATTAGTTCCAGCTAGGTAACTTTCAATGAGGAACGCTCCCTGTGCATGCAGTTGGTCACATTGTGCTGCATGATATTACTGCGCCTGCTTCGGCTTATTAACTATGCACACAGTGATTGGCTGATAGAGGAGGAGTCTCTGTCAGAGATTTGTTAATAGAAATATTGTAGAGCATGATATTAAGTTGACATATTCAAATAAAGTTTTTTTTTTTTAAATGTTGCCATCAAGATTTTAAAATGCAGGCTAAGTGACACAAATTAAGCAAGAATATGTTCAGCTAATTATCAGCCTATTACTTGTGTGCTTCTCATAAATAATTAGCTGATATGCCTATAAACAGAATATAATAATCATGGCTGATAAGATATGCAACTGCAAAAGAAAACAAAACTGGATGCAATAACAGCTGTTTCTTCTTGCCCAACTTTTTAATGAAAACAAGGATATAATCAAAGGAAAATTTGGAGTTGGAACAACCTCCAAAACCAAAAACATATGTGTGCAAATAAATTGTTCCGAGGCAGATTGCCAGCAACAGCCATTTTAGGATAGTTGCTCTTAGTGACTTAGGAGGCCTCTTCACTACTCCTAATATTTCCCAGATTTAGGAGCTAGTTTTAGCGTTAAAATGCTTTGTGAAATACTCTTAGAGCAACAATTTAGGAGTCCTAAATTTAGGATTGACACGCACACCATTTTTAAAATTTTCTCCAAAATCAGCAAGTTATGATGAGCTACTTTTAGCCTTAAGCTGTGAATACGGGCCCAGATCTTCTTCATTACAGTCAGTAAACCATCACTTTTTGGATTCATAAGAAAAGGATCCTCCACAAACTGCTGCAGATATTGAGTCTGAAGACCCACATTCTCTTGATTGTCATTGTATGTGTAGCATTTTTATCACTGCAATTACTGCAATAATAATCACAATATGAGGTGTTGTTTGTTCTCTTGTGTTTCCATACGCAGGTCTGATATCAGTTTGTCATTATGGAGAACAGAGAGAGCAGTGAGAGATCTTCATCTCCTGATCACAGCTGTGTGTCTCTGAAGAGTGACAGATCACTGCCTATTCCTCCTGAATTCAGTGATGATCCAGTGACCTCTTTCCTCAGGTGAGATATAATGCAGTGTTAAAGGAACACTCCACTTTTTTTGGAAATAGGCTCATTCTCTAACTATGAGACCAATAGTATCACGTTGAAAAATGACCAACGAGTTTCAATATTTGTCCTATTTAAATCTAGGCTCTTCTGCAGTTATATCGTGTACTAAGACCGGCAGAAAATGTAAAGATGTGATTTTCTAGGCCTAAAAGATTAGGAACTACACTCCCATTCTACCGTAATAGTCAAGGAAGTTTGCTGCTGTAATATGGACACAGCAGGCGCAGTAATATCACGCAGCACAATGTGACCAACTGCATGCACAGGGAGCGTTCCTCATTGGAAGTTACCTAGCTGGAACTAATTTCAGGCGCTGCGTGATATTACTGCGCCTGCTGTGTCCATATTACAGCAGCAAACTGCCTTGACTGAAGCAAAATTATTTGAAAATAGGGCTGCACGATATTGGGAAAATATGCGATATGCGATATTGTTGTTGAATATTGCGATAACGATATTTCTTGCGATATAACATTTCCCTAGAGAAATGTTTTTTTAATTATTATTATTATTATTGTTGTCTAATTTTTTTAATAAGTTATGTATGTAATGATCATACTAAAATAAACAGGTAATAGATATTCATCTGTCATCCGAATGAAATCTAATTCAGGCTAAAAAAAACTATGTCAAGTAAGTTGCAAACACTTGTTTTAAAACACTATGAATGACTTAAAACCTCGGCAGATATTCTGATTTCTGGTTTGCTGTTACAATTAAAAATCATTAAAAATCTAACTAATCCCTAACTTTTGAACAGCAGTCTATATATAAGAAGCTGTAATGCGCCATTCGAGTCAAGGTTATAATAGTTTTGGATTTTTCATTAGTTTTAGTTTTTATTTCGTTTTGACTTTTTGTTTTCAAATTCAGTTAGTTTTAATTAGTTTTAGAGGCAGATTTACTAGTTTTTATTAGTTTTTATACTTTGAAATTGCTTAGTTTTAATTTAGTTTTTATTAGTTACAGTGTTAGTTTTAGTTTTTTTTTTTTTTTTTTGTAAATTAGGATATTTGTCAGGTGCATGATTCGCAGACAGACTATTGACACGTGACATCACAGACTACGTGGTGCCGTACGGGTAAAACACCTGGCATAAAACAGGCAATGTGAAGTAGCCTAAATAGATTTTTATTTCAACCCAAAAGGCTTATGTTGTAATAGTGGCGGCCCCCAAAGGTAAATTTAATCAACTTAGGGTTGTACTTAATAGTGCTGTTCGGGCACCAGACAAGGCAAAGATTCCAAATTTTGCCAAATAAAAAAAATAATACACAACACAAACATCAGATGAGAATGAAGTGGAAAACAATATATTTACTTTTTTTTTTTTTTCGTTTTCACAGCATTAATAATAAAAAAAAAAAAAAACATGAATTCATTGAGAAAAAGGATTTTCACTTGCTCAATTCAAAAAGTCCAATAGAAAGTGAAACCATAAAAAAGAACACTGTTTTGTTTTTAACTCAACTGGAAACTCTTAAAGTTCACCGTTTTCACACATCACAAGACAAAAATCAAAAATGAGAAAATTAATTTAGGTTCGATCAGTTTGCAGTGTGTGTTGTGTGAGTGCGGGAGCGGGAGTTTTCGTGCAGTGTGTGTGCGCATCTGCTGCGTGAAGCAGGCAGCGTCTGGTCGGCCAACCAATTTACAGGCCGGGACACAAATCTTTGGAGCTTCAGCGTTGTTTTATCAGAAGAAGAGAAACTATAGCACCTGCGGCAGGCGAACCAGGCTGGACTTAAGTTGCAACCGGTATTAATGCACCACCAATTTTCTCCGATGTTTTGGCGTTCACACTCGGTCTGCGCAAGCAAACAATCTAACACCTTTGGTCACAGTTTCTTTCACGTACCGTTTCCTTCACGTTTTTTTCCTTCCGCTCACTCCCAGACTTCCGTTTTAATTAGTGGGCAAGGTGCAAACGCCGGTATAGATTTGGATCCATATCGCCACAATGTATTTACAAAGACGAAAACGAAGGACGTTTTTGCTATAATATTAGTTAGTTTAAGTTCGTTTTGTATACACACAAAACAGTTTAAGTTAGTTTTCGCTTTTTTTTAAACTCTCGTTTTTATTTTTATTTCAGTTAACGAAAATGCTTTTTCAATTCTAGTTTTCGTTTTTTCGTTAGTTTTCGTTAACTATAATAACCTTGATTCGAGTTAATATGTTGTGGCCATGACAAAACTAAGTGAACCGAACATGTCCCCTCCCAGTCACTGTAGAAAATAATTAATCCAAGTTGTAATATTACTAACAATTTTACTGTTTTGCTGTACAGTATATGTGATTGAAGAAATGCAGCTGTATATATTTTATAGAAACTCATGTGTGAACTGATGCCATTGTTGTTTACAACAGCGAGGGATGATGCATGTGTATTATAATCATGAAGTAAATAAAACTGAGCACAGCTTGAACTGACAAATCATACTAGTGCCTACAACCTGAAAGGAAATATAAATAAAATAAAATGTCAGAGTTTAAACCTTCATCAAAAACATTCAAATTGAATTAATTAAACCTACAGCTGGGCACAAGTTGATTACTATGTAGACCTGTTACCATATCATACTGGTATATTCATCCTTATTTTACAACACTGAAGCCATTTTCTATGAATGTGAGAGACTTCTGATTTAATTGCTACTACAGGGAAATATCTAGACGATTAACAAGCACAGTAAATGGTAACTATCTGCACTACAAATTGGTGTGTTATGAATACAATAAATTATTAAATCCAAGAAATAATGGTTTGCTACCCTGGAAATCCAGAGGTCTCGCGAGAGCACAATTTGAATTGTCTTTGCAAGACACTCTGGCATCGAGCAATGATGCAGGTTACTGCAATACGTAAGCAATAGTGGGAACCAATCAAATCGGTGTATCTGATGTAGGCGGGCCAGAGGCGAGCTAAGCTTATGACGACAGCACTGCGACCTCCGGAATCATTAGTAAACATTGAAAGAGATCTACAGATGAAAACCAGTTGTTTGAAACGGCTTTGGCCGCTACAATGACCGAGTTAGACTTGGCTTTTCATTTAAAAGAGGAACAGAAAACCGCACTCGAATCGTTCCTTTGCCAGAAGGACGTTTTTGCTGTTTTGCCGACTGAATACGGCAAGAGTTTAATCTATCAGTTAGCTCCGCTGGTAGTTAAGCGTATGGGGAGACCACGAAAAGGAACAGATCCGAAGCGGGCAATGCCAGATGGCATTCGGCAGTCTCGAGTCCTGGCTGTTAAAAAAGAAGTGGCGATAAATGTTATCGAACAAGGTCTACCGGTGTTGTGCCTTTTTTCGACCCCTGCCAAATTATGACCCCCTCTCGTTGAAAGCGCTACCTGATTGCCTAATCTTAACCCCACCCCTAATCCTAACCCCTCCCCCACACCTAACCCTAAACCTACCTATACTAGGGGGGTAGTAATCTGGCGGGGGTCAGAATTGGGCACAACACCGGGACAACCTGATCGGGATTGTGGTGGATGAGGTCCATCTCATTTACAAATGGTAAGAGTCACTTGGTAAACTTACTGTAACGAGAAACTGAACTATTCAATAGTAATACAGTAGCCTAACTTGAACAGGACGATATGTCTCGCTGCTGAATGAAACGCTAGCGTCCATCCACATATTAGTTGATAGTTAATGAATAGTTTGATCGGACCTAATTGTTTTATGAGGTTGATTCGGCTGTCGTAATTAATAGTTATTAATCTGGTCACATTGTTTATGTTATAACATTGAAATCCACTCTTATATGTTCACCGTCGCTCTGGATAAGTCACAACATGTATTGTTGTGATTGGTCGTGGCATTATCCAATTGCGTTCAGTGAGAGTTTCAAATGCACGCTCGGTGCTGCCCCTCGAGTTAGGTCCTTTTCATTGCTCGATCCCAGACCCATAATCTTAATAGATTTGGGTCTGGATTTTTCCAGGCTAATGGTTTGCTGTATCAAGCAGCAAAACTGTACAACTGTTTTGAGTTCAATTTACAAATGGCTTTGCTTCTTTTATGTGTCACTCATGTTGCTGTGAATAGTAAAACTGCACAGTAATGGCAGCTCTAGTAATAGAATTGAAAAAATGAAATGAAAGAGTAAATGGCAGAGAGGCTCCTGTCACATACTCCAGTTCCGGTATACCTGAGATATTTGTGTAGGGTTCACACTAGCGTTTAGTAATGAACCTAACACCCCTTAGTGCCTCCTTCTGCTTTGAAATTTGAGCTGAGTATATATATATACAATATACTCTTTAATCCTGATAAACTTAAAACTTACATCAGTCACACTTACTAATGTTCAAATTATACATTTAAGAGGTACTTGTTTCATCAACAAGTAGTTCAAATGAATTAAACAAGTAAGTTTTATTAACTCAAAAACTTAAAAACACACACAGGAGCTCAAAATATCTTTTAATTTAGTAGAACTTTTTTTAAACTAAAACTAACTAAAATTATACAGAAAATACAAGACTGACACTTCTATTTTTTTTTTTATATTTCAGCAGAGCAGATGAAGGTCAAAGTATCTCCCGAGGAGTGGCTTCTGTCTTCTGTCTGAACAACACGAGCGTTACAGCGTCCCTGAATAAACCTGATCAACCAGTGAATGATGAACTACAGAGAGTCAAAGACAGACTCAAAACCAGCATGAAGAACAAGTATGAGAGATTATTTGAGGGACTGAAACTCCAGGAGAATGAAACCCTCCTGAACAGCATCTACACACAGCTCTACATCATAGAGGGAGAGAGAGAAGGAGTGAATGAAGAACATGAGGTTTTACAGATGGAGAAAACAGCCAGAACACAACACTCACAAGACACTCCGATCTACTGCAATGACATCTTTAAAGCCTCACCTGAACCAGGATACATGAAGAAGAAGAAGAAGAAGAAGAAAGACCAGATCAAGACTGTTCTCACTAAAGGCATCGCTGGAATTGGAAAAACTGTCTCTGTGCAGAAGTTCATTCTGGACTGGGTCGAGGGAAAAGCCAATCAGGATGTAGATTTCATGTTTGTGCTTCCATTTCGAGAGCTGAACTTGATCCGAGATCATCAGTACAGTCTTCACAGACTTCTGCTGGACTTTCATCCTGAACTTCAAGATCTGGACTCACAGATTTATGAGGAGTGTAAAGTTGTGTTCATCTTTGATGGTCTGGATGAAAGCAGAATCACACTGATGTTTTCAGATGATCAGGAAGTTTGTGATGTGACTGAGACTTCATCAGTGGGTGTGTTGATGTCAAACCTCATGAAAGGAGAACTGCTTCCCTCTGCTCTCATCTGGATCACCTCCAGACCAGCTGCAGCCAATCAGATCCCCTCCAAATACATCAACCGTCTGACAGAAATTCAGGGATTCAATGAGACTCAGAAGGAGGAATATTTCAGGAAGAGAATCAGTGACCAGCATCAAGCCAGCAGAATCATCTCACACATCAGAAGAGCAAGAAGCCTCCACATCATGTGCCACATCCCCGTCTTCTGCTGGATCTCATCCACTGTGCTTCAGAAGATCCTGGAAGAAGATCTGAGTGCAGAAATCCCTCAAACTCTGACTGAAATGTACATCCACTTCCTGCTGATTCAGATCAACACGAGGAACCAGAAGTATGAAGAGAGAGATCCAGAGAAACTCCTGCAGTCCAACAGAGAAGTGATTGTAAAACTTGCTGAAGTGGCTTTTAAACAGCTGATGAAGGGCAATGTGATGTTCTATGAGGAGGACCTGATTGAGAGCAGTATAGATGTAATTGACGCCTCAGTGTATTCTGGGATTTGCACTGAGATCTTTAAGGAGGAATCTGTGATTCATCAGAGGAAAGTCTACAGCTTCATTCATCTGAGCATTCAGGAGTTTTTGGCTGCTTTCTATGTGCTTTACTGCTATTTAACGGAGAACACAGAGCCACTGCATGGATCTATACTTGACCATATATTACCTACCAATACATACCAATATTACCCTAAAAGTGATTCTGACAGTAAATATGGAAATATGTCTAAAGTCTCTCTGGTTGATCTACTATTATCAGCAGTAGCTAAAGCTCTTAAGAGTGAAAATGGTCAGCTGGATCTGTTTCTGCGGTTCCTGCTGGGCGTCTCACTGGAGTCCAATCAGAGACTCTTACAGGATCTACTGACAGACACAGAGAACAGCTCAGAGAGCATCAGGAGAACCACACAGTACATTAAAGAGAAGATCAAAGATGGACAAGGACTCTCCACTGAAAGATCCATCAATCTGTTCCTCTGTCTGCTGGAAGTGAAAGATCAGACTCTGTCCAGAGAGATTCAGGAGTTTGTGAAATCAGACAAACACTCAGATGAGAAACTCTCTCCTGCTCACTGCTCAACAATCTCCTACATGATTCAGATGTCAGAGGAGCCGCTGGATGTGCTGGACCCCATGAAATACAACACATCAGATGAGGGCAGAAGAAGACTGATGCCAGCTGTGATCAACTGCAGAAAAGCTCTGTGAGTGTTTAATCATTAACTAAAGTTTCATATTAATAATGAATCTGACACCTTTTAGAATGTTCCTAAATGAGAGATAACAGGCCAGAATTCTGAATGAGTCACAACATGCCTTCTTAATTCAGTAGATAGTTGACGAAAATGTTTGTTAGTGCTGCAGTAAATACACTCAGTCACATGTGAAACTCATTCATTAAATCAGCAGCAGGTGGAGCAAAGACACGATCGACACTAGTCAAAGTCAAATTCAACTTTATTGTCAATTCTGCCACATGTACAGGACATACAGAGAATTGAAATTGCGTTACTCTCAGACCCATGGTGCATACAAGTAACATTAAATACAAAAAATAACATTAAATACAAAGGTACGAAATACGAATAAATACGAATAAACATATAATATATAAAAATGAAAAATACAATATACAAGTAAGGCACATTGTAGAGAGTGCAAACCATGTAAACAATAAAGTGCAACAGAGCTTGTAAGTGTGTAAAAATGACAGAGCAGTCTTGTAACAGTCTTATGAGTAGTGTGAGGTAGATGGCAGACCAATGCTGCACAAAGTGACTGGTGCAGGTCAGTGTGTGTGTGTGTGTGTGTGTGTGTGTGTGTCAGAGTTCAGAAAGTTCGTAGGGCAGAAGACGGGAGTGGGGGCAGAGTAGGGAGAGAGTTAAGCTTCCTGACAGCCTGATGGGTGAAGCTGTCCTTCAGTCTGCTGGTCCTGGCCTGGAGACTCTGCAGTCTCCTCCCTGATGGCAGCAGGCTGAAGAAGCTTTGCATTGGGTGGGTGGGATCCGCTGCTTTGCAGAGTGCTTTTTTGGTGAGACGTGTGCTGTAGATGTCTTGGAGGGTGGGGAGAGGAACACCAATGATCCTCTCAGCTGCTCTGACTATGCGTTGGAGAGTTTTTTTAACAGGACGCATTGTAGGGCTGTAATCAACCAAAGAAAATCTTGGTCGACTGAAGTCCAGAAACTTTCGACTAAAAATCGACTAAAAATGACGTTGTGGAGGAAAAAAAAAACGTACATTACATTAATTAGATACATACTGTGCTCAGTACTTGGTAGCCTTGTTGTCTGCCTAAATTAATTATAAATAAACATAAAAAACTTATAGGCTTTTTGCAGTATATTTAATCGTTTTTTACCTAATTATTTTGCACTGAAATGAGTCTGACACGCGAGTCTGTCGTCTCTGACAGCGGTGCATCACGTGCACCTGCGCAATATCATAGCCTGTGATTTCTGAAAACAGTACTATGTTGTCAACTAGTGATATCACAAGAACTTTTGAGGAATGTGCAACATAATTTAGAAAATTATTTTTGTCAAGTATAACTGTCAGACACTATCATTTCAGCCACTCTGCGCAGCTCGCACAGAGCGAGGCTGAACATTAGAGCTCAGCTACGCGGCTGAGACACGAATAGACTTAACAATTCCTTCCGTGATATTATTTTTCCGTTTGGATGAGAGGCCGTTCACATGTCGCGCCTAAAAACGCGTGGAAAACGCTAGGCGCGATGCTTTCTTCCTTGTCAACAAAGCGCTCGGGCGCTTGCTCTCCGGAAGCGTCTGCCGTTTCTAAGCAACCATCAGCTGCGCTCTAGCTCCAAGCCTATATGCGTCTCATGCATTGTTGCTTCTATTAGCGTCAAAATAATGGAGGCTTGACAAATCATAAAGTTCAGAAAATCCTTGGACCACAATGATGAGCTGTTTCTGCTGAGGTTTCAATGTAACGGAAAAACGTGAGGAAGCTGATGAAGCGGAAAAAACGAGCGCGTCGCACCGCGTGCGCGTCGCGACCGCGTCGCTTCCATTATGCGCGCGCAAGACGCGCATCTATATTTGAAATAACGAACTTGATCGCGCAAAAGACGCTACATGTGAACGGCCCCAAAAGCCTACTTATCTGTCTCTCTTCTCCAGTGGGTTGGGCTAATCCAAAAAAGTGAAAACAATGGGGGTGTTCTGAAAACAGACTGCTCCCTGTGAAACAAGGGTGCTCTGAAAACACCCCCATTAGCAATTAGTGCTTTCCACCTGATGAAATAAGCACGGCCAAACTGATGAAATGAGCGCGGCAAAAAATCGACCAATCAGAATTTTGGTCGAACCAGACCGTATCGACCAATTAATCGACTAATCGACTGGGACGTTACAGCCCTAACGCATTGCATGCTCCAAACCACACAGTGATGCAGCTCGACAGGATGCTCTCGGTGGTTCCTCGGTAGAATGTGTACATGATGGGGGCTGGTGCTCTTGCTGCTCTTAGTTTGCGGAGGAAGTAGAGACGCTGCTGTGCTTTCTTGGCCAGTGCAGTGGTGTTGTTTGTCCAGGAGAGATCCTCAGTGATGTGCACACCCAGGAACTTGGTGCGGCTCACTCTCTCCACAGACGCACCGTTGATGGTCAGAGGAGCATAAGTGTGCTCTCTCCTGAAGTCAACAACAATCTCCTTCGTCTTCTCCACAGCATTAACAACAACCTTGAAAAAGACTTTGGGCATGTTTTCTTTCAGAATCATCATTCTAATAGAAAGGAGAAGTTAAATACTGTAGCATTTTAAGGCTGAAAATACTAAAAAAGACCAAAAAAATTGGTATGTGTGCATATGCATATCAAAAGCAATGTGATCATCAACAATAAACAACATTTAAATAAAAACTTCCTAATGTTAAGTGAAATGTCGATCCAAGAAGTGGCCCGAAGTATATATATATAAATATATATAAAACTTACCTACATCCAAGTGTTGATAAATAAAATAATGCTTATTTTAGAATAAAACTGTTTTTGTTGTTGTTGTTTAAAAGTAGAGGCTTTTCTTTATTTTGTTCTATTCTTTCTTTTTTTATTTGATGTATTATTTTTGATGATATTCATAAAACAAAATATTCTGGGTGCCATGAAATTTTTGTGAAAATCATCAAAAATGCTGGCAATGGCTGCAAACTTTTAAAACAAAAAATGCTGCGGGGAAAACATTAATTGTGAGTCCTCTTAAATCAAAGCTGCATCTGAATTTGCCAAAAATAAAAACTTGAAACTAATCGAAAACCTATGAATCGTGAATTGAATCTATTTGCTGTCTACCCAAACATTCACAGACCCAGTCTATAGGGATTTTGCTATATACAGTATCAGGGCTCTACAGTGCAACCATTCGACTGAAATCTACTGCATGCCACTGTGAGAAAGAATGTAGGAGAAAAAATGTAGGAGCACCAGTGCGACTGACCATATTTGTGCATAGCATATTTGTGTTTGCAAAGGTTTCTACTTGTTTTTGCAGCATTGAGTATTTGAGTAATGTTCCACAGACATATCTAATGAATCTTTTCATAAACAAAGTGTAGAGAGAGTGTAAATAAGAGATTGATTGTGCAGTGGAAAGCAGAGGTTCTTACAGGGGAGAAACTTTTTCAAAGACCCCTTCATAATTCTAACAGTGATTAAGCATATGCTAACTACAGTTTTACTCTTATATGCCATTGGAACTTCCATTTTTAAGTTTCCAGGGTTCCAATTTAATAAGTGAATTCAATTTTAGTTATCTTAAAACATGTCTGATAAATTGACTTTATAAAACTTTAGCATCCTAATATTTTATTACATTTTTACAACAATATATCCATATGGAATGTTTTATTTCAAAAACTGTGTTTTTTTTTTTTGTGGTAATAATTTATTACACAAACATTGACAATTAAATCTTTTAAAATGTAATGAAAAGACAATTTAACAATTCCTTTTAATTTTCATAAACAAAGTGGTGTACAGCAGAGGTTTACTTCTTTAAAAATAAAGTTATCATAATTATAAGATTATTATTAGCCTATTATTATTGTTGTTGTTGTTATTATATAATCTACTACTTTAAGAAGTACAATCATAATATATATGTCACAATTTTAAGTTCAGTGAAACTCTTCTGGGTTAAAGCCTTGCCCCAGCACCCAACTTATTTACGGCCCTAGGGCTAAACTGGACAATTCTCAGGTAATAGCTCAGATGTGGGCCGGGCTCGGGTGTCACAGGGAGTCAGACTGAGACGTGCGGATCCATTTGCAGCATTTATTGAGAATCGTCAACAATCAAGAGTAATCACCGGAAAACAGGAACAACGTAGGAAATCCAGTAAACAGTTCGATACTCAGGCAATGGTCGCAATGGCAGGTAGCAGGAATCGTCAACGGGGTACACAGTCCAGAGTCATACACAGATAATCCAACACAGAGATAAACGCTTAGAATTACGACCATATGGAACGATAAGACTTCGCAAGGTGGCTGTGTGTGTGAGTGGCTTAAATGCAGACAGTGTGATGAGGTGCAGCTGTGACCAGTAATCAGTAAAGTGAGAGCAGGTGAATGCAGTGATTAGAGCAGTGGCTTGTGGGAAATGAAGTCCATGATGTGTGGTGCAAGAGTTCATAATGACAGGATAGACCAGATACGTGACAGAGCCCCTCCCCAAGGAGCGGCTTCCAGACGCTCTAACCACCTAATACAACCTGGAGGGTGGTGGAGCGGAGGCGGAACAGGGGGAGGGATGGAGGGCCAGGTCCATGTAGGGGTACTGGAACCAGGAACTGAGGCTGAGCCGACGGAGGGAGAAGCCATGGCGGAGGAAGGGTTGGCTCCTGCATGGGGCCGACCGACGGAGGTGGAGCCGGTGGAGCCCGAGGCGGAACCGGAGAGTCGATGGTCCTGGGCGACACAGAGGATCCGGAGGGCCAAGGCGGAACCCAAGGCTCTGGCGACCCCGGCGGAGATGGAGGTCCGGAGGTACGCAGCGGAGCCGGAGTGACAGAGGATGGAGGCTGTGCCCACGGGAGGGAGGAGGTCCACAGAGCCGGCAGGATGGAGTGACGAGGCGCAGCCGGAGGAGTAGAGTCCAGAGGCGAAGGTGGGGCGACGACTGACCGGGGCGGAGCCGGAGAGACGATGGAGCCCGGAGGAGCTGGTGGGCAGATGGCCGACAACGGAGACGAGGGAGCACAGAGCCGGGGTGGAGCCGCAGGGTCGGAGGACCGAGGTGGAGTCCAGGACTCTGAGACTGGAGGTGATGGTGAGGGATCCTTCAGTCTGGACACCGATGGAGACTGGCAGTCCCACGGCAAGTCCTCTGCACCGAAGGTGGGATGTGGGTGAGCAGAGGGACTGTCAGGAGACAGAGGTGGCGGGACTGGAGCAGCAGGGAGGGTGGGTGGGAACAGTCCATGCATGAGCTCCGTGACCAGAACCGGGCAGACAGGAATCTCAGGGCGACTGGATGGAACCAGCGGAGTCTCTGGAAGGCTGGGCGGAACCAGCGGAGGCTCTGGAAGGCTGGGCTGAACCAGCGGAGTCTCTGGAAGGCTTGGCGGAACTAGCGGAGTCTCTGGAAGGCTGGGCGGAACCAGCGGAGTCTCTGGAAGGCTGGGCGGAACCAGCGGAGTCTCTGGAAGGCTGGGCGGAACCAGCGGAGGCTCTGGAAGGCTGGGCGGAACCAGCGGAGTCTCTGGAAGGCTGGGCGGAACCAGCGGAGTCTCTGGAAGGCTGGGCGGAACCAGCGGAGTCTCTGGAAGGCTGGGCGGAACCAGCGGAGTCTCTGGAAGGCTGGGCGGAACCAGCGGAGTCTCTGGAAGGCTGGGCGGAACCAGCGGAGGCTCTGGAAGGCTGGGCGGAACCAGCGGAGGCTCTGGAAGGCTGGGCTGAACCAGCGGAGTCTCTGGAAGGCTTGGCGGAACCAGCGGAGTCTCTGGAAGGCTGGGCGGAACCAGCGGAGTCTCTGGAAGGCTGGGCGGAACCAGCGGAGTCTCTGGAAGGCTGGGCGGAACCAGCGGAGTCTCTGGAAGGCTGGGCGGAACCAGCGGAGTCTCTGGAAGGCTGGCTTGAGGAGCGGGCTCTGGACGACGCTCTTGTGAAGCGGGCTCTGGACGACGCTCTTGTGAAGCGGGCTCTGGACGACGCTCTTGAGGAGCGGGCTCTGGAGAACTGGACGACCCCAGCGGAGATTCAGGAGGGCTGGGCGTCTCCAGCGGAGACTCTGGAAGAGCAGGCTCTGAGCGAGCGGTCACTGGAGGGCGCTCTGGCGGCGCAGTCACTGGAGGGCGCTCAGACTGTGCGGTCGTGTTTTGGCTTGACTCAGGATATGAGGTCGCTGCTTTGGCAGGTGCTGACCGTAAGAGACCGACTGTTCGTGCTGACAGTAGTGGTGGGTCCTCTAGGCTGGACGTGAATCTTTGCCAAGCCGTGGTGAAATGTGGGTGTTGTGATTCTGGGCTAGTGGCCATCTTGTGAACAGGCTCGGGAGGGGCGGCCATCTTATGCTGTGGCTCTGAGCTGGAACTTACTGTGGGAAGATGGTTCTCTTCCACAATTCCCACAGTAAAAGGAGAGCCACACAACAAAAGAGCAAGATCTATATAATATTGCAGAGTCCAGCCAGGTTCACACATTGGCATGAGGGAAGCCAATGGCTCTAAGAGTCCTCCCCGAAAGAAAATCATCAGGCACTGCTCCTCCATAGTCGACTGATTAGCTAATTCGATGAAGTCCATAGCATACTCCTCAATAGTCCGCTCATCCTGCTTGAGACGCATGATCTGTACAGTGGTGTTCGTGCTGGAACCGGATGACACCATACTCGCTGCTGGATCCTTGTAGTGGCGAAGTCTTCTGTCACAGGGAGTCAGACTGAGACGTGCGGATCCATTTGCAGCATTTATTGAGAATCGTCAACAATCAAGAGTAATCACCGGAAAACAGGAACAACGTAGGAAATCCAGTAAACAGTTCGATACTCAGGCAATGGTCGCAATGGCAGGTAGCAGGAATCGTCAACGGGGTACACAGTCCAGAGTCATACACAGATAATCCAACACAGAGATAAACGCTTAGAATTACGACCATATGGAACGATAAGACTTCGCAAGGTGGCTGTGTGTGTGAGTGGCTTAAATGCAGACAGTGTGATGAGGTGCAGCTGTGACCAGTAATCAGTAAAGTGAGAGCAGGTGAATGCAGTGATTAGAGCAGTGGCTTGTGGGAAATGAAGTCCATGATGTGTGGTGCAAGAGTTCATAATGACAGGATAGACCAGATACGTGACATCGGGCTTGTTTTAGGCTTCTCCTTATGTTTTATTTTAGACAGCCATTAATTATGGTGATGAAAAAACAATTGCAGCGCTGGTGGAAACAGCATGATACCAGGCTACTGCGACTATCAATGGCGGCTTGAATGGTGTTCCATATTTTAAATTGTTTCCACTGAAAAAAATATGAAAGTGTGATCGGGCTGAAGCCTCCATGTCCTGTAACGCACTCCAGCTTCCACTCTCCACACAAACGATTGGATATGCATCTAACAGCACACATTTATATAGGTTAAGCACTTAATCTAACATTGTGATATGTCTAGCGAAACGATTGGTTATTTGCTAAAAAATAATTACAATTTATATACTTTTTAACCTCAAATGCTTGTGTTGTCTAACTCTGTGTGTACTCTGTCTAGAGATTAAAACGTATATAAATTGTAAATGTTTTTAGTTTTAACTAGATAAGACCCTTCTTCCCGGGAAGAAAATGTCAGGAAATGTTGTTGTGTCTTGACGTGACTCTGACAGTACTGCGGTGTCCAGACTTAGCTTAAGATGTGAAACTGTGTCTTGACTTGTCTCAGGATGTGAGACAGTGTCTTTGCTTGACTCCAGGTGTGAAGCTGTCTTTGCTTGACTCGGGATGTGCCAATGTGTCTTGACTCAGGAAGGGTTGCTATGTCTTGACTTGACCCAGGAAGTGCCGCTGTGTCTTGACTGAGTGTAGTTGTAGTTGCCACTTTGTGAATGGGCTCAGCCATCTTGTGAACTGGTGCTGGGATGGCAGCCATGACAGATGTGTACCTTGGAAGTTGACATGGCTCTGGAAGTTCAGCTGTAGCTTGACTTGGCTCTGGAGGTTCAGCAGTTGTAATGTGACTTGACTTTTCATGGGCAGCAGCTGTGACATACAGTAAGCAGGCTGTGGCTTGGCTGACGTGAATATTGTATTGTATTTCATATAACATTTTCAAGCTGCAGAGCACTTCATTTTGTTAAAGTTATTTTATTGTGAGAAGATCCTGTAATGTTTATTAATTTCTTTTTATTATAAAATAAAAAATTACAGTGAGGAAAATATTTCTGTAAATGCTTTCATTACAGTTCTTTAAAAAAAAATCAGAATCGGCAGGTCACACTTACTGAAAAATCGGAAATCGGAATCGGCCAAAAAAGTTGCAATTGGTGCATTTCTGGTTTAAAACATCTAAACATGAATTTATGCATTTGATTGCACTCATGCCACCTCTGAGCCTCATTAAACATGAAAATACACCTACAAGACATTTTTGTGTTCTTCTGTGCCACTTGCCTTTGCCTCTTTATCAGTGGAGAAACACAGTCTCAGAAAACTTTGCTACATTTTACCAGATCATGTTTTCCCATGTTCCTGAGGGTGGAAAACCTGGCAACCCTCTTTACATGTCTTTATTATTATTATTTATCTCTTCCAGACTTTCTGGATGTAATCTCTCAGATCACGATTGTGAAATGGTGGCATCAGCTCTACAGTCTTCAAAATCTGTCCTGAGAGAGCTGGATCTAAGTTACAATGACCTGCAGGACTCTGGTGTGAAGTTTATTTTGAATGGACTGAAGAGTCCAAACTGTCAGCTGCAGATACTGAGGTACTGAAGAACATAGAAGAGATCATTTACAGTGAACTGGTCATAATGTTGATGTGTGTCTGTAGATGATCTGACTGTTTGTGTGTGTTCTGCTCTCTTTCAGGTTTGCTGTCTGTAATCTCACTGCTCAGCATTATGAAATTGTGTCTTCAGCTCTTCAATCCTCAAACTGTGTCCTGAGAGAGCTGGATCTGAGTAACAATGACCTGCAGGACTCTGGAGTAAAGTTTATTTCTGATGGACTGAAGAGTCCAAACTGTCAGCTGCAGATACTGAGGTATTTAAGAACATACAAGAGATAATGTGGGATCTGTCTATATAAAGATATATGGTGTCATCAGTATAAATTGAATGAAAAGATTTGTGACACAGACGTGGAGATTTAGTATTTGACTTTGATTTCTACCTGCCCAGGTAATTTGGTTGTGTTCTGGTGGTGGTTGTTTATTTTACGTTTGAACAAGTGAGGAGTACTTTTAAAAAGTTAAATCAGATGGAAGGACACAGAATTAAAAATATTCTGCAGATGAGCTTGTGCCTGTGAGCTAGGGCTGCACGATTATGACAAAAATCATAATTGTCGATTATTTCCTTGAAATTGTAATTGCGATTATTAATTATGATTATCACAATTTACACTGATTGATGTTTTACAAAGATTTATACCATTGTTTAAAGCAACTGCAATGCATAATTTTATATAATTTTACAGAAATAAAAAAAACAAGCTGAAATCACTATTTCTTTTTACTTTTCTTGTTGCCACGGTATACAGTATTATTATGATATTGAAATTTATTTGCAAATAAATTGTCATAATACAGTATTTAATAACTATAGGTTTAATAGATTTAATAACTATTTTCTTATAACAAAAAGAACTGAATATTTGAATGCAATAAACCAATACAAAAAATGTACACAGATTAAAGTGCAATAGAATTATAACATTTTTCAGTATTTGTCGCTGTGATGAACACCATAGCAAAATACCAAATAGCACCATAGCAAATACAAAACACTTTTCAGAAACTGAAAGCTGTTTTGTTCACGGGGTTTTCAGGGTAACGGCAACATAATGTTTAGCCCTCACATGCTCTTGAACTTGTAATTACAACTTGCAAACTCATAATGTTTTGGAGGTTACGCTTAAACCAGTTACAGATGAACCACGTGACCGCCGTCAGGTTCATTTTGGTGCTACTTAGGCGCTACCTCTTAGTCCGACAACATTAAAAGCTATGTAAAATGTCACGTGTTTTCATCTTGGTATTATGGTAATTACGACACGGCGTGAAGGCAGATATACACTGACCACTATCATGGTGACTTACTAAATTAGATTTTCTCCTTTAGTGATTCTGCTAAATAACATCAGATGTCTTCAATAATGATCAGTCATCACTCAATGAATCTCTTAATTACCTAATGAACTTTAACACTGCTTCAGTGTTCATTTTAACACTCTTGAGTATGGACTCAAATAAACTCCCATGAGAGTTCAACACTGGGCTTCTTGCTGTGTAAGATGTGATGAGATGTTTCTGATCTTAATTTAGCATTATTAATCTGTAGGCTAAGAACATTTCAAAATAATCATGTAATTAAAATTGGGAATATTGTTGTTAGATAGCTGGGATAGAACTTAAACTTTGAAACTGCTGGTTATCTTTCTTTTCTGCTTTAAGGTGCCATAGAATACATTGATACAATATTTTAAATTGTTCTCTGATGTCTACATAGAAGGTATATGGCAAAGGAAAGGGTAAAAATTCATTACAAGTCCATTTACAACCCTAGGCTTTGTCCCTAGAATTAAATGCTCTGTTATTGCCTTATTTGGAAGATTCATGAATAATAATGAGGAGCTTTGCTCTGATTGGCTGTCTCAAAGAGCGGCTCGCTCTCTCACAGCTGTAAGGAAACACATGGAGAAAATATATATTTATCTACGGAGCTCGAGCCGCTATTAATATGTGGAGCATTGAAACTGCTGTTTGAATGCACGATAACTTATGTACTGCAATGTAACAGGCTAGCGCTAGCAAGAAGATAACCGTGTCCCTTCAGTGGCTCGTCTTATTTTATTAGAACGCATTATTTGTTTTCCTTGCCTTTCTGAGTACAAACACCAACCCATCCCTTCACTTAATATCTCGTGCACAGCCTGGAACATAACATTTATTCCCGTGGTCTGCCTGTCACGGTTCATGTATCCGCTGTCTTCTCAGGTCTTGTGATTTGTTCGTTTGTCATGTGATTGTCACGCTCGCTCAGCTGAGCTGCCAATCAGTCCGCCACAGGTGTCCCTCATCACCACTGCCTATTTATACTCACAGCATTCTCTCTCCCTCGTCTGATAGTTTTCCCGGATCCCTCGTCGTGTTGGTTCGTCTTGCTCTGTCTGGTTCTAGTGTTGGATTGTTCTGTCGTGGATGTTGTCGCTGTCTTCGTGTTTGCACTGGATTCACCACAGCACCAACGGACTCTCTCACCAACATCACCAGCCATCTAACCCCTGTGTCACCCAGCTGAGAGATCGCACCATCATCACTCTGTTTGTATTTCATATCAATAAACTGTCATTCACTTCATCCTGCATTTGCTTCCTCATCTTTATCCGCACGTCACAGAACTATCAGACCACTAATGGAAGCAGCAGGCACCACCCCGCCCACACTGGAGGATTACATGCGGGACTGTATCTCTCGGCTGGAGAAACAGGAGAAGGGCTCTGAGGATTCCGGTCAGGCCATCAGAGCTCTTGTGACACAGGTGTCTGAGCTCACCCAGCGTATGCGTCAATTGCAACTTCCCGCTGCGCTCGCCACACCACCCACGTCTGCCCGCCCCTCTCGCAGCAGTCGGAACATCTGCTCTCGCTACCCAGCCAGAGCCCCGCCTTCCCCCGCCGGAGGTCTATAGTGGTGAGCCGAACCAATGCCGCGCCTTCCTCACTAAATGCTCTATGCATTTCACCTTACAGCCGCGCACATTTTGTAGTGAGGAGGGCAAGGTGGCGTTCGTGCTCACCCTATTGACGGGGAGGGCGGCACTTTGGGGCTCGGCGGTGTGGGAGAATCAAGACCCTTGTTGTGCCTCGTTCGCCACACTCGCCGCCGAAATGAAAAGGGTGTTTGACCGCGCAGTTTCTGGAAGGGAGGCCGCGCGGATGTTGGCGGATCTCCGACAGGGGGGGAGTTCCGTCTCAGATTATTCCATTCAGTTTCGCACCCTGGCGGCGGAGTGTAATTGGAACGAGGAAGCGCAGTGGGATATGTTCCTGCATGGGTTGGCTGATCGAGTTCAAAAGGAGATCTACGCCCTGGATCTACCCGCCAACCTTAATGGACTTATCGATCTTGCACTGCGGGTAGACTCTCGACTCTCCCGAGCCGAGCGACGGGGATTTTCCGCTCGGCTCCCCCCTGGGGAGGGAATGTCAACTCGAGCCAGCGGCAGAGAACCGATCAGCCACACCGACGAACCCGAGCCCATGCAGGTGGGTAGAGCTCGGCTTTCCCGGGAGGAGAAGGAGAGGCGGAGGTCCCAGGGCCTTTGTCTGTACTGTGGCGCGGCAGGACATTTCGCTTTCAACTGCCCGGTAAAAGGCCCAGCCCGGCAGTAAATCTGAGGCTACTGTCGGGTGGGATCTCTGCTGAGAAGACCTCATCCACCTCGACCTCCACGCTCCTTCCGGTAAGGTTAAGATGGCACACACAGGATCACATCTGCACTGCACTGTTGGACTCCGGGGCCGAAGGTAATTTTATGGACTCTTCATTTGCTCGTGTTAATCATGTTCCCCTCCGTCCCCTCACCAACAGCATCGCAGTCCACGCCCTCAACGGTCAGCTCCTTCCCCGGATCACCTTCATTACAGAACCTATCACTCTCACTGTGTCTGGCAATCACAGTGAGAGTATCCCCTTTTTCATCCTGGACTCCCCTCATGCACCCGTTGTTCTTGGACACCCGTGGCTCATAAAACATAACCCCAAGGTTGATTGGCAGCTCCAGTCTGTGTCTGAGTGGAGCGTTAAATGTCATGAGTCTTGTCTTGTCTCTGCTTGTCCGTCTGTCTCTGTTTCTATGTTTCAGGAGAAGGCGGTGGATCTGTGTAACGTGCCCTCTGAGTATCTCGACCTGAAGGAAGTGTTCAGTAAGTCTCGGGCTGATTCTCTCCCTCCTCATCGTCCCTATGACTGTGCTATAGAGTTATTGCCAGGTACGTCTCCGCCCAAGGGCAAACTTTATTCACTCTCGGTTCCGGAGAGGGAGGCTATGGAGAAATATATTTCTGATTCTCTAGCAGCCGGGTTCATTCGACCCTCCTCTTCACCAGCGGGGGCGGGATTCTTTTTTGTGGGGAAGAAAGACGGATCTCTGCGACCTTGCATTGATTACCGAGGGCTGAATAATATCACGGTTAAGAACACCTACCCTTTGCCATTGATATCTTCAGCCTTCGAGAGGTTGCAGGGAGCGTCGGTCTTCACTAAATTGGATTTAAGAAACGCGTATCATTTGGTCCGCATCAGGAGGGGAGATGAATGGAAGACCGCCTTTAATACCCCCAGGGGGCACTTTGAATACTTGGTCATGCCCTTCGGCTTGTCCAACTCCCCAGGGGTCTTTCAAGCACTCGTCAATGACGTACTGCGAGACATGGTCGATCAGTTCATATATGTCTACCTGGATGACATATTGATTTTTTCTTCGTCTCTCCAGGAACATGTGCAGCAGGTACGACGAGTGCTTCAGAGGCTGTTAGAGAATGGGCTTTTTGTCAAGGCGGAGAAATGTGTTTTTCATGCACAGTCTGTTCCTTTTCTAGGGTACATCTTGTCGCCTGAGGGGGTGCGCGTGGATCCAGAGAAGGTAAAGGCTGTGGTAGATTGGCCAACCCCGGATTCCCGCAAGGCCCTGCAAAGGTTTCTTGGGTTCGCCAATTTTTACCGACGCTTCGTTCGTAATTACAGCCAGCTAGCCGCACCTCTGACTGCCTTAACCTCTTCCAAGACGACGTTCAGGTGGTCAAACGCAGCTGATGCTGCGTTTGCCAAACTGAAAGGCCGCTTCGTTTCGGCTCCCATCTTAATTACCCCTGATCCATCACGTCAGTTTGTGGTGGAGGTTGACGCATCAGAGGTGGGGGTTGGCGCGGTCCTGTCCCAGCGCTCAACCACAGACGACAAAATGCATCCTTGCGCGTTTTACTCTCATCGCTTATCCCCTGCAGAATCGAACTATGATATTGGTAATCGAGAGAGTTAACACGGTAGTTTTGACCGTGGTGGACCGGTTCTCGAAGGCTGCCCACTTTATTCCCTTGCCCAAATTACCCTCAGCCAAGGAAACAGCGGTGACTGTGGTGGATCACGTCTTTCGGTTACATGGCCTCCCGACAGACGTGGTCTCCGACAGGGGACCCCAGTTTGTGTCCAAATTTTGGCAAGAATTTTGTAAATTACTGGGGGCTACTGTTAGTCTATCTTCAGGGTTCCATCCGCAAACCAATGGTCAAACCGAGAGAGCCAACCAAGATTTGGAAAGGGCGTTACGTTGCGTGGTCTCCAGAAATCCTTCCTCCTGGAGCCAACAACTCTCGATGGTGGAGTATGCCCACAATTCATTACCAGTATCATCTACGGGCCTATCTCCGTTTCAGTGTAGCTTAGGTTACCAGCCACCTATTTTTCCTAGTCTGGAATCCGAAGTCGCGGTCCCCTCTGCTCACGCCTTTGTCCAGAGGTGCCATCACACCTGGACTAGAGCCCGTGAGGCTCTACTCCGGGTGGGAGCGCGCACCAAGGCCAAGGCCGATCGCCACCGGTCAAAGCCTCCCGTATACGTCGTCGGTTCTAAAGTGTGGCTTTCTACTAAGAACATTCCGCTCCGCTCCGTTTCTAATAAGCTTGCTCCCAAATTTATTGGCCCGTTTCCTGTCACCAAAATCATTAGTCCGGTGGCAGTCCGCCTCAAACTTCCTCCAGTATACAGGAGAATTCATCCCGTCTTTCATGTCTCCAAAATTAAGCCAGTGTTTTTTGCACGTATTAATCCGCCAGCTCCGGTTCCCCCACCGCCGCGACTCGTAGACGGGGAACCAACCTATTCGGTTAATCGCATTCTGGACTCTAGGCGGAGGGGACGAGGATTTCAGTACTTGGTGGACTGGGAAGGTTACGGTCCGGAGGAGAGAAGTTGGGTGCCTGCCAGAGACATCCTGGATCACTCTCTTATCGATGATTTCAATCGACAGGTTGCAGAATCTGGGAACGTCAGGAGACGTTCCTAGAGGAAGGGGTACTGTCACGGTTCATGTATCCGCTGTCTTCTCAGGTCTTGTGATTTGTTCGTTTGTCATGTGATTGTCACGCTCGCTCAGCTGAGCTGCCAATCAGTCCGCCACAGCTGTCCCTCATCACCACTGCCTATTTATACTCACAGCATTCTCTCTCCCTCGTCTGATAGTTTTCCCGGATCCCTCGTCGTGTTGGTTCGTCTTGCTCTGTCTGGTTCTAGTGTTGGATTGTTCTGTCGTGGATGTTGTCGCTGTCTTCGTGTTTGCACTGGATTCACCACAGCACCAACGGACTCTCTCACCAACATCACCAGCCATCTAACCCCTGTGTCACCCAGCTGAGAGATCGCACCATCATCACTCTGTTTGTATTTCATATCAATAAACTGTCATTCACTTCATCCTGCATTTGCTTCCTCATCTTTATCCGCACGTCACACTGCCATGTTCACTATTGTCCTCGCTTTGTTTTTTCACAATAGCCTATCTGGAAATCATCTGATGATTGGCCGATGCAAATGTTGGGGGCGTAACTATTAACGATCGGGGCTAATAATTGGTGTTTTGTTGGAATTGACCTATTATTCATTGTCTTTTGCAAACACCAGTTTTATATAAGAAGGAGGAAACAATGGTGTTTGAGACTCATGGTATGTCATGTCCATGTACTGAACTGTTATTATTCAACTATGCCAAGGTAAACACAGTTTTCCATTCTATGGCACCTTTAAGATGAGAATGTTTTGATTATTGTAAACATAGTAGATAATGTTTTAAGTAAAAAAGTATAGATTTCAGAAGGAAAACCTTGAACAGAAACAGTATTTTTGTCCCATGGCTTCACATGTGTCTAAATGTAAAAAAAAAAAAAAACATTTATTTGTAAACTTTATTTGTATGGTTATGTAATATCTGTGTCACATATTTCCTTACGCGTCATGGTAGATAGGACTCTTATTATAGAATTTGATTACAGAAAAACTATTTTGAACACGGTATTGGATTAAAACAGGCTGGATGTGCATTAACCTTACATCTTAATACCTTAAAAAAAAAAAAAAAAAAAAAACTGAACATAGATCATATATTTTGTCTATTGCCTATAAAACAGCTTCTTAAATAGGAAGAATTCAATACATAAGGATTCTGAATGGGATTTTTTTTAGCAAACCATTGAATTACTTGAGACTCGACTCGTGACCAAAGGCTCAAGACTTCTACAGTCTATATGAACTGAACTCTATTGTTGTTGTGTCTATTGTACTGTTTGGTTATTCATTGGTGTAGAAGTGTATTGATGGGAGACAGCACACACTGTGAGATGCAAGAACATTTTTGGAAGATATTCCAACAATAAAGTGTAATTGAGTTAAATTGACTGTCAGCTCTTCATAATGTTGATATGTGTCTGTAGATTATCTGACTCTGTGTGTCTGTAGGTTGTCTGGCTGTATGGTGACAGAGGAAGGCTGTGGTTATTTATCTTCAGCTTTTAGTTTAAACCCCTCACACCTGAGAGAGCTGGATCTGAGCTACAATCACCCAGGAGAATCAGGAGTCCAGCTGCTCAACCACAAACTGGAGGATCCAAACTATAAACTGCAGATACTCAAGTATATAAAACACTGATTCTGACGTACTAAATGTGTTCATGAATAATGCAGATCTACATTAATGTGTGTTTGTGTGTTTATAGTGTGGATCATGGAGGAGAGATCAGGATCACAGCAGGACTACGAAAGTGTACGTCTACACACACACACACGGCTAACAGAAAACCAAAATCGGGAATTAAGCATTCACTCATTTTTGATGTAATATTGAAATAAGAAACAAAACGCTCCTTTTTCATAAAACTCATGACAAGAACAAAAGACAAAAAATTAAGATTTTCTTTGGACTTTGATTGTTATTTTACAAAAATCTAGATGTAGAGTTTCAGTTGGATGTTTTTCCCAATTCAGAAAGTCAAATTTTATAGATGGACCCCACACTTCACTGCCATATAGTACAATTGGTTCAATTATTGATTTAAAAAGTATGAGCCAGATTTGAACGGGAATGTCAATTTTAATTGATCTTTTTATGGCATAGAAGGCCCTTGATCTTTCTCTTTGAGCTCCTTCACAGCCAAAGTAAAGTTATCTGCTGAGGTGATTTTAGGCAGAAATAACTATATGTTTGTGTGGTTTCTGTGTGATAGTGTGAATGTGTGTGTTAGTCCCTGAGGTCTGGAATGGTTCTGAAAGATCATGACTTTACTGTCCAGGCACCCAGAAGGTCTCCAGCAGGTTCAGGCCATCCTGCAGACCTTCTTTAGTGGGCGACATGAGAACCAGGTTGTCTGCATAGAGGAGGCACTTAATTTCTGTGTCATGTAGACTGAGACTTTGGATAGGGGATTGTTCTAGTGAGTTAGCCAATTGATTGATGTAAATGTTGAAGAAGGTGGGGCTTAAACTGCATCCTTGTCTCACTCTCACCCTTGAGGGAAAAATTCAGTTCTTTTGTTTCTAATTTTTACAACACATTGACTGGTTGAGTACAATGATTTTAATCAAATCATAGAATTTTCCCCCTATACCACTGTCAGTTAGTTTCAAATATAATCCATCATGCCAGATTAAGTCAAATGCTTTCTTGAAATCTATGAAAAAAGCCAAAAATGTTCTTTTGTTTTGATGTACATATTTATCAATTAGTTTCTGTAATGTGAAGATGTGGTCCGATGTGTGACATTTTGGGATAAAACCAAATTGACATTTACTCAAGACATTGTGTTTCATAAGGAAGTCTAAAAGTCTTGCATTTAAGATGCTGCAGAAAACCTCAGGTTACTGTTCACACAGATGCCTCAGTGGTTGTTGGGGTCCAGTTTGTCTCTTGTAAAAAATTGGGCTATATAATTATTGTAAATGGTTTTTCCATATTTCTCCATTTTGGATAGCCAGATCAACTTGATTTGAGTTGGTTTTATTGTCAAACAGTGGTTTTATTGAAGGCAAGATAATGCAGTAGAAATGATGGCAGTATGAGCTTATCTGATAGTCCATGAATAGTAGATTGTAGCAAAGTACGTAATGGCGATTCCAGGAACACCAGCAGGGGAGAAAACAGTCCGCGAGGGGCAGGAACGTGAGGGGCAGGGTAATCCGGGTGGCAGATGTGGACGTCTTAGAGGAGCATAGGGTCTAGTACATCATCATGGGCCACCAAAGAGTGTACTTCAGGTCCATACCCCTCCCAGTCGACGAGATATTCCAGGCAACTGCCTCCACATTGTGAATCCAGGATTTCATGGACTGAGTAGATTGGACTAGGATTTCGGGTTCCGCTTCAGCTCCAGAGTTGAAGAGAGAAGTAGCTGCCACTGAGGCGGTCTGAGGAGCGGTTGGTGATGGCTGGTAGGCAGCTAGTTGTTGTGACACATGGGTGGCTCATTGTAGAAATGATTTCTCATGAGGTATCGTATAGAGCCAGTGCTGCGCAGATGTTGGGATTGAGTCCTTGTCTGTACGTGCCCAGCAGAGCGATCTCATTCCAGCCACTAGCCGCCGCCAGCGTGCGGAACTGGAGAGTGTGCTCGTTCAATGAGGAAGAACCTTGCCGAAGACGGAAGATTTGGTCGGAAGTGGAGAGACCACCTGTGGTTGTGCTGAAAACTTTGGAGAAGTGATTAGTAAATTGTTCAAATGAATGGATGATAGGATTTTTTGTGTTCCAAATAGCCATTGCCCACTGCAGGGCCTTACCAGTCAGGAGTGAAGTGAGAAAAGCAACTTTGGCGTCCTCTGTGGGGAACCTTTTGTGGTTGCATCCAGATGAATAATTCGACCTGAAGTAGAAAACTGCTACACTCAGCCGCCTAAAAAATTAGATAAAAATTATCTTTTTTTCAGTACATTGATCTTATTATTCTTAACAGAAAAGCAAGCAGCAGCTGCTGCGTGCATGCATGGCAGAATGCGAGCAAACACACTTAAAGCTGACATCTCAGTTAATCGCGATCTCATAAAACTCTTATAAGAGTGTCTACACTCCGTGTGTTGTAATGAGAGTATTCGTGAGCATGCAATATCAAGCACTGCACAAGAACTTTTGAGCGGTGAGTGGATTCTAACTTAAGCCATTGCGTTCCAGAAACTGCCTATTCTTGCGCCTGTTAATCATTGTTAAATTACATTAGTTGTTCTTATTGCTTTTGTGTAATAAATGAATGACAATTTGTATGTTTTTAGATATTTTATGTTTATATATTTCTATTTTGCGGAAGTCACATGAATCATTTTATTCTGCCGCATGCCGCACACACGAGTCTCTACCGTCTCTACCTGTTCGCACCCGCACTCGCGCATCAAGTTTTGTCCGGCGCCGCACTGTTTCTGTGCAGGTCTCTACTTTGAGGTCAAATAAAGATGTATAAAATGTTCCACTAATAATTTTATACAAAAATGTTTTTAAATCACATGCTTACAATGCCAAGATAAGGCAATTAAATAAAATAAACAATTAAACAAGTGTAATTGACAGTAGTCTAACGATCCAGTTAGAAGGCGTTTCAATCTATGAATCACCAACGTTTACCATGGTTTTACGGTAGGAACACTGACAGTAACCATGGCATGGCAGAAAAGTAAAATATTCATATAGAATTTTATTATATTATTAATGTGCTAAATATATTAAAGGAGTAATGAAATATAATATAATCATAATATTTTTGTTAGTCATTACAGATACTGTTTTTCATAGAAAATTCTTTACCATGTGAGTGGTAATCTACAAATGTATGAAAGATGAGGCTATTTTTTTTAAAAACAAGGGGAAAAAGGTTGGGAACCACTGCTGTAGACAATAAGTGTTTACACCCAAACTATAAGCTTTTTTCCCAGTACTTATGTTATTTAAATGTCTGTAACAAAGAAATAATGATGATTATGTGGTTAAAAAGACTGTTTGTGTTGCTTTCTGAAACAGCAGCAGTAAGAATGCAGATTAGAATGTCTTCATTAACTTTCACATTGTAAGCATCAGTGGAGAGTGAACCAATTGTAATAGACACCGCTGAATTGTTGTCATTCATTAATAAGATTGCGTGGGCGTTTGAATAGAGATGGTGATATTTTAACGATTAGTCATGCAGCTCAACAAACACGTCTGTGACTGGCTACAATGATCACCACAGAAACACACTGTAAAAAGGAAGTGCTGATGTTTTTTAAACTCACACAAACACACACAGGATCGTCTGAAAACATTAACTGTGAGCGGGAATCAAACCGAGCCGCTGCTGCAGAAACCTGCTATCATTATGCTTGAACATTAAAAAAAAAAAGCTATATTAGTGAACACATTTCTGAATAGTGAGAACATTCTGGACTTTGTAAATAGAGTCAAAGCTGTAAACACACACAGGCATCTCCACTGTTGTGCTGTTCTTGATGTTTCTCTCTTCTTGTGTTCAGATGCCTGCGATCTCACTCTGGATCCAAACACAGCAGACAGTGAACTCATTCTGTCTGATGAGCAGGAGAAGATCACACGTGTGAGAGATCTTCAGCCATATCCTGGTCATCCAGAGAGATTTGATGAGGAGCCGCAGGTTCTGTGTGTTGAGAGTCTGACTGGACGCTGTTACTGGGAGACTGAATGGAGCGGATATAATGCTGGTATATCAGTGTCATATAAAGGAATCAGCAGGAAAGGAGGAAAAGACTGTCGGTTTGGATTTAATGAAAAATCTTGGAGTCTGTGGTGCTCTAATAACAGATTCATTGTCTATCACAATCATAACGGCACAGATATACCTGCAGATCGTTCTCGCTCTAATAGAGTAGGAGTGTATGTGGATGTTTCGGCCGGCTCTCTGTCCTTCTACAGTGTCTCTGACACACACACACTCACACACTTACACACATTATACACCACATTCACTGAACCACTCTGTGCTGGATTTTGGGTTTATTATGATTCCTCAGTGTCTCTGTGTGATATTAAATGATAGAGAGACTGTCTGTAAATCCTCTTTCTGATGTTCACAGAACACAGTCATCAAATCTCACATCATTACATTTGTATTCATTTTTTGTAATTAGTTTTTATTGTCATTCAGAAGTTATAGATCTACATCAGACACATACAGTTCTGAATCTTCAATAGAGTAATATGTTTGCTTTAATAGTTATATTGTAAACTGATCATCAGAATTAATGACTCATTTAATGATGAACTTCTTTATGTATCTGATGTGAAGTAATGACACTATGAATAATCATGAATGTGATTGAGATCAGCAGAATGAAACTCAGAGACTGAGTTCACTCAGAAAAAATGTTTATTTTTGTGTCTGCGGTGATTTAACACTCAGTTCTCTAAATGAATTGTGTCCAAACACTCACAGTATCGCTGCTGAACACAGTTGATCTGGCTGTAATTCCAGTCTTTCAGGAGCTTCAATCTGCTACTTTGATCACTAGAAAACCTTCATCAGCATCTCTTCTTCTCAAATGATTGTCTTTTCTGCTTTATTAGGTCTCCACAAGCTCAACAGCTTTATAAGAGGAACAACACAACAGCCTCTCAGCCTCAGCTCTCACTCAGATAACATTCACATCACTGTCTGCTTAGGTTCATCTCTGTGAAAATGTGCATTAATAATGCTGTAAATACAATCAGAAACTAGTCTTTTGACATCTCATATAAGACTCTTACTTTAAATGGTATGAATTACAAAGAGAATCAATATTTCTGTAAAAGATTATTTTTGTGCATTTAAAATTTTATCTAAAGAAGTAAAAATTTCTGTTGTTAGTGAGCAAGAGTGCATGAGAGAGTCGGGGGGAGAGCTTGGGTGTAGAGTTAATGAAACTTAACTACATAGTCCAGGTGTCTGACACTAATTCATCCCTATGACTGTTTAAAAAATGCATTTGGCAAACACTAATAAAATGGTGACTGAATCTTAGAAATCTGCAATCTAAGTGAAGTTTTTAAAAAAGAGTTTACCTAGCATTTGTACTTTGGGATGGTGCAGTCATAAGTCTTTTTTTCCAAGTTATGTGGAGCAAAAAATGGCTATATTTCCACTAATGGGCTAAGCAACATTTTTTTTTAATTTAAAACAGAAAACAAGATGTGTACGAGTATACTAGTAGTTTACTGAGACTATACTATACTATGCTAAAAGTATACCTATAAGTTCACTTTTAGTATACTTGTGTCACAGTTATGGACTGTGGTTCTTTTTCCCTAGAGTTTTTTTCCCCATGTGGTTCCTTGTATTTAGTTTATTCCGTGTCTCCCCCTATTGTTCTGTTTGTATTGGTTTACCCTTGCCCATATTTGGACTTCCCCCTCGTTATACCTGATTTGTTTCATCTGTCCTTTGTTTAGTGGCAACCCCCCTTTGCTTGTGTTTAAATAGTCCTTTGTTCCCCGGTTTCATTGTCTTGACTTAAAGTTACTTCATGTTGTTGTATTCCTGGCTGTTTGTATTTTGTTTCTTTATTACTCCTGGCTCCTGCGTATCTCCCTATGGCTCCTCAACCACAGCATGTTGTGACAACTTGCAGTACAAACTGAAAACATAGGTGTAAACTGTTGTGTACTCAGTTTACTACTGTTATACTTCAAGTATACTTAAAAGTATAGTATTTCTAGTTATATATTGGAAAGTGGGCCAATGTAGTGCCGAGGACTATTGAAATAGTACACTTAACAGTATACAACTAGTACACTGAAATTGGAATACTCACTACATAAAGTATACTTAAAATATATATAGTATATACAGGTCCTTTTCAAATAATTAGCATATTGTGATAAAGTTCATTATTTTCTGTAATGTACTGATAAAAATTAGACTGTCATATATTTTAGATTCATTACACACATTTGAAAGTAGTTCAAGCCTTTTATTGTTTTAATATTGATGATTTTGGCATACAGCTCATGAAAACCCAAAATTCCTATCTCAAAAAATTTGCATATTTCATCCGACCAATAAAAGAAAAGTGTTTTTAATACAAAAAAAGTCAACCTTCAAATAATTATGTTCAGTTATGCACTCAATACTTGGTCGGGAATCCTTTTGCAGAAATGACTGCTTCAATGCGGCGTGGCATGGAGGCAATCAGCCTGTGGCACTGCTGAGGTGTTATGGAGGCCCAGGATGCTTCGATAGCGGCCTTAAGCTCATCCAGAGTGTTGGGTCTTGCGTCTCTCAACTTTCTCTTCACAATATCCCACAGATTCTCTATGGGGTTCAGGTCAGGAGAGTTGGCAGGCCAATTGAGCACAGTAATACCATGGTCACTGTTCTCTGTAGCCCAGGTCAGGCGCTTCTGCCGCTGTTTCTGGTTCAAAAGTGGCTTGACCTGGGGAATGCGGCACCTGTAGCCCATTTCCTGCACACGCCTGTACACGGTGGCTCTGGATGTTTCTACTCCAGACTCAGTCCACTGCTTCCGCAGGTCCCCCAAGGTCTGGAATCGGTCCTTCTCCACAATCTTCCTCAGGGTCCGGTCACCTCTTCTCATTGTGCAGCGTTTTCTGCCACACTTTTTCCTTCCCACAGACTTCCCACTGAGGTGCCTTGATACAGCACCCTGGGAACAGCCTATTCGTTCAGAAATTTCTTTCTGTGTCTTACCCTCTTGCTTGAGGGTGTCAATGATGGCCTTCTGGACAGCAGTCAGGTCGGCAGTCTTACCCATGATTGCGGTTTTGAGTAATGAACCAGGCTGGCAGTTTTTAAAAGCCTCAGGAATCTTTTGCAGGTGTTTAGAGTTAATTAGTTGATTCAGATAATTAGGTTAATAGCTCGTTTAGAGAACCTTTTCATGATATGCTAATTTTTTGAAATAGGAATTATTAAATACAGGGAAGAAAATAACGTCAACCATAAAACTGTGTTTGGCGGCATCATCCAGCTGACAGCATGCACTGCTCAGGATATTGTGCAGGCAATAGCTCAGTTTTACACCAAGCATGAACTAGACATGCAGAGAATGGTGATGCTGACCTCCGATGGTGCCTCAGTAATGCTAGGAAAGCACAACGGAGTTGCAGCTTTATTAAAGCGGCAAATACCACACCTAACTGAACAACACTGTGTGGCCCATAGAGAGGACTTGGGCATTGATGATGCGTGGAAAGATATACCTTTGATGCGTGATGTGGAAACTCTTCTTAGGACAGTTTATTCCACTTCCACTCCCTGTAAAGAGGGGAAAATTGGAAGACCTAGCAAGGATTCTTGATGAGGATACACTGTCATTCAGGCCTCTGAACGAAGTGCGATGGCTGTCACGGTACCAAGCTGTGAATGCTGTTCTGAGGAACTACACTGTGCTGGAAGAATACTGCAAGAGAGAATCCAGCGATAACAGAGATCCAGTGGCAAATTACTGTTACAAAAAGCTGACTGATTCAAAGTTCAAGGTTACTCTCACTGCTCTGGGAGATGTTTTGGGCGAGCTCTCACACCTGTGTCTTTCTTTTCAAAAACGCAACCTGACTGTGATGGAAGGGCACTGCTTTGCAAGAGCAAAGCTTGAGAAGTTGTGTTCCCAATACTTGACAGAAGAAAAGGATGTTAAGTGGAGTGACCGTGTCAAAGAGGCGATGAGGGCCTCATCAGCCGATAACAAAAATACCGGTGAGATTACTCGTTTTATTCGTAAGCTTTGTGATCACTTGGATGCTCGTTTTCCAGAGGACGAATTAAAGGAGTGGTCTGCATTTGACATTGAGGCATTGAGTTCAGACATCAGTTTTGAGTATGGAGCAGCAGACATTGCCACACTGGCAAAGAAGTATGAGGCCATTCTCCACCACCCACATTCTATGGAGGTCATTAACAGTGAATATACTGAATTCAAGTACATAATGAGGCAAAAACTTAAACACGGGTCAATCAGCACATTCTCAGATTTGGTGGCTGCAACATTGAAATGTGAGGAGCTAAAACATATCTCACAGCTTGTGGATATTTGTGCTACATTTCAAGCATCCAGTGCAGATTGTGAAAGAGGCTTTAGTTTGATGAATCGTATCAAAACAGCATCCAGAAATCGTCTTGAAGTGGGCCATTTGGACCAGCGGATGCGCATAAAGTCAAAGCTGCAAGCAGATGAGGCCATCAACCTGGACAACGTGTACAACCATTGGAGACGTGAGAAGGACAGATGGAAAAATTAAGGTGAAATTTATGTCCTCAATCAAATTTGTGATCATGTAGTGTCATTTATTTTTACAATTTTCATTTATGGATACTTTTACTAGTTTATGAGGAGTAGAAATGCTAATAATCGTGTCATTACATTCTGCATTTTGCAGGCAAAGAGTTACAGGACTCTCTCCCAGACCACAGTAGGACCCTCTCACACAGTGCACAGCAGGAGCTTCACACACTGAATGTCAGAGCTTTATAATTAAAATATTCAGTGTGTTTTCAAAATTGGGAGTTTATAGTTGGCCTGGTTTGGTTGGCAGTTCCTGTTTTACCATAGTTAAAATGAAATATTTATACTTCCAATAATAAAAGTATTCTAACAGAAATTTAAATGCTGAAATTTGATTCTTTTAATAAACCATGAGACTTGCATAGGTGCAATGCTGCCGTGACCACAGTGCACACGTCTGATGTTGCTCACAGTGGTCCAAGCGACCGATCGGGGAGTTTTTGTGTTTGCTCAGACACATGAAAATTAGAGGGAACATTGGATGTAAGCAAGAGATACGTTTTTGTGTAAATGATGAAAAGTTCTGGCGTAACCAGTGGGGTTAGCTCTATTGCTTTCTGTCATAACCCCACTTGTCCAAACGTTTCTGATAGCATTAAACCTCTAACAGGAAACCTCCATCAATATCTGAACCTGATTGATGCACATAGATATTTAAACCTGATAGCCACATGTACACTTGCTTGCAAATCTTGTGTAGACCTGTGGCTGATACTAGACTGTTTAAAGTCATATTTAACCTCAAGGAATCTCTTTATACTTTACAAGGCAGTCTGAATGATTCATTTCTAGAGAAAGCAAGAGGCACATTCATTAGATCAACAGCTTGAGTGCTTACTATTTATGGCACTGATAAATAAATCTCCTCTCTCTAAATTAATAATACTTTATCTAATGACCCCTCTGTAAAATCTTCTCATGTTTTCAGATTTGATCAAAATCTATATTTCATCTTTACACACTTCGTCTGTAGTTTTTCATAAGATTCAATCCATGTTTCCTAAACTTAATGACCAGAGAAGTTTGAGAGGAACACTTTAATCTTGATGATTTTATAACATAGTTTATAACAAGAAATCTTCAGGGCTAGATGGCTTACCCTTTGAAAGTTTTTGTGACTCCATCAAGCATCCTATTTACATAGCCCTTATTGAGTGTGTAAACAGTGGTGAATTGGTTCGAATCACTAAAACAAGGTCACATTTGTCTCATACCAAAGGATTCAAAACTTGATAATTGGAGCCTGATCACCCTTTTAAACTCAGATTAAAAGTTACTGGCTTGTGTATATACTGAAAGCTCAAACCTTGTTGAGTAGACAGAATTTCTAACACTGAGTCTGGATTTTCAAAAGGTAGACATATCTTTAACAGTATTAGATACATTATAGATATTTTAGATTGTTTGGAAAACATAAATAAAGTTGTGTTGATTTAGTTGATCAACTTTTGTTTATTTTAAAGCCCTTCCTGAGTTTGGTTTTGGTAGATCATTTAATACCATCATTGGTACTCTATATACTCATCAGTTGTGTTTCCTTAGCTTCTGGCACTTCTTCTTATTTTCCTGTGGGTCATGATATTTTCCACATATTCCCCATCTCTCTTTTTCTATATGCCACTGAACTACTAAGTTTGTGCAAAAGCACTTAAATACTGAAGGTATAAATATTGGAGTAAATGATTTAATAATCAGCCAGGTAGCTGACTATATTTGTCTTTTTCTTAAAAATAAATCACAAGTTTCAATACGTAGCTCTAGTTTGATTTGTGTAGCTCTTGTGATGATGTCCGTTTGCCCCCTGTTGTTGTAATTTTTTCATTTGCAATAATAATAATACAAAAAGAATGCATTCTTCTTCTTTCAGTTTTATTGGTGGTTTACAAACCAAATGTTTTGTTTTCCAACTTGCGTTTCTAACTCCATTCTATCTTCATATCTTTTGCAGTATAATAAAATGTGTGGTGCTATCTCTTTTGAGGTATTGCAGTAGAAGCAAAGTCCAGTGGGTTTTTTTCCAGTCACTACACAAATAGAAACTCTTCAGACTCAAACCACTTCAGGGTTTTCATGAACTGAACCAGGTGAGCTCTGACCCGAGTCCTAAGTACAGGTATCATGACTCTCCTTTAGGAACACTTCAGATCGAAAGTACAATTTCTTGGATAAGCAATGCCTTTTTAGAGACAATGCCACTCTTCAAGGTGAGTTATGTTTCTGCTTCTGCTTTTGCTTCCTACATCATGATTATTATCATATGTGTGCATAATCGAAGTTTGAAATGTGTAACTTCATATCATTTGTTGGATCATTATGTGTATATCACAGATTAGTCACCCAACACACTTTGTTTTTTTCATTTTAGGTAAGAAATAAGCAAAATTTTTCTGTTCATGCATACAAAATGAGAAATGAACGTGAATTTAATGGTAAAAAAAAGTGAAATGGTTAACGGTAAGTTCCCCTTCTATATACGGTGAAAAACTATGTTGGGCTTTGCATGTTTTTTTATGGTAGTATACCGTTTTTGGAAGTGAAAAAGACTGTAAAATTTACAGAGAAAAACCAGAATTCCCTGTGTTTCATTTTTTTTTTTTTTTGCTGTTTTTTGTTGAAATAACTTTTTCTTCTTAGTTTTTTCTTGGCAGTTTGTAGATTAGGGTTGTATGTTACATCTAATGTTGTTAAATTAATGTTTTTTGCATTATTTCAGTTTTATGTGTGTTACCATGATGGTGTTTAGTGTTTGTATGAATGACTCTGTGCACCTTCTATATATGTTATTATTTAAAACCTCCTTGTGAAGGGCTTTGGTTGATCATGTGACTTTATCATCACCACCTGCTTTTGGTGGTTATCAGTGTATTACAAAGGTACAAAACAGATTTCAGTACTTCAAAAGGTTGGTACATTACCATTATATCAGTTAATGAAATTACGGTATTTACCTGTACATTTAAGTGAAAACTATAAAACATTGCTACCTTATTTTTTAGGGTAAAAGTCTGGCAACCACAGCTGCCAGTTTTTTATCGTAAATTTTATGGATTTTTTTTTTACAGTGTGTATTAGTCATGTCCACAAAAGTCAGTAACAAAGTGTACATTGAAATGCTTGTGGTGAGGTGCGGGTAGTTCGATGTATATCAATACAAAACAGCCAGAATTTATAAGTATGTATGGTCTGTGTGTGCAAAGTAAGTTCTAACTGTGAACATGAATATTGAATTTAGCTTAATGATTTGTGAAATCAGATTACAGCACACCTGACAAGACCATATCCAGGGCTGGATAATGCTTTGGTTCAAATTAACTCTGACTCTGAACAACTTAAAATCTTGAGTTTCATCTATTTTACAAGCATCACAGTTTTGCTCTGAAAACAGCAGTTGACAAAAACAGCAGCACATGAGCTTCGAAACAGAAATGTGTTTTGATGGGTAATCTGGAGTGTAGACGATTGGATAGGTTTGGATAGTGTCCTCATGATAAAACAGTCAGAACCGTGCTGAAACATCCATCACTAAATGAACCAACACAAGTGTGGTTTTTCATTATGTGAATGTGGATGAGCTCAAGCAGCTGCAGTCTGAGATCATTCAACTATTTTTTTTGTCCTCCTTTCTCAGATTCACTAACAAAACAATGAGCCTCATGTTTGCTTGACCATCAAACACATGGTTTGCCTAAATTAGATGAACTTCAAGGACTCATTGAGGTAATTATTGGCTATTATTTTACTCAGGACCATTCTGATCTGTGCATTTGTTTAAAGAAATATTGAATGTATTTTTTTTTCATGTTATCGTTGTTTTGTTTCTATATAAAGGCATCATATCAGTTTCTTGGATACTATGGATAAAGAAAGCAGTGAGAGACACAACAGTGTGTGTCTGAAGAGTGACGGATCAACTGACCTCAGTGACGAACCAGTGACCTCTGACCCCAGGTGAGACAATATCCAATATTAGGTACATTGAGCTAAATCCTAATGTAATCATAACAAACTATATATCACTGGAAAAGTCTAAGACTCCTAAATAGATGTATTACCATTTTTTATTACAATGTATGAACAGTAATAGATTAATTATTGACAAGAGTGCACCAAGACTCTCTGACAAATCTACATCATAACAGGCGTTCTGACCTTTGTCACTAAAAGTCTTTATTTCGTTGCCTTTTTCCCTATAACATGTTTTAGGAATCACCATAAGTTATATACCATTTGAAAGCTTAAAATCTCAAAATTCATCCTTTGAAAACCATTTTGAAATTTGTATCATTGCATTACTATAGAAATGGTACTTCAAATCTTTTAATGGTTTCCTCCCCCTTAGTGGGGTGTCTATCTTTTATTATATTATATATGTCTTTTAGAATCAAAACTTTTTATAATCTTGACTTAATACATAATATTTTTTATTTTAATAATATTTTGTGATAGACACAATACTGAGAGAGAAATTAATAGATTTGTGGCAGAAATGCATACATT
This sequence comes from Garra rufa, assembly GCF_049309525.1. Taxonomy (NCBI): domain Eukaryota; kingdom Metazoa; phylum Chordata; class Actinopteri; order Cypriniformes; family Cyprinidae; genus Garra; species Garra rufa. The sequence goes on along the minus strand of NC_133366.1, from coordinate 2,050,063 downwards.
TTTTTTAATGGAGTTTGGGTGGCACCCAGTGTTTTGAAATGCGTTAACAAAATTGCACATTAACCTAATTTTTTATATCAACTTCAAATTTGGAACATAACTTATGTAGACATATGGCTTTAATTTTATAGCATTTTTTCTATTTGTAACTATTTTTGTAAATATTTATTTTATATAAAATTAAAGAAAAATAGTTCAATACATTTTCTTTACAGTAAATTTAAACTTCTATATCTTTTTAATACTTTCATTTTTTTATTATTTCACTTCTGTTATAATTTGTTATAACTGTCTTCTTTAAAAAGAGACCAACCTTTGGTCTGTATTCAGTGTTTATGAATTATAATAATTTAAGTTTGGATAGTGCATTTTCTCGTGAATTTTCAAAAATGGGGATGACAGTTAAGGGGTTAAAGCACACAACATTATCATAATCAGAATTTAAACCAAGTTCAGTGTGAAACTATGGCCACATTCACACAGACTCAAATGCTCCGCTCTCAATCCAGATATAAAAGCTGCTGACGGTTAATGAAGATTTGATCGATGAACTTGCTGCTTAACTCGACTCTTGTGATGTCAGAAAGTGATAAGACTGTTCAGGTTTATGGATGTCACCATGATCTTTGATATTATTCTATCTGTGATATATTACTTTGGTCACTGTCACTATGGTTACTTTTAACAAATATGGGCTTGACTCTCATTGCTCGTTCATACAGACAGTATTCCAGACGCTACTGTAAGCTAACGGGCTATTTCGAGACTCACACCTGTAAGTAAATGTGGCTGTCAATTCCAAAAAACATCAGTATGACCGTGGCCTATACAAAGTCTGAGTAGGAGGTGGAGGACTTGTCCTTCGCTATACTATAGAAACCACATAAAAGCCAAATGTTTACATACACGTTAATATAAATGACTATAATATTTTCAAACTTCAAATTTGGTGCATTTATGTAAGGTCTTGCTCTGATGACACCTAGAAACACAGTGGAGTTTGTCCAATACTACAAAGAATTGAATTGTTTCTAAAAATAGAAACATTCTGACACTTAAAAATGGCATGTAGTTTCTTTGTTCAAGTTGCTACAATAATGCATGTATCTTGTAAAACATGGCCACCATCGGACAATCAGAATCCAGCAGTTATTAGAAAGGTTAACAGAAACCAACTGGCATAAAACATGACGGACTGTTTGATTGTTGATCTGAGAGGTTTGTGTAAATCAGCCCAGTGTGGTGCTGATTTACACGAATGCATTCATAGTTTTACATAATGCATTCTTTCACAGAAAATATAGAATCCGAGACTATATATCTGCAACTGCTTGCAAATTATAAAGGAAACTTTCAAAGCAAAACTTTTTTAAACAATTTTATACCACTTTTCAATAGTTCAATATTCATAGATTGTGTCTCTCACACAAATTCTGAAGAAAAACCATTAGACCACTATACAAAATAACATATAATTTACTAGAGGTTCAGACAAAATGTTCATTGCTTTTGTGTAGTGCAAAATACATGAGAATTTCATAATTTAAAAAAAAAATTTGAATGAAGCAGTCAATGTCTTTTGTGAATGAATCTCTCCTGGCGTAACAAGATAATCCATACAATACAAATTCCATTTCAGGAGTTCCCAAACTTCTCCATTCCAAGACCCACCAAAATATTGAAGATTAGAAAACAGTTGACATTACTGTAAATGCAATCTTATTCAAACGTTTGATATGACAGAAATTGAGTATTCAAGGAAAATTGTCATTTAATTTGATAGTACAAGTGTAAAATTTCACTACTTATAGCTATGTTTTAATTTCTCTATTTACAGACATATAAAAATGTCCATAAAAACTAGAAAAATGCTCACTCTGGTGCAGGTATGAACTGTAATTTGTGCTGCATGTGTTACAAAATACATCATATAGTATATAAAACATAAATGTACGATATAAAAACAAAGGTCACATTGTGCAAAATATGTTAGCATTTTAAGAAAAAAAAAACATTATGCATACATATTTTACATAATTTAAAAAGTGTAGATGCATGGGCATTAATTTGTTATGTTAATGTTTAGTTTTTAAATGAAACCTACAGATAGTAATACACAAATATGGACATGTCTAAATATAAATAATGACCTAAACATGATTTTCATTTACAATAATATATGCTACAATTCGCCATTAGTAACTTGGTTTTCATGCCATCAGTTGTGTGTGCACTTAAGCTCCGAGGATCTCCCATTTTTGGCATATTTTGAGACAGACTTGTGAATTCAGTGAGTTGGAGGCTCACTCTGGGGTGTGTTTCCCAAAAGCATTGTTAGCTAACTACGGTTGTTATTTACATTGAACTTTATTGAGAATGACAGAACTTGCAACCATAGTTGCTTTTTCATCAGCTCATTTGAATTTAATTGAATTGTGTTGATTCAAGAACATCTGTAATCCACTCAATCCCATTTGCTAATAAATCTTTCAGTGCGATTTAACAGGCTAAAAATACTGTTACCATCCACACTGTATGCTACTTCCATGGGAGACCAGAGCACAACCTAACACTTTTTGATGTTCTCTGTGTTTTTTTTTTTTTTTTTTGTGTGTGTGTGTGTTTTTTTTTTCACATTAATTTCACGCATATTTATTTTAAAACCAGTCGGATCTCTCTATGAAACCAAAGTTCAGGAACTCTCACAAGAGTCAGATCCCATGCATCAAAACAATAAAACTCACTAATCTGAAGACAAGATCTCAATGAAAGAGCAAAGGGCAATGCCTTGCCCATTTATGAACCCCTCCTTGCTTATTTATGACCCCTTGTTAATTTACGACTCTCACTCATCCCACATGTATCTTGTCAATCTTTTTTTCATTTAATGTGTGGAATCATTTTAAAAGTCTTAGTGTACTGGAAACTTTTTAGCTTTTTCTGAATCGGATTCTGTAGTCAGATTAAACACTGAGATAGAATAAAAGACCTACAGTACACGCATTGGGCCAATGGGTGGTCTTTACACTAGTGAAAATTTGTTTTTTGTTTTTCATAAGTACAGTTTGTTTTGTGCATTTTTCTTTATTTACCCCAAAAGAAAGGAAGTGAAGTGTGACAACATGCTCCATAAGTGGGGTCACATTATCACATTTTCCAAACAAAATAATGGCTTTTTAAAGAATTAAAAACAAACTAATTTTGGAGTTTGACAATGAATACATTGCAACCAGGGCCAATGCTTGGGACGGAACTGATCACAACACACAGCATAGTTCAAAACAATGTAGGCAAAGATGAAGAAACACATTATGACATTTAGAAAAACCCAGATTAACACAACACTCCACACACAGTTCTCACACAACAGGAGATAAATAGACCAGCCATTTCTTGAAATAATTTCTGAACATTGCACAGTGACTCTAAGTCTTTATTCAACTGTTTCTCATGGTTTCTTATTAAAATTCATTAGTCATTATTGTAAATTACATAGCTAATGTCAGTAAAGCATACTGTAGTTCTAAAAATAGTGCACAACAGCACAGTGTTACAACATTCCTAATGTGTGTAATTTAAAACTGGTTAGTGTCTTTTGCTATTTTGATTGGAGATAGCAAATTTGCTATTATCAAAAAAGTGTCAGTGAGAGAGTATAAATGTGTGGGATCAGCTCTGAACATACTGAGAAATGCTAAAGGAAATAAATGAACAATATCAATAAAAATGGTCCACTCACACTTACAATTAATGAAACAGGAGGCAGAACTAAATGAAAATAACCTTAATTAATTCTGTGTGTTTTCTCAGAATCTGGAGTCAACGATCTTCATCTCCAGAACCCAGCAGTGTGTCTATGAAGAGTGAAGGATCATTGCGTAAACCTCCCAATTTAAGTGATGAACCAGTGACCTCTGACCCCAGGTGAGCATAAACATGTAGTGGTGATTTAACTGATCTAGTGAAACTGGGAAGAGACAATAAATGTGAGATCCAAAAACACACAGAGATTACCCACAACCCACAGTTTCAAAACCCCTGATCTATTTTGATTGCTTACATAGACATCTGTGTTTAAACCCAAACTATAACCTTTTTTAATGTTTGTAACACAGAAATAACTATTATAAGTTGAATGAATGTTTTCACATCGGAAACCTAACAACAGATCTCTTTCATCAACATGGGCTGCTAATGCTTGAGATGTGAAACAGGCCTAAGGGACATAGTGGGAATCGTTGTCATTTAGGAATGTTATTGCATGGGTGACTGAATCAAGAGTGCGGTCTTTTGACTCAAGTGGGCATATGCATGATTTGTTTTTTCTATCAGCATGACACCCAAATGAAATAATAAATAATATTCACTGTCTTATTAAATGCAAATACAATGCTTAAACCTGCATCATGTGACTTACTGAGTTCATTGAGGGGGTTGCCCCACATAAAGGTGCACATAGATGTAAAAAGAAACAATACATTAAGTTGTTAAACGGTGGCAAAAACTGCAGTGTATCAATGACAGAGAATAGATCTATGGTATTGGCTCTGAACATACTGAGAAATGCTAAAGGTAATGAATGAATGAGATCAATAAAATTATCCATCCATACTGACAAAAAATGAAATTAATTTTTTGTTTTTTATTCAGAATCTGGAGTCAAAGATCTTCATCTTCAGATCCCAGCTGTGTGTCTATAAACAGTGATGAATCAATTCCTCATCATCCTAATTTCAGTGATAGTCCAGTAACCTCTGACCCCAGGTGAGGATTAAAATGTAGTGGTGATTTAATTTATGCAGTGAAACTGGGATGAGAACCCCAAAACACAAAGAGATATTAGTTAGTTTTCTTTACTTCTGATTGCACCTCAAATCTGGGGACAAAACATCAGTGAACTTTGATCAAGTTATCAGTTATGGAAAAACAAGACTGTGATATCTATTTATTTACATTTTACTGTAGTTGTATTTATTTTTGTAGAAGTTTTTTAATGTTTCTTGCTGTGCTTCTCTGTAGAGTGGATCGGGATCATCAGACTGAAGACGAGGATCCTCCTGGACCAGTAAACGATGAACTACAGAGAGTCAAAGACCAGCACAAAACCAGCATGAAGAACAAGTATAAGATATTATGTGAGGGACTGAAACTTCAGAAGAACGAAACCCTCCTGAACAGCATCTACACACAGCTCTACATCATAGAGGGAGAGAGTGAAGGAGTGAATGAAGAACATGAGGTTTTACAGATAGAGAAAACAGCCAGAACACAACACTCACAAGACACTCCGATCTACTGCAATGACATCTTTAAAACCTCACCTGAACCAGGATGTGAGGAGAAAGACCAATTCAAGACTGTTCTTACTAAAGGCATCGCTGGAATTGGAAAAACCGTCTCTGTGCAGAAGTTCATTCTGGACTGGGCCGAGGGAAAAGCCAATCAGGATGTAGATTTCATGTTTGTGCTTCCATTTCGAGAGCTGAACTTGATCCGAGATCATCAGTACAGTCTTCACAGACTTCTGCTGGACTTTCATCCTGAACTTCAAGATCTGAACTCACAGATTTATGAGGAGTGTAAAGTTGTGTTCATCTTTGATGGTCTGGATGAAAGCAGAATCACACTGATGTTTTCAGATGATCAGGAAGTTTGTGATGTGACTGAGTCTTCATCAGTGGGTGTGTTGATGTCAAACCTCATGAAAGGAGAACTGCTTCCCTCTGCTCTCATCTGGATCACCTCCAGACCAGCAGCAGCCAATCAGATCCCCTCCAAATACATCAACCGTCTGACAGAAATTCAGGGATTCAATGAGTCTCAGAAGGAGGAATATTTCAGGAAGAGAATCAGTGACCAGGATCAAGCCAGCAGAATCATCTCACACATCAGAAGAGCAAGAAGCCTCCACATCATGTGCCACATCCCCGTCTTCTGCTGGATCTCATCCACTGTGCTTCAGAAGATCCTGGAAGAAGATCTGAGAGCAGAAATCCCTCAAACTCTGACTGAAATGTACATCCACTTCCTGCTGATTCAGATCAACATGAGAAACCAGAAGTATGAAGAGAGAGATCCAGAGAAACTCCTGCAGTCCAAAAGAGAAGTGATTGTGAAACTTGCTGAAGTGGCTTTCAATCAACTGATGGAGGGCAATGTGATGTTCTATGAGGAGGACCTGATTGAGAGCGGCATAGACGTCACTGATGCCTCAGTGTATTCTGGGATTTGCACTGAGATCTTTAAGGAGGAATCTGTGATTCATCAGAGGAAAGTCTACAGCTTCATCCATCTGAGCATTCAGGAGTTTCTGGCTGCTTTCTATGTGCTTTACTGCTATTTAACGAAGAACACAGAGCCACTACATGAATTCAGATTTTACAGATTTGTAACAGACTCTCTGTATAACTTTCTAACATTAGTAGTACTTAAGGCCCTTGAGAGTGAAAATGGCCATCTGGATCTGTTTCTGCGGTTTCTGCTGGGCGTCACACTGGAGTCCAATCAGAGACTCTTACAGGATCTACTGACACACACAGAGAACAGCTCAGAGAGCATCAGAAGAACCACATGGTACATTAACGAGAAGATCAAAGATCCAAATGGTTTCCATAATATCTCCGCTGGTCAATCCATCAATCTGTTCCTCTGTCTGCTGGAAATGAAAGATCAGACTCTGTCCAGAGAGATTCAGGAGTTTGTGAAATCAGACAAATACTCAGAGGAACTCTCTCCTGCTCACTGCTCAACAATCTCCTACATGCTTCAGATGTCAGAGGAGGTGCTGGATGAGCTGGACCCTATGAAATACTACACATCAGATGAGGGGAGAAGAAGACTGATACCAGCTGTGCTCAACTGCAGAAAAGCTCTGTGAGTGTTGAATCATTAGCTAAAGTATCATATTTAATGAATCTGACATCTTTAAAATAAGTTTTCATTATTTTTTTAATAATCAGAATGATCAAATTATCAACAAAGTTCAATAACAAGACATAAATATTAAGTGACTTAAATCATAGAGAAAATATAGTCTTTTTGCTCTATTTCGTGAAAACGGTTCTAAACAAAGCCATGTATCTGCACACAGCAGTGTTTCGTTATTGAATCATCTTGTGAATCATCTTGAATTGGTAATTCACTGACCCATTCATAAAAACTGTTTCTTACATTCCTGAATGAATTAGCCTTTTTAAACCAATCATCTAAATAAATGACTCAATGTCTGAGGCTTGATTAATTCTAAATTTTATTTTTTTTAAATGATTTTGTAATATTATTTATGCAATTTGTAAGCGCAAATTATAATTAATTATACTTGTCTCTTAAAAAAAAAAACAATTAGCCCTCTTAGCCTATGTAAGTTTTCAGCATAGTCTATTTGAAGTGTATTCTGTGTATGGTGATACATACATTAATGTCTCTGGGCTAAGCCATGGATATCCACTCACCCTAGAACCACCCCAGGTTCAGATTATGTCATCCCATGTTCCTGGGGCAGAAAACTGGCAACCGTTTTTACATGTCTTAATTGTTGTTGTTTTTTAATCTCTTCTAGACTTGCTGGCTGTAATATCTCAAATCAACATTGTGAAATTGTGTCATCAGCTCTACAATCCTCAAAGTCTGTTCTTAGAGAGTTGGACCTGAGTAACAATGACCTGCAAGATTCTGGAGTAAAGTTTATTTCTGATGGACTGAAGAGTCCAGACTGTCAGCTGCAGATACTAAGGTGTGTGTCTCTTTATGTTTGCTCACGGATCATTTAATCATTTTAATATAAAAAAAGTTTCATATTGTGATGTATTTTAACTTCAAAATAAAAAGCATGCATCATCTTTAAGAGAAAACTGATCATTGTAATTGTGAAACTTGTGCAACTCATTGTGTATGTGTTTTGTAATTTACCAATTTATTATTATATTATAGACTATCCATCTGTAATCTCACTGATCAGTGTTGTGAGAGTCTGTCATCAGCGCTTCAATCATCAAACTCTGTTCTAAGAGAGCTGGATTTGAGTAACAATGACCTGCGGGATTCAGGAATGAAGCTGCTCTCTGATGGACTGAAGAGTCCAAACTGTCAGCTGCAGATACTGAGGTATTAAGGTATTAAGAATATATAACGGATGACGAAAAGTCAGTAGATGATCTGTCTGTGTGTCTGTAGATGATCTGACTGTTTATGGGTGTTTTGCTCTTCTTTTAGTGTTGCTGGCTGTAATATCACTAGTCTGTGTTGCGAGTGTTTGTCACCAGCACTTAATTTATTAAACTCTGTCCTGAGAGAGCTGGATCTGAGTAACAATGACCTGCAGGACTCTGGTGTAATGTTTATTTCTGATGGACTGAAGAGCCCAGACTGTCAGCTGCAGATACTGAGGTATTAAGTATAAGAGATAATGTACAGTCAGCAATTCTCAATACTAATGTGTGTCTGTAGTTGATCACTACAGATCATGTGTGTGTGTGTGTGTGTGTGTGTGTGTGTGTGTGTGTGTGTGTTTTTGATTGTCTGACTTTGTGTGTGTCTGTAGGTTGTCAGGCTGTATGGTGACAGAGGAAGGCTGTGGTTATTTGTCTTCAGCTCTGAGTTCAAACCCCTCACACCTGAGAGAGCTGGATCTGAGCTACAATCACCCAGGAGAATCAGGAGTACAGCTGCTCAAACACAAACTGGAGGATCCAAACTATAAACTAGAGATACTCAAGTATGTTTAGCAATGTGATAAATTGATTGGTGTGTGAATGATGCAGATCTACACTAATGTGTGTTTGTGTGTTTATAGTGTGGATCATGGAGGAGAGATCATGATGACAGCAGGACTGCGAAAGTGTAGGTCTACAAACACACACACAAACATGTCTGTCTTGCTATCTTAGTGGGGACATTGCATAGACTACTGATTTTCTATCAGGTTAATAATATTCTCTATCAGGTGACCCAACCCAGATGAAAAATTAGTAATAAAATTAAAAATAAATAGACACATTACAGGAAACACGAGTGTCAGGTCCATTTTAAAATGCAACATTTTTCTGTCTGTTGCTCTGGTTATTATAACAGGGTCAATCATCACAATTTCAGATTCAGTCCTACATTTTAATAGGTCTGTAAAGTTTCTCATGAAACTTTACAGTGTGAACTGTAACAGTACTTAACAGTACTGTAACTGCACTTTTGACAACACCACTCTGTGCTGTTTTAGGTCTTCAAAATAAGATCTGAATCACTAGTTGCTGTCCAAAATTTTGGACTTAGCCAATATAGTCAGTATACACACACAGTGTAGGATATCAAAAAGAGTCAGACAGTTATAATGTGATCGGAACTTTGCTAAAACTGACCAAGCAGCAAGAAATCCAGTGGGTCCCAAAAAAACAACAGAATTTGTCAAAAACTAAATTCCTGCACCCCTCTCTAGAATGGTACAGAGACTGGCTTTACTTATGCATTAGATAACTTCAAATGAATGTTAAGACTTACAGAAAACGTTCAATTTAATTAAATGGCATAATTGCATATCGTATCTGTCACCCACACATGTGACTATCATGTTCTAATCTAATTATGTAATTTTTAATAACTATTTAATAGTTTATAGGTATATATTTGGACTTGGAATGTGTGTGTGTGTGTGTGTGTGTGTGTGTGTGTGTTTGTGTGTGTGTGTTGATTTATTTATTAGGTTAGAAACATAACTACAAGATGATGTCTAATTAGTTAAAACACCATTAGGGATGTGTCTAACAGTAAAGTTTGGAAACCCATGACATGAACAGTTCTTTGTTCTTTTAAGCAAGCTTTTGTCATCTTTTTGGGCTTTTTGAGGTGTTGCTAGATGGGGAAAAGGATGACAAAGTACAAATTGCATATATTCCTATAAACTGGGAATTTCACATTTACTCTCTTAAAACTAATTTTTTCCTCATTTTCTCTCTTCCTGCAACTTGTGTGAATGTGTGTGTTTATGTGTTAGATTAGTTTATATTTCTTAGATTTGTCCAATAATAATGCTTGTTTGTATTAAAAATAGAAGTGTCTTGTTTATTGTACACGTAAATGTCTTAAATCTTTTTACTGTGCTAGTAAATACTTGGATATTATTACCAGTTGCAGAACTGATAGTAATGGCCGTTCAGTTAATTGCTGACTGATTCAGTTGATTAGCTCCAAATTCCCTATAAATGCCATTATTAATTCCCTTACAACTAAAGCTAAATTTACCTGTTTCCGTTACAACAGACATCTTCACTGTTGTGCTGTTCTTGATGTTTCTCTCTTCTTGTGTTCAGATGCCTGTGATCTCACTCTGGATCCAAACACAGCAAACTCTCGACTCGTTCTGTCTGATGAGAACAAGAAGATCACATGTCTTAAAGATCATCAGCCGTATCCTGATCATCCAGACAGATTTGATGAGGATCCTCAGGTTCTGTGTGTTGAGAGTCTGACTGGACGCTGTTACTGGGAGACTGAATGGAGCGGAGATGATGCTGAAATATCAGTGTCATATAAAGGTATCAGCAGGAAAGGAGGGAAAGACTGTCGGTTTGGATTTAATGACAAATCCTGGAGTCTGTGGTACTTCAACTACAGATTCACTGTCCGTCACAATAATAACAGCACTGACGTTTCTTTGCGTTCTCCCTCTAATAGAGTAGGAGTGTATGTGGACGTGTCGGCTGGATCTCTGTCCTTCTACAGTGTCTCTGACACACACACACTCACACACTTACACACATTATACACCACATTCACTCAACCCCTCTATGCTGGATTCAGGGTTTATCAGATCAACTCCTCAGTGTCTCTGTGTCAGATTAAACAATTGAGGGACACTCTGTGAATCTCTTTCTGATGTTCATACACACAAAGCCAAATCTCACATCATTACATTTGTATTAATTCATTTTCAATGTTTTTTATTGTCATCTAGAATTTATAAATGTAGATCATACTGTTTTAAATTTTTAATAAGCGAAGTAATAAGGTTGCTTTAATATTTATATTGTAAACTGATGATCAAATGTAATAAAAGTACATTTGTGATGTAATCATGAACATGTCTATGAATCCCTGATGCGAAGTGATGACAGTATGAATATCCATGAATGTGACTGAGATCAGCAGAATGAAACAGAGGTTGAATTTAATTAGAATATTTTTTTTATTTTTCTGGCTGCAGTGAGTTTCTGTCATCATTACTCACATAAACATCAGATTAATTTCAGAAACAAACCCAACAGACAAACACTAAAGTAATCTCTAGTAATCAACAAGCCTCACAGTAATGGGTATTTAGGCACCATGCAAACCACACAATTTCTATTTTCTGTTTGACGGTTTTGATTCAAGATGCTGTTTTCCTTCATCCCAGGCTTCTTTGAAAACTTCATGACTTTAGCTCAGTGCTGCTCAATCATCTTTAGTCCTGCTGCTGGTTTCTACCACCACTTCTCTGATCAGTCTTGATCATTTCACACCATTATTGTACATTTAGACTGCAGTTAGAATAAAGTCCCAGTGTCCTTCTTTTCTTTTAGTTAAAATGTTATAATCAAAATACAACCATGTACCATTTAGAAAACAATTTAACAGAAGTGACAAACACTTAACTTCCAGAAATGTGTGGTTAATTGTAATATTCAGCTGAATGAGACATTTTTTAATCTCAGATTTTAGTGTTTTTTTTTAAATGAGACAAATCTGCTATTATTATCTCAAAGCTGTTATTTATCAGTTTTATGTTATTTATCATTGTCAAACTCCAAAATTAGTTTATTTTTAATTCTTAAAAATGCCATTATTTTATTTGAAAAAAAGTGAATCATTTTATATTTATGACATTTTAGTTTGTCTTGTATATTTTTTTCTTAGACCAGAGAACGTTTTAAGCTGTCACATGATCGTGTTACAGCGCCTCTCAGATGTTAAAAGTGCCACTATAGGGAATTAACAGTCATTTTCATGAGAATAAATCAATAAAATGTATTTAGAGATTGGGGAAGCCATTATGTTACACACTTCAGTGCAGTAGGAGGCGCTAAACACATTTACCGATAGACTGTTGTTGACACCTGAGCCCTCTTGCGCATGCGCGTTCTGCATCTCTAGGATACACCTTTGGGTCGAAACCGAAAGTAAGGCTCGATACTTGCGTAATGATAATATACATTTTTAAGACTTTAAAACGGACATAAATACCACATCACGGTAAGTTCAGTTATAAGTTTTTGATATCATGTCATATTATTGTACAATGTTTTCGTATTCGAATTGATTAAAACTCGACCTTTAAACCGTTGTAGTAAGTTGTGACGCAGTAAAATTGGATGATTGCAAGTTCATCTTCAGGTTTGTGATAATATCGAGCTCTAGTGATGCTTTTTGCAAATTAATATTACTTTACTTATTCTTTACTTATATGCAGAGGTGGGCGTTAGGTTTGGGGATAACAGTGGCATATAAGTATAATGTTATTTTTGGCTGGTGTTAATCAAAAAGAAATAAATCAACTAATCTTTAAGCAAATAACTAGATCAACGCAACGTGTTTTTAGTTAGGATCGTGTTAACTAATGCTTCACGCTCACAAACATATTCTCACAACATTACACGACACTGGAAAGACATTTTCTGGTCAAAAGGCTGCTCCTCCAAACATTAGGCTATGCAAAAAATAACCTACTTAATAAATCACTTAGTCTTTTAATAAAAACGTTTTAATCAGTTCTCCCTATTAGCGTGATATGTCATGATAATCTCATGAATGTATGTGTTGTTGTTTTTTCCGTTGTACATCCATGCCATAGTTCCTGTGGTCAATAACCTCTTGTTTAAATTTTGCAAAGCAAATTTGGAGTTGACATCAGTGTCACATAATATTATTCCAGTTGCCTTCAAAATCTGCAAAGACAAAGTGTTTTTAGATTTACTTTATTATAGCAAACGTCTTTAATGAAAACTATGATTTATGGCTATTATGTTGCATATTTTATGGAGGAGCAGCATTTTGATAAAACAAAATGTCATTGAGTTGTGATACAATGTATTCAGATGAAACTGTCAATAATCATACTTAACTTGTTTCTTTGATGTCATGTGCAGTGCCATAATATCCTGAATTTGTCCACAGTAGGTCCAAGCTATATACTATTACAGATTACAATACACAAACCACCTTCCTTATTTTTAACATCAAAACAGTGCAGCCATTTGTAACTTAAATATGAGAGATGTCCGGTGTCATAAACAATTAAATTCAACATTAACTGCACCTTGTTAGTAGTTATTTACCTATAATGGATAATGAAACAGAATGTGAGATTTTTTTTTTTTTTTTTAGTTTAAACATTGCTGCTGCTTTTCTATAAAAAAAAAAAAAAAAAAAAAAAAAAAAACATTTTTTATGACTATAAAAAAAATACACACCGATATTAAACATCTAGTTTGTGGTATTTCAGCATGAAGGAAAGATAAATAATACAATAAATCATGTCAGATAACTTCAGTTTAATGTGAAAATTAAAACAAATTAGCAGACTTTTAGAGGGGAAAAGTAAAATGAAAGACTTAAAATGAAATGAAAGACAGTCACATGGGTGCATAAGCGTGCAATATTCAAATATTAAATATTTAAAGCAGCTCTCATCTAGTTACCCTTTTTCTCTCAGTCTCTTTCCCGTTATGATACAGTGGTGAATCCTGAGTGAATCAGAGGAGATTTAGCGGCAGGTGATGAAATAAATGGGTTCAGGCAATCAACAGCACTGATTCAGAATTAATGTCTATTGCTGCACTGATGTGGGTTTAGATCTGTGCTTTGTACAGCCTGACATGTTCTTGCACTCTAGAGTAAACCATCACTTTGGTTTTGTTATTTTGGTGCACATAAGGATCCTCCACAGACTGCTGCAACAAAGTTGGAATTCTCTAGCTCTCTAGAATGTCATAGTGTGTGTGTGTGTGTGTGTGTGGGGGGGGGCATTAAGGTTTGTTTTTACTGGAATAGTCAGAATGTTATGTAATTTTATGTTATTTGTTCTCTGTGTTTCCATATGCAGGTAAGAAGTCAGTTTGTTATGGAGAACAGAGAGAGCAGTGAGAGATCTTCATCTCCTGATTCCAGCAGTGTGTCTCTGAAGAGTGATGCATCCAAGCGTGGTCCTCCACATTTCAGTGATAAAACGGTGACCCCTGACCCCAGGTGAGACACACAACTACTAATTTACAAACGATTGATCCTATTTTCATGTGACTGAGTATGATTAGTAAATTGTGAAAGGCTATTTTTTTATTTATAAAAAATAGTGTGCATGTACTGTATGTTTCAGAGTTACACAAGTTCAGATGCTTCATCAGTTTGGGAAAAAAAGTTTCTTGAAATCTTATTTCAGTTCTGATATATTTACTCATGAAGATCTTTAATATTCAGCAGACTTAGACAAAATGACCAGCTCACACAGAGATGATGGTCTTTAGCCTTTACTGTTTTATCATTTATATCTTAACGTCCTCCTTGTTATAAAAAAAAATCATTTATTTAATCAAGCTTCAAAAATGCCTTGTTTGTTAACATACACTGTCTCCACAGCAAGACATTGACAATTTTTTTATACATCAGGGATGTCAAACTCAGTTCCGGAGTTTAGTTCCAAATGTGCTCCAACACACAAACCATGTATTTTTCAAAAAAGCTTGCAGGACTTGATTAGCTTGATTATGTGTGTTTAATTAGGGTTGAATCTAAATTCTGCAGGGTTGTGGCTCTCTAGGAACTCCATGAGTTTGACACCCATGTTATACATCATCTCACCACTGGCTTTGCACTTAACCCTTGTGCGTCAAAAAAAAAAAAAGTTACACATAGGTGCAGAATGGACAAAAATGTCCATGTCCAAAAACTGTCAATAAAATATGATTTATTCATATTTTTTAACCAGCATCTGTTCCATCCATAGATACCAAACATTCATTAATTGTAACCCTTTAAATGCTGGTTTGTTTACATAATGCCACAGGTGTTTTTTAGTTTAAAAAAAAAGAAAAAAAAGTAGTTAATTTCCATACACTAAATGCTAAGCAGAATTTTTTTCTTTGCTTATTAGATTATTGGGTGTGTCAGTGAAGAACAACAACATTAATTTTGAGGCATTTATATTTTATGTAGTGTTAGATTTTCTTTTTTTAGGTCGATAATGGACAAAAATGTCCATGTCAAAAAACTGTCATAGAAATGTTATATATTAATATTTTTTTACACTTTCACTGACAGTTTTTTTTATCAGCATCTCTTTTGTTCATAATTACCAAACATTCATTCATTTTCAGAATTGTAATGCTTTAAAAGATGGTTTCTTCAAATAATGCCACTGTGTTCTATAAAAATTATAATTATTACAATTATTTTATATATACTATAATATTCGGTACTGAAAAGGTTCAAGCAGGACTGGACAGTTTTGATGCGGGCAGTGGAAGTGGCCATGTGGGACCTGGGGTCATACCCAGTAGCGCAGTGTCTCAGCATGAGTAGAAGACCAAAGAATCTGGCCATGTTTTTAATTCCACTGAGAACGTGCTGTCTCCTCCATGTGCTCACTCTCGGGGCTGTCATCAGAAGAACAAGAGCTATCAAAGGGGTCAGACTCCAGCACAAACTAAATGTCATCCTCTGACCTCAACTCTTCATCCTCAGCTTCTAATGCACCTGTGTGCTTGCTGTCAGTAGGCAACACTAGCTCCAGAGCAGAAAATGCTGATAGTGTAGTCTAATTGATTTCATACAAAGTTTGAAATCAATTAGACTACACTATCAGCATTTTCTTGTGGTGAAAAACAATGGGGCTTCTGAACTTCTACATCAAATTCAAGCTCACCTTTTATCTCTGTACAAAAACAATAACAAATGAAAAAATGCAATCAAGGATTAAAATGTGTGTTTGGGTGAAAAAGAAAAATCCTCAAAGCTCATTAACCTTTTTTGACCTTATTCCTAGTTTTCTCATGACCCTATGACCCTGCCAAGGGTGAGACTTATATACATGGAATGGGATTTTTGATTGCCAGTACAATATCATTTCTTTCAAAGTAATTACACACATTCATTTTTCAGTAAACACATGCAAACCACACTCTGACATCCTTACCAACATACCCACACAATTATAGCTGCATTATTTTTGCAATTGACTCTATAATAGGCTATAATATGCATAAGCAGAAAACACAAATAAAGTGAGTATTTCTTTTCAAAAATGGCACAATCTAGTAAAAAATGGTAAAAACATAAAATTTGAAGCCTTGCCTATAGAATGATTGCTTTTTATAGTCAAATATTGCATTTTATAGTCAAATGGCCCTGGGTTAAAAAATTGTAGTTTTTAATGGGTTTCAATGTGGACATTTTTGTCCTTAATGTCCTGAGTGTGAGTATTTTTGTACGGAGAGTAAAATTGATTTTATTTTTTTATTTTTTTTGAAGGAAATGAGGGTGAAATATTAAAATTTCAATAAAAATAATCACCTGAGCCAACATTTAAGCAGTTGGCATTAACACAGGCACACTTTTAACAAAAAACAAAACTGAAATGGACAAAAATGTCCATAAGGTCGCACAAGGGTTGAGTAAAGGATGTGATGTTTTGGTGACCTATGCTTGGAATATGTGCTCGGCATATAACCCATCCAAGTGCACACACACAGTAGTGAATACACACACACACACACACACACACACACACACACACACACACACACACACACACACACACACACACACACACACACACACACACACACACACACACACACACACACACCGAAACAGTGGGCAGCCATATTGCTGTGGCGCCCGGGAAGCAGTTGGGGGTTCGGTGCCTTGCTCAAGGGATTCACCTCAGACGTGGTATTGAGGTTGGAGAGTGCTGGACTTTCACAGTCCCCACCTACAATCCCTGCCGGACCTGAGACTCAAACCCGCAACCTTTGGGTTACAAGTCTGACTCTTTAACCATTATATCAAGGCTGCCCCCCTTAACAGCTGACACTTTTAGCTGAATGCAAGTATCACATCAAAAGTAAATAGAACCCAGCCACTTGGGTCGGCTGACAAATGGAATTTTATTTTAATGGCATCTCGGATTGAGTGTGAGGATTATGGGTTTCTTTTTTTCTTTCTTTTTTTTTAGCATTTGGACTGCAGATTTTTGTTTTGTAAATGAGGTACAGTGTGTAATGAGAGCTTGTGAAGAAATTTTTATTGAAAGATGAAGCAGTCAGCTGTACTGGATCTGTCAGCAGCTGCTTCATGAAACATAATTTATCAATTTCATAATGCTTTGTCAGTAAATTACGGTTTTGTATGTATAATATTTTCCTATTCAATGACATTAGCCAATCAAAACAGTGACCATTTACAAGCCTTAAAGCCTGTAAAAAACAAAGGCTACATTTTGGGGGAGTCTCGAGCCCTAAATGATGAACCCTAGAGATGAGCCCCCTGATTTAAATTGTTATGTTGTTTAACTTGTTATATGGGTAAATGGTGTGTGTGTTTGGACAGGAGACAGCAGGAACCAGGGACACAGAGAGATGATTTAGGGGTGTTTTATTTCACCACACCTCAATTTTAATTTTGAAATTGAAATGTACAACATTATTATACAGAAAAAACGCATGAGTAACATCTGTATTTATTAAATATGTGATTAACATTTAAATTTTATTCATACATTAAATCCTTGTTTCTTGTTTCTGCAGAGTGTTTAAAGATGGTCGGACTGAAGAACTGCAACAGGATTCTCCTGAACCAGTGAATGAAGTTCTTCAAAGATTCAAAGAGCAGCACAAAAACAGCATGAGGAAAAAGTATGAGAGATTATTTGAGGGACTGAAATTGTATCAGAATGAAACCCTCCTGAACAGGATCTACACACAGCTCTACATCATAGAGGGAGAGAGAGAAGGAGTGAATGAAGAACATGAGGTTTTACAGATGGAGAAAACAGCCAGAACAAAACACTCACAAGACACTCCGATCTACTGCAATGACATCTTTACAGCCTCACCTGGACCAGGATATAAGAAGAAGAAGAAGAAGAAGAAAGACCAAATCAAGACTGTTCTTACTAAAGGCATCGCTGGAATCGGAAAAACCGTCTCTGTGCAGAAGTTCATTCTGGACTGGGTCGAGGGAAAAGCCAATCAGGATGTAGATTTCATGTTTGTGCTTCCATTTCGAGAGCTGAACTTGATCCGAGATCATCAGTACAGTCTTCACAGACTTCTGCTGGACTTTCATCCTGAACTTCAAGATCTGGACTCAAAGATTTATGAGGAGTGTAAAGTTGTGTTCATCTTTGATGGTCTGGATGAAAGCAGAATCACACAGATGTTTTCAGATGATCAGAAAGTTTGTGATGTGACTGAGACTTCATCAGTGGGTGTGTTGATGTCAAACCTCATGAAAGGAGAACTGCTTCCCTCTGCTCTCATCTGGATCACCTCCAGACCAGCAGCAGCCAATCAGATCCCCTCCAAATACATCAACCGTCTGACAGAAATTCAGGGATTCAATGAGCCTCAGAAGGAGGAATATTTCAGGAAGAGAATCAGTGACCAGCATCAAGCCAGCAGAATCATCTCACACATCAGAAGAGCAAGAAGCCTCCACATCATGTGCCACATCCCCGTCTTCTGCTGGATCTCATCCACTGTGCTTCAGAAGATCCTGGAAGAAGATCTGAGTGCAGAAATCCCTCAAACTCTGACTGAAATGTACATCCACTTCCTGCTGATTCAGATCAACATGAGGAACCAGAAGTATGAAGAGAGAGATCCAGAGAAACTCCTGCAGTCCAACAGAGAAGTGATTGTGAAACTTGCTGAAGTGGCTTTCAAACAGCTGATGAAGGGCAATGTGATGTTCTATGAGGAGGACCTGATTGAGAGCGGCATAGACGTCACTGATGCCTCAGTGTATTCTGGGATTTGCACTGAGATCTTTAAGGAGGAATCTGTGATTCATCAGAGGAAAGTTTACAGCTTCATCCATCTGAGCTTTCAGGAGTTTCTGGCTGCTTTCGGTGTGTTTTATCATTATGTAATGAAAAATACTGACACATTGCAGTTTTTGGATGTAGTTTATAATCTGCATAAGGAAGCAGTAGATAAAGCCCTTGAGAGTAAAACTGGACACCTGGATCTGTTCCTGCGGTTTCTGCTGGGCGTCTCACTGGAGTCCAATCAGAGACTCTTACAGGATCTACTGACAGACACAGAGAACAGCTCAGAGAGCATCAGGAGAACCACACAGTACATTAAAGACAAGATCAAGAGTCTTAATGATAATGATGGACTGTATGTACATGCAATTAGTGAGCAACACAAACAAGTTAAAAAGCATCTCTCAGCTGGTCAATCCATCAATCTGTTCCTCTGTCTGCTGGAAGTGAAAGATCAGACTCTGTCCAGAGAGATTCAGGAGTTTCTGAAATCAGACAAACACTCAGAGAAGGAACTCTCTCCTGCTCACTGCTCAACAATCGCCTACATGCTTCAGATATCAGAGGAGCCGCTGGATGAGCTGGACCTCAAGAAATACAGCACATCAGATGAGGGGAGAAAAAGGCTGATACCAGCTGTGATCAACTGCAGAAAAGCTATGTGAGTGTGTCATGAATGCCTTTTCATTGTTTTATTTTGCTTGAGGTTCATTTATAATGTTAGTAAAGTTTTTGCTCAACAGTCATGCATTTGCAGAAAATTTTTTTCCAGTCTCAGTCTAACTTTTTAGTAAATGATTGCTGCTGTGAATGTCACGTAATTGCATGTCTCTTCTCATCACCCCATTTCACCACTACTACATGCTTTCATTCAGGTAAAGTAGGTGTTTAAATGCTTTTCTGGAGGCACTCATATGCAAATAACTACAACAATGCAACACCACAATGTAGAGGAAGTAGAAAAGAGTTCTTTTGGCAGCTCAGGGGAAATTTGAGTAATCTCATATATCCAAATACAATTCCACATGTCTAAATGCATTCAACAAACATGAAAGTCCTCAGATGAGTCTGAAATTTTGAGTTACCGTACTGAAAACATTTCTGCTAAGATAGAAAAGAAGTTTCAGAGAGAAAACATATAATGCAGCATAATAATGCAGCTGATGAAGAAAGTAATAGTAAACTAAAATATTTGTATTTAAGCAGTAAGGATTTAATCTCTAAAAAAAGTTAAAAAACAAACAAACAAACAAAAAAAAAGAGGATTGTTGAGAGGATTCTCCCAGACACATTATTCAAAACATTGTTACATTTTTCTGTGTATATATTTCAAGCACAGCAGAAGCTGAAGGAACAATCCAGAGCTCATCTGATCTCTGAACTTAAACATGAATGATAAAATGATCAGAGAATCTCCTGACACTCAGGGGATAATCTTGTGATTTAGGCTGGAATGTTAAAATATTTTGTTTCAGGTTCCTGAAGTCAGTCAACTGGCAACATCCAAACACATATTTAATGTTATTTCATCATTGTTTTTTTTTTTTATGTTAATCTTTTCTAGTCTTTCTGGCTGTAACCTCACTGCTCAGTGTTGTGAGAGTTTGTCATTAGTTCTTCAATCCTCAAACTCTGTCCTAAAAGAGCTGGATCTGAGTAACAATGACCTGCAGGATTCGGGAGTGAAGCTTATCTCTGATGGACTGACAAACTGTCAACTGCAGATACTAAGGTAGGTTTATTGAATAAGTGTATTGCATACAAATAAACAGTGGACATGCTTTTTCTACAGTGCATGAAAATAATGCACACTATTAAAATATTCAGTTAAGATTTAATTATTTCGAATGCAAACTGACTTATTTCATTATATATTACATGTTGTATCAGTTCTACATGATTTTTTAAAAGCAGTAAAAACACCCATTCCTTCAACCAAAGCAAGGAGTCTGCAGATGAGAGTTTTAAGCAAGCACTTGTGGAACAATGTTGTCCTGCACCTGAATTTGACATTACATTTTATATTGTTGTTTATCATATTCAACAACAGCATCAACTTGTTTTGTACACCATACGTTATTACGCACATGTGCAAAACTTTCAACCTGTTACAATGTTTACACGAACGGATTATAAAAAGTTCTGTTCTGAAATTTCAGTATTTCAGGGCATTTTTATTCTAATTGGGGTGTTTACATAAAACATGTTGATATACATTTACATTTAGTCATCTAGCAGATGCTTTTATCCAAAGCGACTTACAAATGAGGACAATGCAAGCAATCAGAATCAACAAAAGAGCAATGCAATGTAAGTGCTATGACAAGTCTCAGATTAGCTTAATGCATTATACGTAGCAATTTTATTTATATCGTAGACATTATGTTTAGTAAAAAAATTTTTAACTTTAAATCCAATTGTAATCGAAATACAATACCCAATGTAAACACACCAACTAAATGATGTTCACACAATTGTAGAAAGTTTGTGTTTTTGTAGATGATGAAACTGTTTTGATCCATCTTTAGGTTGTCTGGCTGTATGGTGACAGAGGAAGGCTGTGGTTATTTGTCTTCAGCTCTGAGTTCAAACCCCTCACACCTGAGAGAGCTGGATCTGAGCTACAATCACCCAGGAGAATCAGGAGTCCAGCTGCTCAAACACAAACTGGAGGATCCAAACTATAGACTGCAGAAACTCAAGTATGTCATACACTAATACTATCATACTAAATGTGTGTGAATGATGCAGATCTACTTTAATGTGTGTTTGTGTGTTTATAGTGTGGATCATGGAGGAGAGATCAGGATGACAGCAGGAATACGAAAATGTAGGTCCACACACACACACACACACACACACACACACACACACTTTTGTATGACTGTCATTGTGAGGACATTCATTTATATAATGCAGTCACCTTATAAATCACAACAAAATGAACTTTTACCTTAGCCTAATTCTAGTAAGCTTAATAAGCTTAAAGGGGTCATCGGATGCAAAACTAACTTTTATATGTTGTTTGAACATAAATGTGTGTTGGCAGTTTGTGAACACAACCACCCTACAATGATAAAAAAAAACACCCAGTGGATTTTTTTTAATCTTTAAAAGTAATATTGCCTTTTTAAAATCAGTTCATTCTTAGTTCGTTCATTTCTTGTGGGTGTGATAACACACAGACAGAGGCTGCTCCCACGATAGTTGATTGACATTAGCACCTCACCTTAGCCCCGTCCTCACTGAGCTCAAACAGTCCGAATACGATCGTCATTGTGTGACTCAGGTGCAGAGTGTTACGATATTAAAGTGTCTAGGAAATATACATAACATTAGAGATATTAAAACACTACTGGCGTGTGGAATGTGGTGGAAGGAAACATGACAGACAAGTTCTGAGAGAGAAATTTGACTGGAATTTTATTTTACAACAAGCCGTAGCCACGGAATCCAGTCAATGCAATTATATGTATGTGGACTATGTACAATGCAATAAATAAATAACGAAAGAAAGAAAGAAAATGGGAAAGAACTTAAGTGGCGCCAAAGAAAATAACAAAACATAACAAAACAATCCTTAACTAGTCCCTAAGCCTAACCAAAGAAAAATGCAGAAAACAAACCGAAATCTTCGCGCATGAGCGCCTAGATAACCTAACTAATAATAAAAATACAAGGGTTGGCGCTCACCTCTTACCTAGTGTGTATATACACAAAAACAGCTACGGGCAGAATGTATATCGCGATATACTAACCTGATGTTCCTTCCCAACATAGCTTTGCAGCTGAAAACTCTTATTATATTCTCATATAGTGATACACACGTAATACGAATAAGTTACCAAATATAAATATAATCACTTAAGCACATAGCACACTTCTCCAGGTAGATTACATTAAACAGGTAAAAACTCTCAAGGAGTATACAAAAACTCAGCACGCCGCATAACAGCTTGCTGCCGCAAGAGAGGGAGAGAGCAAGTGAAGGAACCCGCCATCTCTCTTAAACCAGCTGGACTGCCTCTGATTGGTTCTGGTGCTCCGCCCTAATGATGACTGACAGATGAGTCAGCCAGTCACAGCGACCTAGAGGTGGGATTAACAGAAAGAAAACTCAATGAACGCACAACACACGTGTAGTGCATCAGCGAGTAAAAGCATCAACATTCCCACGCCAGCGAAACGCACGTGGAACGTAACACCCTCCCCCTTAAGAACCAACTATATGTAGAAAAAAAAACTAACATATAGTTGTTCGAACGAATGTACTCAGACGCCGCAACAGGCAACTCTAGACAGTGCATCCGCGATCACGTTTTCTACGCCTTTCTTATGTTTGATAATTAAGTTATATCCCTGCATAATCAGAGACCAGCGCATCAAACGCTGATTCTGATTATACATGCGAGACAAGAAAACCAACGGATTGTGATCGGTAAACACTGTAACTGGGCTAATACTTGATCCAACATATACATCGAAATGTTGAAGGGCCATCAGCAACGCTAATGCCTCCTTCTCGATCGTCGAGTAGTTTAACTGGTGTTTGTTAAACTTACGAGAGAAATAACAGACGGGATGGTCAATACCATCTTTATCTCCTTGAATTAGCACAGCTCCAGCACCCACATAACTCGCATCCACATCGAGTTTAAAAGCAGAATCAAAGTCTGGAGCGGCCAAAACAGGTGCATTACACAGAAGATCTTTGACCGAGTTAAAAGCATGCTGACATTCAGCAGACCACAAAAACGTTTGCGATGGACTGAGGAGTGAAGTTAACGGCTGTGCAATCGTCGAAAAGTTTCTACAGAAACTGCGATAATAGCCGGCCATCCCTAGAAAACGACGAAGTTCTCGACGGGTGGTTGGAGCAGGGAATTCGGATATCGCAGTGACTTTCGCTTCGATTGGGCGCACTTGCCCCTGACCCACTTCCTTCCCCAGATACGTGATTGTAGCCTGACCGAATTCGCATTTAGCTAAATTCAAGGTCAACGAAGCTTTCTCTAATCGCTCGAAAACAGTTCTCAATAAAGAGATGTGCTCTGACCAGTCGGACGAGTAAACTACCAAATCATCAAGATATGCGTTACACTTAGGCACCCCGGACAGCACAAGATTTACGAGTCGCTGAAAAGTGGCCGGTGCGTTACGCATGCCGAAAGCCATCACAGAGTATTGCATGAAACTGTCGGGTGTCACGAAGGCGGAGATGTTAGAAGCACGAGCCGTAAGCGGTACCTGCCAATACCCTTTTAATAAATCTAATTTACTGACATAACGAGCCGAACCGATGTTGTCAATGCAATCTTCCATACGCGGCAATGGAAAACAATCTGGTACAGTTACGGCATTAACCTTACGATAGTCAGTACAAAACCGAGCAGTGCCGTCGCTCTTCGGTACCAATAAACACGGAGAACTCCAGGGACTGCAACTGGCTTGAGCCAATCCATGCTCTAACAAATACTCAACCTCTTTCCGCATAAGGTCTCTCTTCACTGAATTCATGCGGTACGCATGTTGCTTGATCGGAACAGCATCACCCACATTAATATCATGCTCTAAAACTGTGGTGCGAGAAGGTACATCATTCAATAAAGCAGGAAAATCATTGAGTAGCTGCACAATATCACATCCTTGTTGTTCAGTTAAATGCGATATAATAGATGTAAGGTCAAACATTACCTCAGAGTTCTTAAGTCGCGCACATTGCTGGTAAGTGTGACGTATAATTACTCCATCCTCGGGATCAGCGAGTTCAACGGCAGCGCATGCTACCGAAACAGGAGCAGGAGATGACATAGGAACAGCAGTTTCCTCTACCGGCGAAACATCAGGCTGGACAGCTCCTCTGCAATAAAAGGTCTTTAACATGTTCACGTGACACACACGAGTCTTTCGTTTTCTATCGGGCGTTCCGATTACGTAGTCTGTATTACTAATTTTTCTGACCACCTCATATGGTCCAGAAAACCGTGCTGATAACGCGGAGCCTACCATAGGCAGCAATACCAACACTTTGTCGCCCTTGTTAAAGGAACGCTGTACAGATTTACGATCAAAAAGACATTTCATTTTTCTCTGCGCAACTTCGAGTGACTCTTTTGCCACCGAACAAGCCTTATGTAATCGTTCACGGAACTTGCTCACATAGTCCAACACATTCAGTGATGGGCTAGACTCAAAAGACATCAGGTCCTCCTTAAGCATCTTCAAGGGTCCTCTGACAGTGTGTCCAAAGACTAACTCAGCAGGGCTAAATCCAAGACTCTCTTGAACTGACTCTCTGATCGCGAATAGGAGCAACGGTACACCCTCATCCCATTCCTTATTTGTCTCCATACAATACTTTCTGAGCATTGACTTAAACGTTTGATGAAAGCGTTCGAGCGCCCCCTGGCTTTCAGCGTGATAAGCACTTGCAATTCGATGAGTTATGTTTAAACTGGATAATACTTGAGTAAAAATCTTCGAAAGAAAATTAGTGCCTTGATCTGATTGCACAACTTTTGGTAACCCAAATGTAGAGAAGAATTTTACAAGGGCTCTAGTTACAACAGGCGCTGTAATTTTTCTCAAAGGAATTGCCTCAGGAAATCTAGTTGCAGTGCACATTATAGTCAACAGAAACTGGTTACCGGTCTTAGATTTAGGCAAAGGCCCAACACAGTCAACGATAACGTGTTCGAACGGTTCTCCTATCACTGGAATCGGCACGAGTGGAGCACTAGGAATTACCTGGTTCGGTTTACCAGTGATTTGACAGATGCGACAGGTACGACAGAAATGTGTAACATCAGTTTTTAATCGAGGCCAAAAGAAATGTCTTAAAACTCTGTAGTAAGTTTTCTTGACTCCTAAATGTCCTGACAGATCGTGATCGTGAGCTAGAGATAGAACTTGCTGTCTGTAACAGGTTGGAATCACAATCTGATACACGTTAGTCCATTCAGCATCATCAGAAACATCAGAGCACCACTTACGCATCAGTAAACCATTCTCAATAAAATAAGCAGTTTTCCTCTCTCGTGCTTTCTCCAATGATACAGCAGCGGCAATGCAATTTTGTAAACTCTCATCCTCCTGCTGAGCAGCAATAACTCTCTCGCGCGTCACACACGGCTGTACATCAGGAGTGTTTAAAACAGGCAAATTTTTAACAGTCTTATTCTCATCGGGTAACGTGTCACTAATAAAAACAGGTGCAATAAAAGATGTAGCTAAATCTTCAGCATCCGTCTTACGAGACTGTGCTCGCGTGACTACACAGACTGGAAAAGTTTCGGGAAAAGACTTTGCCAGTTCATCAGGCTGGTCCGACACAACAGGATTATTAAATACCTCCAGCAATGGCATGACTTTCCCACCGGCTAAATCATTGCCCAGAATGAACTGTACTCCACATACAGGCAAACTCTCACGAACAGCTACCTTCACAAAACCTGTACACAGTTCTGACTCTAGATGAATCCGGTGCAACGGGACTTGAACAAGACCCATCTCTATGCCCTGCACTAGGACATGACTGCCACAAAAGGTTTGATCAGAAAACGGCAGTACATCAGCACAAATAAATGACTGCATTGCCCCAGTGTCACGGAGCAGATTCACGGGTATTTGCTCCTCCGAGTTTCCTGTGACAGAAATTAACCCTTCCAGCAAAAAAGGTGCGTAACTGGAATCAGGTTTATCATTTCGCTCAGTTTCAACAGGATCAACTAATTCTACAAAGCCAACGCTTTTAGGCACAGAATTCGATTGTTTTCGTTTTAACACAAAACACTCTGCAATCAAATGACCGGGTTTGTGACAATAAAAACATTCACGGTCCTCTTTCGATTTCACAATAGCAATTTTCGGACGTGATGAATTATTCGAACTCACTTGAAGTGGCATAGCTCTCTCAGAACGTGCAGGAATAAAAACATTTTTATGTGTCAGTGTAAATTCGTCTGCAAGGACAGAAGCTTGTGATACCGATGTCACTTTCTGTTCGTTTAAATAAACGACAACACGCTCAGGTAAACAATTCTTGAATTCTTCTAAAAGAATTAACTCTCGAATGTCTTTAAAATCATTTACCTTACTCGAAGTGCACCATTTATCAAACAAGACGCTTTTCTCCCTCGCAAATTCAACAAAAGACTGAGTAGAATTCTTTCGATGACTTCTAAACCGTTGCCTATAGGCTTCGGGTACAAGCTCATAAGCGCGCAATATTGCAGCCTTCACTGCTTCATAATTCACGCTATCCTCTAAGGATAATGTAGCACAAACATCTTGAGCTTTACCAGTTAGTTTGCACTGTAACAGCAACGACCAGACCTCTTTAGGCCACTGAAGTGTGGACGCAATCCGCTCAAATACATTGAAATACGAGTCCACCTCTGTTTCTCGGAATTGTGGTACGAGAGAGATGTGTCTGCTAACCTCAAAAGTGTTCCCTGTCGAGCCAGCATCTGCAGACTTCGAGTACAAGGGTGATGTAACCGGGGCCGGTGTTCTTTTAGCTGCTATCTCAAGTTCACGCAGCTTAATCTGTGTTTCCGCTTCAATTTCAAGTCTGCGAATTTCAAGTCGGAACTTCATATCTGCCTCCAGCCGACGACTTTCTGCACGTTCACGTGCCTCTACCTGCACTCGCGCTAAGCGAACTTTTAGTCGCGCACCACTTCCAGACCCTTCCGAGCCTGGAGAAAAAGGATCGGAGGGCGGCAAAACAGCCTTGGCCTCGGAGACCTCCACCCCAGCAGTTTCGCTCCGCTCCTCCTCACCAGAGCGACCGTCAGCTACAGCGGTAACTTCACCAACACCTGCAGACAGCGTTAGAACACCTAATTGCACCAACCCCAAAGACACAGCTGACCTAATCTCTGATTTACGCAGCTGTCTCGAGACAGTGATTTGGTAATGAGCAGCGATACACAACAGATCCTCTTTTCTACATTTACAAAGCTTTTCCACTGAGGGTGAACCTACGAAAACGTCTAAATCAAAATCAGCCATGCTTAATCCTATTAAAATTATTAACCAAATTCCAAAACAGCCCATCCGCTAATCACTACCTTGCGAGCACTAATACTCTACAGAAAAAAGAACTGAACACGGTCCTTCCACCACGCACACCAGCAGTAATCAATATCTCGGGAAAAACATGAACATTAATATTTTTAGATATCAATATTTCATGTATCCCAGACGAGCCCCCATTTAATGTTACGATATTAAAGTGTCTAGGAAATATACATAACATTAGAGATATTAAAACACTACTGGCGTGTGGAATGTGGTGGAAGGAAACATGACAGACAAGTTCTGAGAGAGAAATTTGACTGGAATTTTATTTTACAACAAGCCGTAGCCACGGAATCCAGTCAATGCAATTATATGTATGTGGACTATGTACAATGCAATAAATAAATAACGAAAGAAAGAAAGAAAATGGGAAAGAACTTAAGTGGCGCCAAAGAAAATAACAAAACATAACAAAACAATCCTTAACTAGTCCCTAAGCCTAACCAAAGAAAAATGCAGAAAACAAACCGAAATCTTCGCGCATGAGCGCCTAGATAACCTAACTAATAATAAAAATACAAGGGTTGGCGCTCACCTCTTACCTAGTGTGTATATACACAAAAACAGCTACGGGCAGAATGTATATCGCGATATACTAACCTGATGTTCCTTCCCAACATAGCTTTGCAGCTGAAAACTCTTATTATATTCTCATATAGTGATACACACGTAATACGAATAAGTTACCAAATATAAATATAATCACTTAAGCACATAGCACACTTCTCCAGGTAGATTACATTAAACAGGTAAAAACTCTCAAGGAGTATACAAAAACTCAGCACGCCGCATAACAGCTTGCTGCCGCAAGAGAGGGAGAGAGCAAGTGAAGGAACCCGCCATCTCTCTTAAACCAGCTGGACTGCCTCTGATTGGTTCTGGTGCTCCGCCCTAATGATGACTGACAGATGAGTCAGCCAGTCACAGCGACCTAGAGGTGGGATTAACAGAAAGAAAACTCAATGAACGCACAACACACGTGTAGTGCATCAGCGAGTAAAAGCATCAACATTCCCACGCCAGCGAAACGCACGTGGAACGTAACAAGAGGAAGACTCTAATTGAGCGATTGAGGCGTTCTGTTGTTGGATGTAATAATGAACATAGCAGTCGTCATTTACTCCCGACATCTGAGCCGCTGAAGACACAGAGGTTTAATATTACTTTCGTTTTTAAAATGAAAAGTGCTGATCCCGATCTACATATGCGTCTATGTTCGTGTGAATCATTCCTGATGCAGCTTCACCCACAGCAGAAGTGAGTATAAGGTTTTTTTATGCATCTTTGCAAATGGCCTTTCTTAATAATGTGCTTGTTGGCTAAAGTAAACATCACTTCCCAGGCAGATAGGGGCGGGGCGAGCAGAGCACGTTTGCATTTAAAGGGCCATACAATAATATGAGTTGATGTTTTGCAGAGCTGATTTTGACAAGGTAAAAGGGTGTTTTTTTTACACTACTATTGAGAATTTTTAACCAAAGTATATTATGGACTTTTCATTAAGACCCAAAAGAATCATATGAACTTGTGGAAAATGGGCATCCGATGACCCCTTTAATCCTTAAGTCTTAACCCTCAATCAGCCTTTCAAAGGGTGTCAAAGTTCTTTTTGTGTTTAGATGCCTGTCATCTCACACTGGATCCAAACACAGCAAACACTCGACTCATTCTGTCTGATGGGAACAGGAAGGTGACAGATGTGTTTAAACACCAGCCGTATCCTGATCATCCAGAGAGGTTTGATGATCCTCAGGTTCTATGCAGAGAGAGTCTGACTGGACGCTGTTACTGGGAGGTTGAATGGAGTGGATTTGCTGAAATATCAGTCACATACAAAGGGATTTGCAGGAAAGTAGCAAAACGTGAGTGTTGGTTTGGATGGAATGACAAATCCTGGTGTCTGTACTGTAGTTATGAAAGTTTCACTCTCCGTCACAATATGAACTTCACTGATATACCTGCTGTTCATTCATCCTCTAAGAGAGTAGGAGTGTATCTGGACTGGTCAGCCGGATCTCTGTCCTTCTACAGCGTCTCTGACACACACACACTCGCACACTTACACACATTCAACACTACATTCACTGAACCACTCTATGCTGGATTCAGGGTTTATTTGAAGTCTTCAGTGTCTTTGTGTGAGATTACACAACAGACACACACTTACACACTTTCACTGAAAGACTCTATGCGGGATTTAAGGTTTACATGAAGTCCTTAAATCCAAAATCCTCTTTTTCTACATCTACATGTACACAAACCCCGTTTGGATAAGACCAGTTTTCTAAACAACACTTGAGTTACATTGCTTATTACATAATGTCTGATTTCATGTACAGATTCATACAGTACTAACAGCTTCATGTTTACTATAGTGTGTTGGGGGTCATGTGCTGTGAGAATGGCAGGTGGTGTGCTTGCATGCATCATGTATGGTGTACAGTATTTGTCTTTTATTATTTATTGATAGAATTGTAATTTATTATAAAAAATATATGTAAGTAAACTCTGAAATAGAACAGTCTGTTTATAATAAACTTGCAAAAGTGAGCAGAGAAATCTAGTAAGTATCTTACACTTACCTGATCTTGATATTAAAATAAGCAGTCTCCATTTATTAATTTTATCATTTTATTTTTTGTTTGCCATCCATTGGCAAATTAAAATGAAATAAAAGCCTGTTTTTGGGGTGCAAGATAAGCACACAAATGGTAGCTAAAGTAGGTCAAAAAATAGTTTTCTTTGACATCCTCCTAGGAAACTAGTCCTGTCTGAGTAGGACTGAAGTAATCAAAATCTTACATCATTTTAATTTTAAAACATTTTTTTAATAGTTTTGGTCATTCTATTTAATGTTTGTAGTCATCTGCACTTACTGAAATGTAATATATGACATATATGTCCCTATATTATACGTGCTGTTGTCAAATGTGTTTTTTTATATGAAGTATATTATTATTGCACATACACATCTTCAGGATATATGAAGTCCTTACTATATACTAAATACACATGTTAAAATTATTTTAAACACATTAAAAATTATAATATATGTAAAGTCCATATATGTAAACAATATATGTGTGCTTTATATATGCAAGTTTATGTAAAGAATATAATAAGCAAATATTCAGTATGCTGATATAGAATTTATACAGGTTTATACAATATTATACAATTAAACTTCACAATTAAAAAAACAAACAAAAAAAAACCCTATATCTATTAAACGTTATATTTGTGGTATAAAGGAGACTACAGGCTGTTAGAAATGCATATTGGTCAAGCTCCAGCACTTTTTCTAAAATAACTGCAAGCAAACGACATTTTCATTTACATACTAATTATAAAATGCTTATTTTCAGTAAGATATTTTGTCTCTTTCTCAACAATGCATTTTACTTAGTGTGAAAGTCTTTGAAAGATTGAAATCACTGCAACATATTTTTTTCCCTATGAAATATGTGATACTGCACTTTCTTTTCTGAATAAAATCAAACGAACTGGTCAAACTTTCAATTTATACTAACTGGCCCTCATTTCTTTATAAAGAAATCACACAAAATGTTTTTCTAGCTTGTTAAAATCTTTTTTTTTTCTTTTTTTTTTCATAAAAGATGAAGATGACATGCTGGACCAATGTTTGAAAGAAGAGTGGGCCAGACTGACGTGGAAAACTAATTTAAAAAATATATTAAATTATAAAAGTAATTCAAAAAATTAAAAAGATACTCTAGATCAGTGGTTCTCAATTCCAGTCCTGGGGACCCCCTGCTCTGCACATTTTGCATGTCTCCCTTATTTAACACACCTGATTGAGATCATCAGCTCGTTAGGAAAGAGATCCATGAACTGAACTAACGAGCTGATGATCTCAATCAGGTGTGTTAAATAAGGGAGACATGCAAAATGTGCAGAGCAGGGGGTCCCCAGGACTGGAATTGAGAACCACTGCTCTAGATCAGGGGTGCCCAATCATGTTCCTGGAGATCTACTATCCTACAAAGTTCAGCTGCAACCCTAATCAGACACACCTGAACCAGCTAATTAGCACTTGATGATACAGCTGTGTTGGAGCAGGGCTGGAAATAAAGTCTGCAGGTAGGTAGATCTCCAGGAACAGGATTGGACGCCACTGCTCTGGAGTCTAGATACTGTCATGGATTTCTGTGAGCCAAACAAAGAAATTCAATTGCGAAGACTGAAATGAAAGACCAAACTGAGCTTTGCGCAGAGATACACAATAGTTTTGCTGTGGATTTTTTCTATTTACTTTGGGGAAATAGAACAAAAACAGACAATATTAACAGTGTTGTGTTTTAAGCATAATTATAAAATGTAACTATTTCTTTTATTGAAATGTATCAAATCAACATCACATTTGCAATTAAGCAGATTCAGGAAAAAAGCACTTTTGCTTGTGTGATTGCTTAAATATGTCAAATGATGAAAATATAATACAAGGACTTTTTTTTTTTTATCATTGCACATATCCCCTCTGTCATGTACCATGTCCACCCTGTCATGGAAGGCTTGGTGACAGCATGGACAGTAACTGAAGTTAGCTGAGCTGCATGAGAGGCATGCCAAAATTACATACATCCAGTCAAAGAAAATGTTATAAAATGAGAAAACCTGAGAGACTTAACATTGTACTTGTATGTGTGTAAATGTTTTTGTATTAAAACCTCATATTTTGTTGCATTATGTTCATGATGACTGAGTGAACTCTTTCCAACCACTGTTTATGAAAAAAGTTGCCAGCCACAGCAAGCATTTTTGATGATTTTCACTAAAATTTCATGGCCCGTAGAATATTTAGTTGTATGAATATCTGAAAAACATTTTATTTTAGCATGACACTTGAATGCAGGTAAGTTTCATAAAACAGCAAAAAAAAACTCTATTTATTTATTTATTTAGTTTTACATTTTAAAATTGTATTAATAAAATATTTAAAATGTATATTTATTTATAAACCAATTAAAATAAATAACTCAAATAACAATTTAACAGAAGTACCAAACACATAACTTTGTGTTAATTTTAATATTCAGTAACATAAAATTCTCACTTGCATAACATTGTTGAACATCAGTCACGCAGCACACAAGACGCTTTTGTGATTAAACTTTTTTTTTTACCGCACATATTTAGTTTGTCACATGATCGTGTTACAGCCCCTCAGATGTCAAAAGTGCCACTATAGGGAATTAACAGTCATTTTCATGAGAGTAGATCAATAGAATGTATTTAGAGATTGGGGAAGCCATTATGTTACACACTTCAGTGCAGTAGGAGGCGCTAAACACATTTACAGATAGACTCTTGTTGACACCTGAGCCCTCTTGCGCATGCGCGTTCTGCATCTCGAGGATACACCTTTTGTGTTTTTTTTTTTTTTTTGATACGCCTTTGTGTTGAAACCGAAAGTAAAGGGTCGATTGCGTAATGATAATTTACATTTTTAAGACTTTAAAACGGACATAAATACCACATTACCGTAAGTTCAGTTATAATCTTTTAATATCATGTCATATTATTGTAGGCTACAATGTTTTCTTATTCGTGTTGCTGTCATACTAAACTCGACCTTTAAACCGTTGTAGCGAGTTGTGACGCAGTAAAATTTGATGATTGCAAGTTCATCTTCAGGTTTGTGATAATATCGTGTGATTCAGCTTTTAGTTACGATTATATATATGGGATGTTATAATCATGCTTGTAATTCTGTTAAAATTAATCATCATTATTCATTTTAACATAATTACATTGATTTTTATATTGGAACATCAAAAATAAGAACGTAGTGGGCCTGTTCCTCATAGTGACAGTCCATTTGCTGCACTGCTGAGTTATATGTTTGATCATAACATACAAATGCATTTTTAATGACTATAAAAACCATTTAAAAACGGCTAGTTTGTGGTATTTTAGCATAAAGGCAAGATAAATAATACAATAAATCATGTCAGTTACCTCATCCTGTAACTTTAGTTTAATGTGATAATCCAAAACGTTTGCAAACTTTTAGAGGGAAAGAGTCACATGGATGCATAAGTGTGCAACATTCAAATATTAAATATGTTAAGTAGCCCCCATTTAGTTTCTCCTTTGCTCTCAGTCTCTTTCCAGTTATGATACAGTGGTGAATCCTGAAATATAAATCACTACATGCAGTTATGTAGAGCTCATGTTCGATCAGAGGAGATTTAGCGGCAATTGATGAAATTAATGGGTTCAGGCAATCAACAGCACTGATTCAGAATTAATGTCTATTGCTGCACTGATGTGGGTTCAGATCTGGGCTTTGTACAGCCTGACATGTTCTTGCACTCCTGAGTAAACCATTACTTTATGGTTTTGTTATTTTGGTGCACATAAGCAGTTTTGGGCAAGTTACCTCCAAAATGTAATACACTATATCTAATTCTATAAATCCAATTAAATGTGTCCATATTCGCGATGTATTTGAATGCTAAACTATTATGTAAACCAGGCTTTTTCCCTCACATGAGCAAATATGTGTTTGTCCCGAGCTCAATCTGAACTGCACAGATTGTACTACGCAGCATGCACTATCTATATTTGACTGACTGTATTTTATTCTGATTATGAACAGGCTGCAACTTTTGCAATGCTGTATCCTATGTTTGTGCATGAGGCACCGGCGTGATCGAACAGCGGAACAACTCCGTCATTTATGGTCATATATATAATTCAAAACTGCAGTGTGTTTACTTTTATTTCTGTCATCTGGGTTTCCTTTCCGTAAACTTTCGTAGAGCACTGCTCCACACAATAATGAACCAAACTCAGCATATGTCACTCAGTCTTTTCCTTTCGTTTTGAAAATCTATTAATTAGGTTTTTTAATCAAATATGTTTCGCGTATTCATGTTATATATAGACTATGATTTAATAAAAACAGATTTTGTTATTTTTAGTGAAACGTAATTTTTGTTTCTCCGTCTCCGCAGAGAATGAAAATGAAATGAGTTAAAATATGTTGTTGTAACTTGCGTTACTGAGATTGTAACAAGTAATATTATTACCCAAATTTTATTAGTAATGTGTTATATAACCGCATTACAGCAAAGAGTAATATACTGTAATAGTATTACTTTTGTAATGCATTACTCCCAACACTGCACATAAGGATCCTCCACAAACTGCAGCAACAAGGTTTGACGCACAGAATTCTCTAGAATGTCGTTGTGTATTTTACCTTAAGGTTTGTTTTTACTGGAATAGTCAGAATGTTATGTAATTTTATGTTATTTATTCTCTATATTTCCATATGCAGGTCTGAAGTGAGTTTGTCATTATGGAGAACAGAGAGAGCAGTGAGAGATCTTCATCTCCTGAACCCAGCTGTCCAGACAGTGTGTCTTTGATAAGTGACATTTCCAAGCATTCTCCTCCTCTTAATTTCAGTGATGAAGCAGCGACCTCTCACCCCAGGTGAGACACACGAGTACTACTTTATTAATGAAGGGATCTAATAATTTACAAATAATCC
>NC_133366.1:1977822-2013948 GCF_049309525.1 Garra rufa | reverse complement strand
AATAAAACAGCATATGCTGGTTAGGTATGTTTTAAAGCATGACTGCTGGTTTGACCTGGTCCCTGAGCTGGACTAGAGCTATATAAGATGGTCCTGGACATTCTTAGGTCTTCATGGGAAACAAGCTTATAAATCCTACATGTTTTGTGTGATGGGTGCATTTAGGCATAGAAAATACAGTTTGCATAAAAATCATTATGTCAATGGAATGTCCCCATAGACAATGAAAACCAATGTGTATGTGTGTGTGTGTGTGTGTGTGTGTGTGTGTGTGTACCTGGTATTCATCACGTTGTGGGGACCAAATGTCCCACAAGGATAGGAATACCAGTGGATTTTGACCTTGTGGGGACATTTCTTAGGTCCCCATGAGGAAACAGGCTTATAAATCATGCACAATGAGTTTTTTTGAGGAAGTAAAAGTGTGCACAATCTCCTGTGAGGGCTAGGTTTAGGTGTAGGGTAGGTGTAGGGCGATAGAAAGTACGGTTTGTACAGTATAAAAACCATTACGCCTATGGAATGTCCCATAAAACATGTAAACCAACGTGTGTGTGTGTGTGTGTGTGTGTGTGTGTGTGTGTGTGTGTGTGTGTGTGTGTGTGTGTGTGTGTGTGTGTGTGTGTGTGTGTGTGTGTGTGTGTGTGTGTGTGTGTGTGTGGTGTCGGTAAACGTACACTTTCGCAGTCCTGCTGTCACCCTGATATCTCCTCCGTGATCCACACTATAAACACACAAACACACATAAATGTAGATAATGCTAGGGGTGGGTGATCTAAAGAGTTTGTGTTGAGAAGTGAGCTCTTAAAATATAATTGTCCTTATGTCTCTTGTGGTCTTAGAATTCTGACCAATTGATAATACCTAGAATAATAAAATTGACCATGGCTGGTAGATCCTTTTCCTATTTAGCGCCCGTCTTTGGAACAGTCTTCCTGTAGCTTTTGGAACATACAACAGCTACAGCTAAAGTGTTTTTTTATTTTCACATTCTCCTTTTAAACACCTTTAAAATGTTATATGACTTGTTGGAAACAGACAAAAATGACTGAGCTACAGCCGTTTAAAAGCCATTTGCATTAGCTCTTAAAGGCCCCGTTTACACGAAGGGAAAACGCAGATATTTCCCTGCGGTTTGGCCTCTCATTTACACGAAAACCCCGTTTTTATCACAGAAAACGATTATTTCTAAAAACTCCGGCCAAAGTGGATAAATTAGAAAACGCCGTTTTCACGTTGTAGTGTGGACTGTGAAAACGGAGGCTTTTGAAAACGATGACGCATATTTATAGTCATGTGACGCATATTGTACTAGGGCTGCACGATTTGGAGAAAAAATCTAATTGCGATTTTTCTGATCAAAATTGCGATTTGCGATTTAAAATGCGATTTACTACTATTTCATAAAAGAGCTACAGGTTTGATATGGTGGTTTTAACAGCACCAAAGAAAGACCAAGCATAATCACAAAGTATGCTACACTGTTCTACTGTTTATTTAAAACCTCTTAAACATTGTTGCCTTTTTTTAAATAAAGTTGCCAGTTATCATGACAAATTAAGAAAATAACTACAGTATCTTATATAAAATTAAATTAACAATTAAAATTATATAATAAATAGGCTATTATTAAAATCTTTTATAAATATATATTATTTTATAATAAAATATAATTAATCTTAAACTTTTAGGAATCCAAACACACTGTAAACAATTTTACATCAGTAAAACACTGATAACCTACATTAAGAGACACCGCTGCTCCCGCTCATCTTTTCCAAATGGCGTTAACGTTATTTGCTCAGTACATGCAGTAGAGACCTGCACTCCTACGGGAGTATTATAGCGGGACCCGAGGCAACCGACTGCGGCGCGGGACAAAACTTGATGGGCGAGTGCGGCTGTTCGGGACGCGGGAAAATAAAATGATTCGCGGGACCCCCGCAAAGTAGAAATATCTAAAAGCAAAATATTGTTATTCATCTATTGCACAAAAGCAGCAAGAACAACTAGTATACAACTTACAGTTATTATTAGTAAGCACAAGGATAGGCAGTCATCAGAGGTGTTTAAGTTAGAATCCACTCACTGCTCAAACATTCTTGCACAGTGCTGAATATTGCGTGCTCGCGAATTAAAACACACGAAAGTGTAGACATTGTGAAAGATTCATTGTGCATAATATTCATTGTGTTAGAGCTTTATGAGATCGCATATGAACTGAGATGTCAACTTTAGCTTTGTCTGCTTGCATTCTGCTATGGATACACACAGTAGCTCATGCTTGCTCTTCTGTTAAGAATAACAGTGGTTTGTGAATGTTGATGCTTAGTCTATATAACAAATATTTTATCAGGAGCGTTTATGCTGGGGTTTTGTGAAATTACGAGATGTTACAAAACTGTTTCATGTAAATTCAATTGATGTACTGAAAAAAAACTATATAGGTTACTTTTATGCGGGCAGGAGCGGGACAAAACATGAATGTCGAGGCGGGAACTGAACGAGATAAACATATTTCTGCGGACGCGGGACTGAAAAATCCGTCCCGTGCATGTCTCTACATGCAGTGTTAAAATGCCCCCTATTGGTTAAACTCTGCATCAAACGTAATATAAGCATGAAGACGTAATATGCACATGAAGTGACCTGTCAAAAACGACTTGTTACCACATTTGATAATCGAAATAATCGCAGCTCTTGCGATTTGAAAATCGCACCCTTTCAAATCGCGATTTCGGTTTAAAAACGATTAATCGTGCAGCCCTATATTGTACCAATAGATATCTATGTTTACACCAGTAATTGTGCCTGTGCTATTCACACACTGCTGCTAAAGAGATTTACCTTGTACACTCTTCAAATTACAGTCCTAAAATGATGACGGAAAATTTACTCACAGTTGCTGTCCTGCAAAACATGACGACAACTGCTTTTCAGATCAAATATGAATGAGCGTGATATAGACGCGTCAGTGGATGATGAGATATTTCCGTAAATTATCCCGCCAGAAGAATTGCGTGAAAACTTATTACGTCTGTATAATTTTGGAGGCTTTACGCATGCGCAGTAAGGCGAATTTGCTGTTTTCCTACGTTTCAGTGTGGATGAGAAACTTTTGGAAAACGCTTGGAAACGCTAGTGTGGACGGAGAGCGTTTTAAAATGAAAACTCCGTTTTCAAATGTATCCGGATTAATGCAAACGTAGCCAAAGTGAGAGCAGCCTAATAAAACCTGCTGC
Source organism: Garra rufa (assembly GCF_049309525.1). Lineage (NCBI taxonomy): Eukaryota > Metazoa > Chordata > Actinopteri > Cypriniformes > Cyprinidae > Garra > Garra rufa. Next base: position 2,010,706 of record NC_133366.1, on the reverse strand, counting down.
TGTCCATCATTAATGTTAATCAAACAACAAAGATAATCAGTAAATCTCTTAGTGCTCTTGACTAAGGATTAATCTGTATTTAATTTATACAATGCAACATTTAATTATTCAAATTCTGTAGGATTTCTGTTTTATTAATTCTGCTATGCATATCTGGAAAACTCTATATTTTAGGGGTTCTTAACTAAAGCAGGAGAGTTTGATCAAGGTTGGAGCTAAACTCTGCAGGTAAGTGGATCTTGAGGATCAGAGCTCCAGAGAGAACCCCAGCTTTTTTCCATTTATCACTTATTCTGTTGTAATTATTCATACTTTTGCTTGTAAATAGTTTATTTGTTCATGTTTACTAGACTTTTAGGCCCTGTACAGATACTGGCTCTGCTATACAACCCTATATTCATGTTTGACATACTTGAGTATCTGTAGTTTATAGTTTGGATCCTCCAGTTTGTGTTTGAGCAGCTGGACTCCTGATTCTCCTGGGTGATTGTAGCTCAGATCCAGCTCTCTCAGGTGTGAGGGGTTTGAACTCAGAGCTGAAGACAAATAACCACAGCCTTTCCCTGTCACCATACAGCCAGACAACCTACAGAATAGAACAAAGTGTGTTGTTGTAAAGAAGAGAGTAGAGCATGTGAAGCTCTATCAGCTCCTGTTCAGCTCCAGCCTCATGTTCCTGAAGGACAATTTTGAACTACAGCAGCCAGCTTATTGGGTGAATGCATGTAAAGTGGGCCGTTTAAGCTTGATTGTTCTCTGCCTAGGTTTCCTGACAACCTACAAGCAACTGACTCACCATGCACTTTTTACAAGTTTCTCAAAATATGCTAGTTCACTAGGGCCTTTCCTTGATTTATTTTATTGAAGTGTTTTGTTTTATTATTTTATTTTATTTATTATGTATGGATTTGTTTATGTAGATATACACATTTATCTTTTATAAAGTATTTTTAAAAGGTGCTATATAAATAAAGCTTTACTTACTCAGTGGATTTACACTTTTGGAGGATTGTAATGGTCTTTCATTAGAGACACTCTTTATTTAAAGGACAATATAGTTTTGGTTGATGCTATATAACACTGGTGATTGTGGCCACACCTCAAAGGAGTCTCCCCTCAAGGTGAAAGGTTGTAAACCCTAGAAATGAAGACCCTTTTCATTTCTAACTTATGAGGCTGCTCACAAAATGTAAACAAATATTATTGTAACAGTTCCTACAGTTGTTTACTACAGTTAACAGGGTATAAAATGCAAAGAAAATAAAACACAATGTTTTCTTTTAAGTTGATCTTTAAAGATGTATCTCACAATATCTAGATCTATAGATATAGACAAGTCTATGAGGCAAGTATACACTGAGTTTCATTTTGCAAAAGCACAATATTTTGTTGTTATTGTGAGATTACAGAAATAAAAGTAGACCCTTAACAGTTTTGAATGAAGCATTACTCTTATACGTATGACAAAAATTGAGTATATTACTACTACTATTCAGCTTTCACACTCCACACAAACATGTAAAATATTAGGGCACACTTTCTAGGTAAATGTGAGTGAGCAAGCCACCATGTTAATTTGCTACTTACACATTTCAAGTGATAAGCCATATTTGAAACTCAAACCTCAGTATCTCCAGCTGACAGTTTGGACTCGTCAGTCCATCAGAGAGCAGCTTCACACCAGAATCCTGCAGGTCATTGTTACTCAAATCCAGCTCTTTCAGAGTTTGTGCAGAGTTAGAGGATTGTAGAACTGATGACAGACATTCACAATGCTGACCAGTGAGATTACAGCCAACAAGACTAATAGGAGAACACAAATATCAGTTAAATCATCTACACATTCCGATATTATGACCAACTGATTGTAAATTATCTCTTATATGTGACCCTGTACCACAAAACCAGTCTTAAGTTGCTGGGGTATATTTGTAGCAATAGCCAAAAATACATTGTATGGGTCAAAATTATTGATTTTTCTTTTATGCCAAAAATCATTAGGAAATTATGTAAAGATCATGTTTCATGAAGATTTTTTGTAAAATTCCTACAATAAATATATCAAAATGTAATTTTTGATTAGTAATATGCATTGTTAAGAACTTAATTTGGACAACTTTAAAGGTGATTTTCTCAGTATTTAGATTTTTTTGCACCCTCAGATTCCAGATTTTCAAATAGATGTATCTCGGTCAAATATTGTCCTATCCTAACAAACCATACATCAATAGAAAGCTTATTTATTGATCTTTCATATGATGTATACATCTCAGTTTTGTAAAATTTAACCTTATGACTGGTTTTGTGGTCCAGGGTCACATATGTTCTTAAATACCTCAGTATCTGCAGCTGACAGTTTGGACTCTTCAGTCCATCAGAGAGCAGCTTCACTCCTGAATCCAGCAGGTCATTGTTACTCAGATCCAGCTCTCTCAGGACAGAGTTTGACGACTGAATAGCTGACGACAAGCTCTCACAACACTGAGCAGAGAGATTACAGCCAGCAAGACTGAAAGAGAGCAAAAAACACAGATCACTCAAGCACACAAACATCATGAGCAGCTGACTGTAAATCATCCCTTGTATGTTCTTAAATACCTCAGTATCTCCAGCTGACAATTTGGACTCATTAGTCCATCAGAGAGCTGTTTCACCCCTGAAGCCTGTAGGTCATTGTTACTCAGGTTCAGCTCTCTCAGGACACAGTTTGAGGATTGAAGAGCTGATGACACAATTTCACAATGCTGAGCAGTGAGATTACAGCCAGAAATACTGAAAGAGAACAGAACGTACACAACAAGTCAGATCATCTACAGACACACATCAACATTATGACCAACTGAACACTGAATTTTCAACTGAATGATCTCTTAAACTCTCTACAACCCTGACCAATGAGATGACAGGCAAAAACACTAAAAGATATGAAAACACAAAACCAATCAAATAATGAAAAATAACATTAAAGTTGCCAGTTGTCTGTCCTATGGAGCCTGAAACATTTTTAATAAGTGACACAATGTGCCTAATTTCCATATTTGAAATTTAGGCTTTGCATTTCACCCATCCAAGTGCACTCACACAGCAGTGAGTAGTGAATAAACACACAGAGCAGTGGGCAACCTTTTTTGCTTCGGCGCCCAGGGATCGGATGGCGGTTCTGATCCTCAACCTTAAAGACTTTACCTCAGTTATGGTATTGGAGTGGAAGAGAGCACTGTACATTCATCTACAATCCCTGTCAGTACTGAGACTCGAACCCGCAACCATTGGGTTACAAGTCCGGCCCTCTAATTAAAAGGCCACGACTGCCCTAATAAGATAAAATGAGCATGAGGAGATAATTGTGTCTTTTTCACAAAGCTTGCATAATTAGGGGAAACTCTTAATAACACCTGCTTTAACTTAATAAGAAACCAGCAGCTGTGGGGTGACAAGGAGAGAGATGCAATCACATAAGAATCACAACAGCAGACATTTACAGAGTCAGAGTAAGACTGAAAATAATCATGATCTGCAAATATATGTCTGTTTTTGAGCTAAAACTTTTACTAACATTATAAAAGAACCTTAAGGACCATATTCATTTAATGGAAAGGTATGCCATGACTCCTTTAAGACTCTGAGCTTGATATTTAGGATAAAATCTCTAATTTTGGAAATGGTTAATATCAAAAGTGCTAGATTCATTATTAAATATGATTCTCCAGCTGTTAATAATTAAAACACTCACAGAGCTTTTCTGCAGTTGATCACAGCTGGTAACAGTCTTGTTCTACCCTCAACTGATGTGGTGTATTTCTTGAAGTCCAACTCATCCAGCACCTCCTCTGACATCTTTAGTATGTAGGTGATTGTTGAGCAGCGAGCAGGAGAGAGTTTCTCTGAGTGTTTGTCTGATTTCACAAACTCCTGAATCTCTCTTGACAGAGTCTGATCTTTCACTTCCAGCAGACAGAGGAACAGATTGATGGATTGACCAGCGGAGGGATTATAAAAATTATCATTAAATTTGATTTTCTTTTTAATGTATTGTGTGATTTCTCTAATGGTCTCGGAGCTGTTCTCTGTGTGTGTCAGTAGATCCTGTAAGAGTCTCTGATTGGACTCCAGTGAGACACCCAGCAGGAACCGCAGGAACAGATCCAGCTGTCCATTCTCTTTCTGGAGTGTTTTAATTACTGCTGATCTCAGTAGATCATGCAACGTGTCGGACTCATGGTTATCATTTCTATATTTATGGTCATGTTTATTTGTTGCATCTGGAAACTGTAGTCCAAACAGAGGGTCTTCATAAATTCTGTAAATTCTTAAATCACGCAGAAAAAATTGCAGTGGTTCCATGCTCTTTGTTAAATAGCAGTAAATTACATAGAAAGCAGTGAGGAACTCCTGAATGCTCAGATGCACGAAGCTGTATACTTTTTTCTGATGAATCACAGATTCCTCCTTAAAGATCTCAGTGCAAATCCCAGAATACACTGAGGCATCAGTGACGTCTATGCCGCTCTCAATCAGGTCCTCCTCATAGAACATCACATTGCCCTTCATCAGCTGTTTGAAAGCCACTTCAGCAAGTTTCACAATCACTTCTCTGTTGGACTGCAGGAGTTTCTCTGGATCTCTCTCTTCATACTTCTGGTTCCTCATGTTGATCTGAATCAGCAGGAAGTGGATGTACATTTCAGTCAGAGTTTGAGGGATTTCTGCACTCAGATCTTCTTCCAGGATCTTCTGAAGCACAGTGGATGAGATCCAGCAGAAGACGGGGATGTGGCACATGATGTGGAGGCTTCTTGCTCTTCTGATGTGTGAGATGATTCTGCTGGCTTGATGCTGGTCACTGATTCTCTTCCTGAAATATTCCTCCTTCTGAGGCTCATTGAATCCCTGAATTTCTGTCATACGGTTGATGTATTCGGAGGGGATCTGATTGGCTGCTGCTGGTCTGGAGGTGATCCAGATGAGAGCAGAGGGAAGCAGTTCTCCTTTCATGAGGTTTGACATCAACACACCCACTGATGAAGTCTCAGTCACATCACAAACTTTCTGATCATCTGAAAACATCAGTGTGATTCTGCTTTCATCCAGACCATCAAAGATGAACACAACTTTACACTCCTCATAAATCTTTGAGTCCAGATCTTGAAGTTCGGGATGAAAGAAAAGCAGTAGTGTGTGAAGACTGTACTGATGATCTCGGATCAAGTTCAGCTCTCGAAATGGAAGCACAAACATGAAATCTACATCCTGATTGGCTTTTCCCTCGGCCCAGTCCAGAATGAACTTCTGCACAGAGACGGTTTTTCCGATTCCAGCGATGCCTTTAGTAAGAACAGTTTTGATTTGGTCTTTCTCCTCATATCCTGGTTCAGATGAGGCTGTAAAGATGTCATTGCAGTAGATTGGAGTGCATTCTGAGTCTTGTGTTCTGACTGTTTTCTCTATCTGTACAAACTCATGTTCTTCATTCACTCCTTCACTCTCTCCCTCTATGATGTAGAGCTGTGTGTAGATCCTGTTCAAGAGGGTTTCATTCTCTTGGAGTTTTGTTCCATCAAATAATCTCTCATACTTGATCTTCATGCTGGTTTTGAGCTGATATTTGACTCTCTGTAATATATAATTTACTGGATCCTGGTCTCCATTCTGAACATCTCTGCATTCAACAACAAAAGTCCACAAATTTAAGATGATGAAAATAACATACATTAGGGCTGGACAATTAATCGGAACTGAAATTCAGCAGCTCTTACCAGTGTTATTTTCCCATGTTGATTATTTTGTTTGTTTTTTAATCCTGTTAATACTTTCTCCTTAAAAACATCCTACCCTGTATTTGGCATTAGGCTGACATGTATGACTGCTGTGCTTGTGTCTTTTGTAGCATCTTGCATGTGAGCACCGTGTCTAGATGCCATGTCAAGTTAAAATAATTGAAACTTTTACTTGCAGCACCACTCATCAATGTCAGTTCCAAAACAGTAAGGTAATCATAAGACCCTGGAGGCGGGGCAAGCGCTGCAAGCTTTTGTTCACAGTGAAGTTGTTCAGCAACCGTTGTATTTGATGGCAACATGGCGAAGGAGGCAATCTGCTCTTTACTTTTAAAAAAAATCGTAGTTTTTAGAAACAAAGACAAACTGTGTAAATGGCCACTAAGAACCTAGAGTAAATACATGTGAATACTAGTCTTGTCAAATGTAACAATGTCTGTACCTATTTGGAGATCTCCAAATTGAGCGCTGTTGAGCAGATTCTTAAACACCTCTTGTAACCTATTGTGTTCACATGCTCAACAGATATCTCTGTGATTGGCTAGAATGATTATTGCTTGCACAGATACACACAGGAGCATCTGAAAGCTACGTCTATGCGAAGATCCATCAGCGGATCACTAATATATCTGCTCATAGATGGATCCTTTGATAGACACAGCCTTTAAATGCTCCCATGTGTATCTGTGTAAGCGATGATCATTGTAGCTAATCACAGACATATCCGTTGAACACAATGGGCAACCGGCATTTCAGGATGCGCTCAACAGCATTCAAAATGCTAGCAGAAAATGCTGATATATTCACATTTTTTAAATTTCAGTACCGAGTAGGTACTTTTGACCACACTATAGCCTCCCTCATGCTTTTACCTTTGTTTGTTATCTTTTTTATTCATTCATTTCAGTTTATGCTTTAAAATTGAAAGCAATCACCTTTTTTTGGTTTGGAATGTAATGTTTGTATTTTAATTTGTTTGTTTTGCACATTAATGTCTATCATATATATAATACAGTATTTGTTTTCATGGGCTGTATATCGCACTTTGTTTGGTGGACAACACTGCACAGGATGTAAAACAAAAAATTTTAAATGGTGGAGTAAAATTTAATTTTACTGAAAAATACATCTTAAGAATTCAAATTCATTTTGTTTTTTGAATTATTTATCTGGTTCATTGAAAAAAATAAATTAATTAATTAATTCACCACCAAACTAATCATTAATTCACTCGTGTTCATCCTCACCTGGGGTCAGAGGTCACTGCTTTGTCACTAAAGTCTGAAGAAAAAGGCAATGATCTGTCACTCTTCATAGACACACAGCTGGGTCCTGGAGATGAAGATCTCTGACTGCAGATACTGAGAAAACACAGAAATAATGATGCCTGCTGTTTCATTTATTATGAATCAATCTGTTGACACTTATACTGCATTATATCTCACCTAGGGTCAGAGGTCACTGCTTTATCACTGAATTTCGGAGGAAGAGGCATTGATCTGTCACTCTTTAGAGACACACAGCTGGGTTTAGGAGATTTAGACCTTTGTCTCTTTCTCCTCCTGGAGATTTTGATGAACATACATAATTCTTCCTTTAGTTGTGCCTGCTATTAAATTCATATAAATGTTTTTAAGATGGATTCACTACTTTTTCATCTAAACTTATTGTATTTCACCTGGGGTCAGGGGTCACTGGTCCATTACTAAATTTAGGAGGAAGAGGCATGGATCTGTCACTCTTCATAGACACACAGCTGGGTTCTGCAGGAGAAGATCTATGACTGCAGAAACTGAGAAAACAGACAGTGTTGGGGAAAGTTACTATTAAAAGTAATGCATTACAATATTGCATTACTCCCTAAAGTAGTAACTAATTGTGCTATTTAGTTACATTTTACAAAAAGTAATGTGTTTTGTTACTTTTGCATTACTTTTTCTTAACTGGGCTGGGTTTGCTTGTTTGTTTTTAACATAAAACAGTCCTATGTTTGGCAAATGTAAAAGCCTTTTTACACCAAAAGTGAAATGAACAAATCTCAGGCTGAAAAAAATTTAATAATGAAGGATTTAAATGTTAACAATTAATTATTGCAGATTTGCATCATATTCTAAGTTTAGATTTCATTGTTTTTATTCATTTTGCAGAATACTGAATCTGTTTTGCACAAGTAAATAGAGTAAATAAAGTCTAGAACTACAGTAAACATTGTATTTACATGCATTTACTCCCGATTTCTCTCAACATGGGGACAGGAGAGCTGTCAGTCAGTAAATGGGAAAATAAAAGTAACTGGTGTTACTTATTTGAAAAAGTAACTCAGATATTTCCTAGTAAATTAAAAAGTAATGCGTTACTTTACTAATTACTTGAAAAAAGCAATCCTATTACTTAACTCACATTACTTGTAATGCGTTACCCCCAACACTGAACATTTATTATGAATCAATCTGTTAAGACTTACAATGCATTATATCTCACCTGGGGTCAGAGGTCACTGCTTCATTACTGAATTTAGGAGGAAGAGGCATTGATCTGTCACTCTTCAGAGACACACAGCTGGGTTCAGGAGATGAAGATCTCTGACTGCTCTCTCTGTTCTCCATAATGACAAACTGACTTCAGACCTGCAAATGGAAACACAGAACAGAACAAAAACAATTTATACTACACACACAATGACAATCAAGAGAATGTGGAGCTTCAGACTCGGTATCTGCAGCAGTTTGTGGAGGATCCTTTTCGTATGATGTCCATAAAGTGATGGTATACTGTAGTGAAGAAGATCTGAAAAGTGATCCTTATGGTCAGTATCTGAGCTCACTGATGATCTTGTGTCTTACTGAACAGATTTCACTTCAGCAGCAAGAGAAAAGCATGAATGTTCAGAGGATTGATGCGTTTCTGCTGTAATGTGACGTCACTCACAGACTCTCTGTGACAGCAGCACATATCAACTAACTGATCATGACATCTGATGATGATTATTTTCAGAACTGATTTTTAGTTATTGAATAAAAGCACTAGTGAATAAACCTTCTGTAAGTTTAGACATGCCGCCTGTTACATTTTTCAAATGCTTATTAGTCGTTCTTCCTCCACAATGATTTTTAATGCAGGGTAAAATCAGGTAAAGAGGGCCACTTTTTGTAAAATGTGTAATTTATGTTTTTCTTCTATTTTCTTTATTGCTTTGATTAACTTAACTGTTAACAGATAAATTTATTTTCAGGTAAAGTGGGCCATCCCTTATTTATCAAGTATTACTCGGCATCCTAAATAAAAACACATGATTTATTAACTCATATGATCAGACAAACATATTTAACAAACACAAAAATATATAAACTACAGGTTATGAGTAAAATAAATCATGTGTAAATCCACATCTCAAAAAAGAACATGTGAAAGAACATGTGTTGACATTAAATTTGATGAAATCTGAATATTCAGAAAACAGAATACTGGTAAAATTAAACTCTACAACAACAAGTTGATTATAGGAGTGATATTTAAAAAAGGTACCCATATGTAAAAAAAGTTTTTGTTACATGTTGTGTGATGTTTCATGTCTTTTACCTTGGTTTTGCACTTTTCATGATTTGGTTTCTCCCTCTGTCTTCCCCCGTCTGTTTGTAATCATTTGGTTTAGTCCTTGTTCATTCATTATCTGTATCACCTGTGTCTCTTGATTAGTTTGCTTTATAAGTCTGTCTTTGAGTTCAGTCTATTGTCGGTCATTTACTATGTTTACCTTGTGTGTGGATGTCTCTTGTTCGTTTCAAGAAGTTAATTAAAGTCATTATTGTTGGAATCCTGCTTCCCGTCTCGTCAAACCAGCACATCACGTAACAGAATGACCGACCCAAAGATGACGGCTGGGGGACGGCTGTGGAGTTTGCGGCAGAGCGGTCGAGAGTTGGAACGGTATGTTGCAGATTTCATTGAGCTTTACCATCTGGTGAGCTGGCCCGATACTACTCTCGGTATTGTGTTTCTGTCGGGGCTGGACACTGACACTATTCAATGTGATATCCCTGATCACGATTTCCCGTTTGTCGAATTGGTTAATTTCATTCTTTATTTAAACTGCTCTAATTTCGAGGTAGGAAAAATAGAGAATACAAGTCAGACGTCTTGTCCAGTCCCCTCAGAAACACGCCACATTGTGCCAGCTCACCCGAAGCCAAGAACTGCGACATACCGGTCCAACCTCTCAGACCGCCTGTTCGGCCCTATACGTCCTGAAATCTTCCAAAGCTCCATAGTCGCCCTCAGCCCAGTACCGACGGCTGAAAAGCCTGAGTCTGCACGCAAGAAGGCTGCTACGCCAGTGCCAGCATGCAAGATGGCCGCCGCTCATGATTTCCCGGCCGAGATGGCCGAATTTCCTGATTTCCCGGCCGAGATGGCCGAATTTCCTGATTTCCCGGCTGAGATGGCCGAATTTCCGGATTTCCTGTCCGAAGAGGCCACAATTCCTGATTTCCCGGCCGAGATGGTCGAATTTCCTGATTTCCCGGCCGAGATGGCCGAATTTCCTGATTTCCCGGCTGAGATGGTCGAATTCCCTGATTTCCTGTCCGAAGAAGCCACTGTCCCTGAGTCTCCAGCCGAGAAGGATATTATGAACATTATGGACTTAGCGCTCCCTCTGGAGTTCGTCGCACCCATCCTCTCACCAGAGTTTCCAGAGCCTCCGCTGGTTACGCCCAGCCTTCCAGAGCCTCCGCTGGTTACGCCCAGCCTTCCTGAGCCTCCGATGGTCCAGCCCAGCCTTCCAGAGCCTCCGCTGGTCCAGTCCAGCCTTCCAGAGCCTTCGCTGGTTACGCCCAGCCTTCCTGAGCCTCCGCTGGTTACGTCCAGTCTTCCAGAGCCTCCGCTGGTCCAGTCCAGCCTTCCAGAGCCTCTGCTGGCCCAGTCCAGCCTGCCAGAGTGTCCTCCAGTGACGGGTCTTCCAGAGCTCCCGCCAGAGCCGACTCTTCCAGAGCTTCCTCTAGAACCCCCGTATGAACCAGCAAATTTTCCCAAGAAAATTTTGGGGGGGGGCTACAGACCCTTAGCCTACGTGGCCTGGCCGAAGGTTGAGGCCAAGGCCACGAGGGCTGTCCTGCCATGGCCGCTTGAACTGTCTACACGGCCATGGTTTCCTGACCCACCATGGCTGCCTGAACTATCTACATGGCCATGGTCTCCTGACCCACCATGGCCACTCGAACTGTCTGTCCGGCCATGGCCTCCTGACCCACCATGGCCACCTGAACTGCCTGTCCGGCCATGGCCTCCGGACCCACCATGGCCATCCGAACTGTCTGTCCGGCCATGGCCTCCTGACCCACCATGGCCACCTGAACTGCCTGTCCGGCCATGGCCTCCGGACCCACCATGGCCATCCGAACTGTCTGTCCGGCCATGGCCTCCTGACCCACCATGGCCACCTGAACTGCCTGTCCGGCCATGGCCTCCTGACCCACCATGGCCACCTGAACTGCCTGTCCGGCCATGGCCTCCTGACCCACCATGGCCACCTGAACTGCCTGTCCGGCCATGGCCTCCTGACCCACCATGGCCACCTGAACTGCCTGTCCGGCCATGGCCTCCTGACCCACCATGGCCACCTGAACTGCCTGTCCGGCCATGGCCTCCGGACCCACCTTGGCCATATGAACTACCTGTCTGGCCATGGACTCCTGATCTCCCCGATCCGCCCTGGAGGCCTTCCCAACCCAGTAAGGTCCTGTCCCGTAACGGCCTCCAGGGCGCCCGCCCTCCCTCCCCGGTGTTTCCGTCACGGCGCGAGACTCGCCTACCGGGAGGGGGGGTTAATGTTACATGTTGTGTGATGTTTCATGTCTTTTACCTTGGTTTTGCACTTTTCATGATTTGGTTTCTCCCTCTGTCTTCCCCCGTCTGTTTGTAATCATTTGGTTTAGTCCTTGTTCATTCATTATCTGTATCACCTGTGTCTCTTGATTAGTTTGCTTTATAAGTCTGTCTTTGAGTTCAGTCTATTGTCGGTCATTTACTATGTTTACCTTGTGTGTGGATGTCTCTTGTTCGTTTCAAGAAGTTAATTAAAGTCATTATTGTTGGAATCCTGCTTCCCGTCTCGTCAAACCAGCACATCACGTAACAGTTTTCTGTCACTTTAAACTAACTGTTTCCATATTTTAAAGCTTTATATTGTACATCTATATTTTTCTCCCCTCATCCTATCGTTACTCCACAGACTGAACTTTCTATTCTCTCTTTCCTTTCTTTCATCTCTGACTTGAATTCCTGACTGCAGTCTCATTTCTGTTTTCTAAAAAGTAAATTCAAAAAGTAAATTCATGTCAAATATAAAATAACTAGTGAATGTCGATTTATTTAATTTTATAGAATTACTTAAGGTTAAAGGTCGGCTCAGTTTACCTTACAAAAATACACGCGCACACACACACACACACACACAAAATATTTCCAAGTAATACAGTTAAATATAGCCATTTTATTTCTTTTTTAAACACATTTTTGTGTATTTATTTAATTAGCATTTTCACAATAAAGGTGGAAACCAGTCTTTTTCATAGGAGTGCATGGTGTTTTTGTAGCCATCTATCCAAAAATAAATTTGTCTGTAACAATGAAACATCACTAAATCTGTGAGTCGACGTCTTAGAAGCACAGTAGCACTAGCTATATCTCAAATGTTCACATTTCCATCTTCTATATTCCAGATTGTAAAGATACCGTGAATTAATAAAACAAAAATCGTGAAGATGATTGCCCTTTTTTCAGGAGTCACAACTCGCTAAAATTGCCTTTAAAGTTTAAAGATCAAGCTTAACATAATAGAGACGCAAAAACATTGTACAATAATATGGCATTGGCAAGATACCAGAAGCCGACAAAAAACTTACCCTAAGAATAACACTCCCTAAAACTTCCGTGCTTTCGGTTTAGACACAGGTGTATCCGCATGCTCATATTTCATCAACAAACCCCCGCCTATCTCTCTTCTATCTTTCGGTTTCTGGCGAGTTTAATTCCGTCGTTAAGGATGTTTAGCGCCACCTATCTACTATAATAACTTCCTCAATCTCTAAACCTTGCTTCCATCTATTGTTCTTCATTTCTATTAATTCCTTTCTACTTCCTTCCATTTTAAGCTTTTATTTCTTTAATTATTTCTGAAAAAAAGCTGTCATTAATTTACACTCCACATCTTTCAAAATAGGCTACATTCCATTTATCTGTATTTGTTTTTTTCACGAGAAGTAGATTGGCCTATAGTAAATGTGATATCTGTATCTGAAGGGATTCAGTTTAATTGATTTATGAATATTCTTGGTATTAAACTGCACACGATCTGTCACTTTTTGTGCCAAGCTCTATATACAGTACATACATTACACTTTAATATTTATTGTAGTGTTTCGACCAGCAGGTGTCGGCAGTGTGTCATATTTGGAGCGAATCAAAAGAGTCAAACCCTTCATTAAATAAAGAAAATGAAATACCATGAAATAAACAAAGGAAGAAGCACTTACAATACCAAAGAAGAAAAATAATACAGTCAGACGATCGGCTTTTTCCGATTCCAGCGATGCCTTTAGTAAGAACAGTCTTGATTTGGTTTTTCTCCTCACATCCTGGTTCAGGTGAGACTTTAAAGATATCATTGCAGTAGATCGGAGTGTATTCTGAGTCTTCGGTTTTGACTGTTTTGTCTATCTGTACAAACTCATGTTCTTCATTCACTCCTTCTCTCTCTCCCTCTATGATGTAGAGCTGTGTGTAGATCCTGTTCAAGAGGGTTTCATTCTCTTGGAGTTTTGTTCCATCAAATAATCTCTCATACTTGTTCTTCAAGCTGCTTTTGAGCTGGTCTTTAAGTCTCTGTAATTTATAATTAACTGGTTGAGAAGAATCTTGGTCTCCATTCTGTCCATCTCTATATACAAATTAAAAGTGCACAAATTTAAGATGATGCATTTTGTTTTGTGGATAACATTGCACAGGACATGGAACTTTTTTTTACAAAATGGTGGATTAAAATAAAATTTTACAGAAAAATACATCTTTAAGAATTCAAATTCCCAGCTGGGTCCTGGAGATGAAGATCTCTGACTGCAGATACTGAGAAAACATAAATAATTCTCCCTTGATGCCTGCTGTTTCATTTATTATGAATCAATCTATTGACACTTATACAGCATTGTATCTCACCTAGGGTCAGAGGCCACAGATCTGTCACTCTTTAGAAACACACAGCTGGGTTTAGGAGATTTAGACCTTTTTCTCTTTCTCCTCCTGGAGGTTCTGATGAACATAAATAATTCTTCCTTTAGTTCTGTCTGCTATTGAACAATTCAGTATAAAACAGTCTGTTTCTCACTGGCAGTGTTTCTAGTGCACAACCGAGCCACTGCTGATTCCATCATCCTCTGATCACTGTAATGTCATGTGCTTTTGTTTTTGACATGCAGAAAATAATACACTTTAAATTGTTTAAACATGCTTGGATCTTGAGTGTTTAATTTCTTTGTTTTACAGTGAAAGCCATATGGTGACAGTGTAACAAACTTCACAAATGTTTCTAAGATGGATTTCACCTGGGGTGTCAGGGGTCACTGGTCCATTACTAAATTTAGGAGGAAGAGGCATGGATCTGTCACTCTTGATAGACACACAGCTGGGTTCTGGAGGAGAAGATCTCTGACAGATACTGAGAAAACATAGATATAATTAGTTTACTCTGCGTCAAAGTTCGCCACAGAGGGATTGTGTGAGGGACTCGCCCTCCAGCTGATGAAGTTTAACGTCAAGTGAGTCTTGGCATTTGCCATTGAACACACACTCCTGCATGTCCTCTTCCTCTCATGTGATTTTCAGTAAGAATAGTCATGTGAATTTTGTAGGATTTTGATGGTTTTTGACTCTTTTCATCAGTGATTAAACAGTATGAGCACTAGAAGAATCACAGACGTTGTGTGACAGTTCTCTCTGGTGGTCTGGATGGATAGTTTCAAACCCATTAAAGACCACATATCACGAACTAAAGGAAGTTCTAGAGCTGTGCTTCTCAACCAAGGGCCTCCAGATAATTTAAAACCATTTAATATGAGAAAAAACAAGCATTGTGGTTCTAGATCTGTGCTGATGGCTCTCACTGCAGTCTGACGTATTTCCCATCTCTATGTGTCTGTCAGTGTGTCGATGATCGAGCCCGGGCCTGTAAACACTGAGTTTGAGATGAAGCTGATGACAGAAGTCTCTAAAAAAAGAGTACGTCGGTACTGATCCAGAGACACTCAATCACTTCAGGACCTGCTACCTGCCCACACAAGTCAACCTCTTTCAAGGCCTGGGACAAACACCTGAAGACATCGCCAAGGTCAGAACACACATGAATTCATAGCTGTTCACAATAAGTCGATGATCGGATATGAATTTAGCTAAAGAGGGTTGAAACTCACTTGCTGTCTGTGTGTCTCTGAAGGTCACTAAGAAGGTGATTGAGTCGCCGCGGCCTCCGTTCCGTAACCTGACGAATCCTCTGTATACTCCGATCGTGGCACTGAAGTACGCGGATGAGACGCGCAGCCTGTCTGTTTACACCTTCTATCACATGCTGTATAACCTGGGAGGAGTCATGCATGTTAGCGTGAGAATCATGAAGTTCCTAAGCTTCGAATGGTTACGGAGACGAGCCATATCACCAACCTAACACACACACACACACACACACACACACACACACACACACACATACACATACACATACACATACACACACTCTCTTTGTTTCTCAACTCATGCATAGTACAAACAAAAATCTTTATTTTTGTTTTGGAAAATATTTAATTCTAAATGCACAAACATTCTGATACATAAATACTGATTCTCTTTGGATCTCAAACCTTTTAGAATAAGAGTCTCATAAGATGTCAAAATACTAGTTTCTTATTGTATATAAAGCACTATAATAATGCACATTTTTGTAGAGATCCAACTAAGCAGACAGTGACGTGAATGTTTTCTGAGTGAGAGCTGAGGCCGCTGTGTCTCTCCTGTTATATAAAACTGTTGTGCTCATGGAGACCTAATAAAGCAGAAAAGACAATAATTTTAGAAGAAGAGATGCTGATGAAGATTTTCTAGTGATCAAGGCAGCAGATTACAGCTCTGAACCTCCTGAAAAGACTGTGCTTCCCACACAAAACTTTAGTAAAAAAAAAAAAAAAAACTCCAGAGCAAATTACGTTGTTTTTGGTAATTCAATGAGAAATGTGTCCGACTATGAATGGCTGTGATTGCCAATATTGATCCTAACACCTCTCCTTATGTTTTTGTAGGGCTGTTTAAAACAAAAAAAATTACATTTAAAAATACCCACAAAAGATAATTTAAAGCCATTATTGTGTTAAATAAGAAAAATATAAAGTAGACATTACGAAAAAGTAGCTTTAGACAGAAATATTTTATTTTATTCAACAAAATGTATTACACAAATGTTTAAGCTACAACAAGGTTGATTCATTCAGGAATTATTCACAGCTCTGTGTTGCTTAGAAATACACAACAGAGGCTTTATAGGTAATATTTTAATTGGCAAAATTTTGCAAAAACTGACGGCATCTAAAATAAAACAATATTAATTTCTTATTTGCTGAACTATTAAAATCACAATTGTACTTGTGCTATTTGTGACTAAATTAAGACTTGTGTGATATCGATTATCATGTAATATAAATATGAGGCATTTTTTGCCCCAGTATCCTAAATTTGAAGGGAATATAACTTCATTTTATAGCCTACATCAAACAGAGTTGTTGCTCTGTTTTTATTTTTATTTAAAACTTTATGTCCACAAAGAAGAAAACAGTCAAAATATAAAATAAATAATAATAATAATGAAATAAATAATTTATAGTACAAGACAGTGGTATATAATTAATCAAAACATCACATTTAAATAAAAAATTAACAACTTAGAAATTTCAATTGTTTTAAAGCCTTCTTATTACATGACTTCGAAACAGTCCTGAAGTAACGCTGTATTTCAGTAAGCAAAACAACTTCAGGCTTGAGAATTTACATATATGTAGACAATCCAATTAAAAAATCCAAACAAAACAATTTCTCCAAAAAAAAAAACAACAACTATATTCTCAGTAACAAATAATGGAAAAGTCTTTCCACAAAATGGCAGTGGCAGTGATCTGTTGTATGATGTACAGTTCTGGGTCAATGTAGGTGCATTGTGTTAGTGTTTTGATTGTGTGGCACAACTAAATAATTAAATTAACTTGCTAAAACAACAGCTCTAGTTTTCAGACCTTACTGAGCTACCATTTGTGCACGGTGTATCTTGCACACCATAACCTTTTCAATTGTATTTATTTATTTATTACACTTTTATTTAATTTCAGTAAGAACAGTATCTGATGAAAAAACATTTTATAATCAATAAATAGAGACTGCTTAAATACAATCTGGGTCAAGATACTTCTCACTTTAACAAGTTTGTTGTAAACAGTTTTGTGTAGTTTACTTAAATAAGTTTTTTATAATAAATCAAAATTGTATCAATAAACAATTCATCAAAACACACATACATCATATACGATCCATGAAAGCACAGCACATGACCTGCGGTAATGCACAAATTTGAAAAACACATACTTGTACCTTCGTAGTAAACATTGATATGTTAGTCCTATCTGAACTGATACACTAATGCATGAGCACAGCATTGCAACTCAAACATCGTTTAGAAAACTCGTTCTATCAGAATGAGGATTTTGTGTGCATGTGGACATTTACACGTCACTTCCTGTTTGTCCTAGCGCGCACCTTGAGTTGAAGCTCCGTCGAGTCAAATTACTATTTTCTATTTTTAAACCTAAAAACAATTCTATACACCATCATTTTTTGTTTTTCATAACATGTGAATATACCCGTCGTGTTGTACAACAAAAACAATCGGAACGCCTTGTTATCATTAGTTTTTATTTTTGCTTTCCCGAGTCTGCTACTAAGCTAGCTTATAACCCGTTTAGCTTTGCCAGCGTGGCCGCGGCTAATCTTGCATGCATCGTTTATTCTCTATTCACAAACACTTAAACTGCTTACTCACTGTTACTTGCTTTAATGGCGAATTTGTGTCTACCTTTGAGTGCAGGTGAAGACACGTTCGAGCTGCACTCGGTTCTGATGGAGCTGGAGGCAGTGGAGAAGCAGATCCAGGAGCTCCAGGCGAAACAGATTGAGCTGCGAATCCGAAAGGATTCACTCGAATCTGTCCGGGTAAGTGTACAGCTCAATCCTAACACTCCCATAACCTCTACTCCGTGTGATTCTCTGCACAGATCCGCCGCACCCAGGACGCGATCCTCCCAGATGTCGTTCACTCCGGCGCCGGGACACCACGGACCCTGGGTGCAGCAGCAGAGGAAAGCGCGAGCCAGACCCCGAGCCAGGACCTCTCCCCCTCCGCCGCCCCCGGTCTTCGAGATCTCCACCCGGAACCGCTTCGCACCCCTCCGCGAGACGGAACGCGACGCTGTGATCGTCGGAGACTCCATCGTCCGGTACGTTCGTGCTAACTTAGCTAACGGTAAAGTGCACACTCGTTGTCTACCAGGTGCTCGCGTTCTTGATGTCTCTTCACAGATACCTGCCATCCTGAAGGACGATGTGAGCGTCGGCGCGATCGTCCTGCACGCGGGGGTGAACGATGTCAGGCGGCGGCAGACGGAGGTCCTGAAAAGGGATTTCGGGAGCCTGATCGAGACGGTACGCAGCACAGCGCCCGCGACGAGGATCATCGTGTCAGGACCGCTTCCCACGTATCGACGTGGACACGAAAGGTTCAGTAGACTTTTTGCTCTAAATGAATGGTTGTTGTCATGGTGTAAAGAACAGAAACTGCTCTTTGTCAATAATTGGAATCTTTTCTGGGAGCGCCCTAGGCTTTACCGCGCTGATGGCCTGCACCCCAGCAGAGTCGGAGCAGAACTCCTGTCGGACAACATCGCCAGGACGCTGCGCTCCATTTGACTAGTAAGCAATTCTTCAAATAGTTGTGATGATGGCTTTTGTCATGCACATTTAAACGATAGTATTGGTGCTGTCCAACCTATAAAGACTGTGTCTGTTCCTCGAATAGTGAGGTCAAAACTAAAATTTAATGCAGGATCTAGAACAAATCGAATCGTGATTAGACCAAAAAAATGCACAATAAATGAACAAAATCAATTTTTAAAGCTTGGGCTCCTAAACATTAGATCACTCGCACCCAAAGCACTTACTGTAAATGAAATAATCACAGATAACAGTTTTGATGTACTCTGCTTGACTGAAACTTGGCTAAAACCAAACGATTATATTGGTCTGAATGAGTCTACTCCACCAAACTACTGTTATAAGCATGAACCCCGTCAGATCGGCCGTGGCGGTGGTATAGCAACAATTTATAGTGATATTTTCAATGTTACCCAGAAAACAGGGTACAGGTTTAATTCATTTGAAGTACTTCTACTCAATGTTACTCTGTCAGATATGCAAAATAAATCTCTCCGATCTCTTGCTCTGGCTACTGTGTATAGACCTCCAGGGCCGTATACAGATTTCCTAAAAGAATTTGCAGATTTCCTTTCGGACCTATTGGTTAATTTTGATAAAGCATTAATTGTTGGAGATTTTAACATTCATGTTGATAATACAAATGATGCGTTAGGACTTGCGTTCAATGACCTGTTAAACTCTTTTGGAGTCAAACAAAACGTCACTGGGCCCACTCATCGTTTTAATCATACACTAGATCTAATTATATCGCACGGACTTGATCTTACTGATATAGATATCGTACCTCAAAGCGATGATGTTACCGATCATTTCCTTGTATCGTGCATGCTGCGTATCACTGATGTTAACTATATAGCTCCGCGCTATCGTCTGGGCAGAACTATTGTTCCTGCTACCAAAGATAGATTCGCAAATAACCTGCCTGATTTATCTCAGCTGCTCTGTGCACCCATAAATAAACATGAACTAGACAAAATGACTAGTAACATAGGCACTATCTTCTCTAATACATTAGAAGCTGTTGCCCCAATCAAGCTAAAAAAGGTTAGAGAAAAACGTACTGCGCCATGGTACAACAGTAATACCCATTCTCTCAAAAAAGAAACTCGTAATCTTGAGCGTAAATGGAGAAAAACTAACTTAGAAGTTTTTAAAATTGCATGGAAAAACAGTATGTCCAGCTATAGACGGGCTTTAAAAGCTGCTAAAGCCGAGTATATCCACCAACTCATAGAAAAAAAACAAAACAATCCAAGGTTTTTATTTAGCACAGTGGCTAGATTAACAAATAACCAAACACCTCCTGACCTGAATATTCCTGCACAGTTTAACAGTAACGTCTTTATGAATTTCTTTACTGATAAAATAGACAACATTAGAAATACAATAACTAATATAGATACTACAGCAACTGATACTTCAACATTAGTCATTACACCCAAAGAAAAACTCCAGTGCTTTACAACTATAGAACAGAAAGAATTAAATAAACTTATCACCACATCTAAACCAACAACATGCCTATTAGATCCTGTACCCACTAAATTACTAAAAGAGTTGTTACCTGTAGCAGAAGTAGCGCTTCTTAATATTGTTAACTCATCGTTATCTTTAGGTCATGTCCCAAAACCATTCAAACTAGCGGTTATTAAACCTCTAATTAAGAAACCACAGCTAGACCCTAGTGAACTGGCAAATTACAGACCCATTTCTAATCTTCCATTTATGTCTAAAATCCTAGAAAAAGTTGTGTCTGCTCAATTGTGCTCCTTCTTGCAAAATAATAATATCTTTGAAGAATTTCAGTCAGGTTTCAGGCCCTACCATAGCACAGAAACTGCACTTGTAAAAATCACAAACGACTTGCTACTTGCGGCAGATCAAGGCTGCGTCTCATTGCTAGTTTTACTAGATCTTAGTGCTGCGTTCGACACTATAGATCATGACATACTCATAGATCGATTACAAAACTATACAGGTATTCAAGGGCAGGCTTTAGGATGGTTCAGATCATACCTGTCCGATCGCTACCACTTTGTTTATTTAAACGGGGAGTCATCGCAGCTAACACCAGTAAAGTATGGAGTGCCACAAGGATCTGTCCTAGGTCCACTACTATTTTCAATTTACATGTTACCCCTCGGTAATATTATTAGGAAATATGGGATTAGTTTCCATTGTTATGCTGATGACACTCAACTATATATTTCAACAAGACCAGATGAAACTTCTAACTTAGCAAAGTTAACAGAGTGTGTTAAAAATGTGAAAGACTGGATGACCAATAATTTTCTACTGTTAAATTCAGATAAGACTGAGATATTACTTATTGGACCAAAAAACAGTACACAGAATCTCTTAAACTGCAACTTGCAACTAGACGGATGTACTGTTATTTCCTCTACAGTCAAAAATCTAGGTGTTATATTAGACAGCAACCTGTCTTTTGAAAATCATATTTCCTATGTTACAAAAACAGCATTCTTTCATCTTCGAAACATTGCTAAGCTACGGAACATGTTACCTGTTTCTGATGCAGAAAAGCTAGTTCATGCATTCATGACGTCTAGACTGGACTATTGTAATGCACTACTAGGTGGTTGTCCGGCTTCTTCAATTAACAAGCTACAGGTAGTCCAAAATGCAGCTGCTAGAGTCCTTACCAGGTCAAGAAAATATGATCATATTACCCCAATTTTACGGTCTCTACACTGGCTACCTATTAGGTTCCGTATCACTTACAAAATATTACTTCTTACCTATAAGGCCCTTAATTGTTTAGCTCCTGCATACCTAACTAGTCTCCTACTACGCTACAATCCCTCACGCTCCCTAAGGTCGCAAAACTCTGGACTTTTAGTAGTACCTAGGATAGCAAAGTCCACTAAAGGAGGGAGAGCCTTTTCTCATTTGGCTCCCAAACTCTGGAATAGCCTTCCTGATAACGTTCGGGGTTCAGACACACTCTCTATGTTTAAATCTAGATTAAAGACTCATCTCTTTAGCCAAGCATTCACATAATGTATCTCATAACGTTGTAATTTCAGTTACATCTGATCAAATGCACATTAATATTCTTCAGCTTGGGCTAAACACATCATTTTTGTTTGGTCGGAAGTTGGAACAGCAGCTACGCTAATTATTTCTCTGTTTCTCTGTCTTTGCCACGGGATTTCCATCCCGTGGTAACTAGGATTTACACAAGATTCAGCCCGGATTCAGATGAAGAGATGATGCCAACCCCTCAGAGGACCGCAGATGATGCCAGCCTTGAAACAACATACAGCACTACATAATTTTCCTACAAGTTTGATTACAGCACATAACCATTGCAATTAGTGTTCATCATCTGTTTGATTACACAGTTACTGATTTAATATTTATATCATATGTACATCGACTCAACATACAGTATTCACCACTAATAAGCTACTAAATATATTGTAGTAGCCTAAAACTTTTGTGCAGCTGCTCTGCAACAATCTGTATTGTAAAAAGCGCTATACAAATAAACTTGAATTGAATTGAATTGAATTTAAAAGAGGGTTGACAATTGTGCGTGTCTACTTTGTAATCTCACACAGAGACACTGAAGACTTCAAATAAACCTTAAATGCAGCATAGAGTGGTTGAGTGAATGTGGTGTTGAATGTGTGTAAGTGTGTGAGTGTGTGTGTGTCAGAAACGCTGTAGAAGGACAGAGAGCCGGCCGACACATCCACATACACTCCTACTCTTTTAGAGGATGAACGGACAGTGGGTATATTAGTGCTGTTAGTATTGTGACGGACAGTGAAACTTTCATAACTACAGTACAGACACCAGGATTTGTCATCGTATCCAAACCAACACTCACGTTTCGCTCCTTTCCTGCCAATCCCTTTATATGACACTGATATTTCAGCAAATCCGCTCCATTCAGTCTCCCAGTAACAGCGTCCAGTCAGACTCTCAACACACAGAACCTGCGGCTCCTCATCAAATCTGTCTGGATGACGAGGATACGGCTGACAATCGTCCACATGTGTGATCTTCCTGTTCTCATCAGACAGAACGAGTCGAGAGTTTGCTGTGTTTGTATCCAGAGTGAGATCACAGGCATCTGAACACAAGAAGAGCATCAAAGTAGACAAACTGAGTAAAGTCTTTCTGACAACCCTTTGTCTGGGGGTTAAGACTTAGGGGTTAGGTTTAGAATTAGGTTAAGGTAAGATACTTAGCTGTGATTTGAATATACAGCTAAGGGATTTCAATATACAAGTGAAATTCTTCACAAAGATGTGTGTGTGTGTGTGTGTGTGTGTGTGTGTGTGTGTGTGTGTGTGTGTGTGTGTTTGTAGACCTACACTTTCGTAGTCCTGCTGTCATTCTGATCTCTCCTCCATGATCCACACTATAAACACACAAACACACACACATTAATGTAGATCTGCATCATTCACACATGTTCAGTATGTCAGTATTAGTGTATGACATACTTGAGTTTCTGCAGTTTATAGTTTGGATCCTCCAGTTTGTGTTTGAGCAGCTGTACTCCTGATTCTCCTGGATGATTGTAGCTCAGATCCAGCTCTCTCAGGTGTGAGGGGTTTGAACTCAGAGCTGAAGACAAATAACCACAGCCTTCCTCTGTCACCATACAGCCTGACAACCTACAGACGCACACACAGAGTCAGATCATCTACAGACACACAAATCAACACTCAACAGTTCTGATTCCAATTACAATGGGTTTAAAAGTCCATTCCATATAAAAATGAAAATACTCCATATAAATACCTCAGTCATAACAAAAATAAAAACAGCTGACAATTCAATCATTTTAAGAGGGGTAGGATCTCTTAAACATGTTTAGATCGAAAACCAAAACTGGAAAGAGCAATGATGTAAAAATGACATAATGAAGTATGACACATGAAACAAGCTGATGTTGTTGAATATAATAAATGACTGCTGTGTCAGTCTAAAATTCTCTTTTCACTCATCATCTGTAAAGTGGTACAGCACAAAAAAGCTTGCTTCAGACTCTCATCTGTAAGCATCTTGTTTTGAGAGGAGGAATGAGTGCTTCTACTGCTTTATACAGTATGTACACATCTTACATTTCAGCAACCATTTTAGTATATCTTCTCAAGGGACAATACTATATAAATTAAACTTGGATATATTTTAGAGTAGTCAATGTGCAGGTTATGATAACAGCAGTATGTTGTTTAACCATGCAAAGCTACATGGTTAAACGGGACCATACAAAGTAGTTTGACAGGACCATACAAAGTTGTTTAACTTGAATTAGAGCATCTAAAATTAGGTGCTTTAAGTACAATTCTCTCATACTGACCACTGGATGCACTAGTTCTGTGCGTCAGGTGCAGAACCTGACTTCAAAAAACAGATGCATGAGTGCTGTCATCATTGCTTTAAAGGTTGCAGAAGTAGAAGGTCAGCTTGTCAGTGGTCAGACCATATGCCACACACTGCAACAAGTCGGTTTGCATCCCAGAAGGAAGCCTTATCTGAAGCTAGCTCACAAGAAAGTCCACAAACTGTTTGCTAAAGACAATCTGCCCAAGAGCATGAATTATCATGAATAATCATGGAACCATGTCCTGTGGTCTGATGAGACTATACGATAAACTTGTTTGGCTCAGATGGTGTCCAGCATGTGTGGCACTGCCCTGGTGAGGAGTACCAAGAAATTTGTGTCTTGCCTACAGTCAAGCATGGTGGTGGTAGCATCATGGTCTGGGGCTGCATGAATGCTGCTGGTTCTGGAGCTGCAGTTCATTAAAGGAAACATGGATTCCATTATGTATTGTACATTCTGAAGCAGAACATGATGCCCTCCAGAAACTAGGCCGAATGGCAGAGTTCCAACATGATAACGATCCAAACACACCACCAAGATGACAACTGCCTTGCTGAGGAAGCTGAAGGTGAAGGTGATGGAGTGGCCAAGTATGTCTCCAGACCTGAACCCTATTAAGCACCTGTGGGTCATCCTCAAGCGTAAGGTGGAGAAGCACCATGTGTCTAATGTCCAGCAGCTCTGTGATGTAATTCTGGAAGTGGAAGAGGATCTCAGCAACAACCGGTGGAGCTCTGGTAAATTCCATGCCCCGGATGATTAAGGCAGTGTCAGATAACAATGGTGCTAACACAATATATTGACTCTTCGGACAATTTTACTTAGGGTCTACTCATTTTTGTTGCCAGCTATTTCGACAATAATGGCTGTATGTTGAGTAATTTTCAGGGGACAATAAATATAGTGTGAATTTATACAAGAGTTCTCTTTATGTCTCATTTAAAACTTTTTTTTCTATTAAGTGGATGAAAATGCACTGGAATTGAAAATGTAAGCAATAATGTAATTCAAGCAGATTAACGTTAAATGAGAATAAACTACTTTTACTCTGCACTCCAGAAAATGTAATCTTACATGCAGTTATTTACTGGTTCTGATTTGATAAAATTACAGAACTTATTAAAGATGTTATAATGTACAATGAAATAAATGTGCTTACATTCAAAATAATTAAGTCTTAAAAAATAATATTTAAATAATTAACATTAATTAAAGCAGTGGAGTAAAATACATGTTCACTGTGCATTTCTATATAGCACACACACCAGTTAAAACCTACCTCAGTATCTCCAGCTGACAGTTTGGACTCTTCAATCCATCAGAGAGCAGCTTTACTCCTAAATGCAGGTCATTGTTACTCAGATCCAGCTCTTTCAGGACACAGTTTGAGGATTGTAGAGCTGATGACAAACTCTCACAACACTGAGCAGTCAGATTACAGCCAGAAAGACTGAAAGACAGCAGAACACACATCAACAGTTAGATCATCTATAGGCACAAATCAACATTATAGGGTTAGTTTGCCCAAAAATTAAAAATAGCCCATGATTTACTTGCCCTCAAAGCATCCTAGGTGTACATGACTTTCTTATTTTAGACAAATTTAATCAGAGTTATATTATAAATATTCCTTCAAATCTCTTCAAAGCTTTAGAATGGTAGTGGGTGGGGCAAACAAGCAAGCATGAAGGAGTGAGCAAAACAAAAAGCCGAAATAAAAGCACAAAACAAGGATTTGTAAAGAAAAATGTAGGAGGATTCGATATAAGCTAAGAGTAGACTGTTTTTCATTTGCTAATATAAGGAAAGTTTGCTTCCTTTGCTACTATAAACAAACTTGTGAGACTAGCATATCTCATTAGTGTATGCATGATGCATATGTCCTACCTCATCCACCCGGAGCTGCTTCCATGTACAACCAGTTGGCGCAAGCTAGGCTAAAGTGATTATTATGATTTAAGTATGGATATTTTTCAAAAACAGATCAATTCGATACAGGAGGCCTTTATTCATCCCCGGAGCCATGTGAAACACATTTTATTATGGATGTGTGCACTTTATTTGATGTCGTTTGGACCTACCCACTCCCATTCTAAAGCTTGGAAGAGCCAGGATCATTTAATATTAGATTAGATTCATCTGAAAGAAGAAAGTCATGTAGACCTAGGATGCCTTCAGGGTAAGTAAACCATGGGCTAATTTTCATTCTTGAGTGAACTAATCCGTTAAAACTATAAATTATCTTTAATATGTTCTTAAATACCTTAGTATATGCAACTGACTTCTCTTCAGTCCATCAGAGAGCAGCTTTACTCCTGAATCCTGCAGGTAATTGTTACTCAGATCCAGCTCTCTCAGGACACAGTTTGAAGATTGAAGAGCTGATGACAAACTTTCACAAGACTGTTTGGTAAGATCACAGCCAGAAAAACTAGAGGAGATGAAATAATAACATAAAATAAAACCATTATGACATAATAAATGAATGCAAAGAAAATTGTCAGTTGTCCCCAGGAACCTGGACAAAAATATTTGTAATATTCCATCCTGAAACACAATAAGATGAGTGTTAAGAGATAATCTGATCATTTTATCATGCAGGTTTGAGACCTGAGATCAGACAAGCTCCTGAATGTTTTTAAAGCTACTATTGTTCTTTAAAGATTTACATACTTAAACATGTAGCAATGCTTTTTTGAAGATACACAGTGGTGGCCAACATTCTTAGAACACTAGTATTTTTATCAGCTAAAATGGTTTTAAATGGTTTTAACATCTCCAAGATGCTTCAGGAACCCACCTGCAAAGCTACAGTATTGTTTTGTGTAACTTGTGTAAAACTCGCACTTGTGTAAAAATGCTGTAAAATCAACATTTGGTGTCACCATTCTTTGTGCTTGAAGCAGCTTTTGCCCAAGGTGCACACTGTGATGGTGCACTGTAGTAGATATTTAATAAATAATAATGATCTGCAAATATATCACTCCCTGCAATTGATGGAACTGCTTTATTTGTAATGAACACATTAAAGTGTTTTTATATTTATATTGTGATTATTATTTTTAATGATTATTAAGAAAAGATTGTTTTGGAACCTTCAGAAAACTTGATGTTTCTTAAAACTGACTTTGCTGACTCAATTGACTTCAAACAGATGTATCTTAGTCATTTGCCCTATTCCAACAACTCATATATCATTTTAATGTTTTCATGATCTTTTAATGTAAAAAAACAAGAACACATATTTGAAAATGTGCTCATTGTGACTCATTTTGCCAGCACAAGTAATAATACAAAGAATGTCATGACCCCCTTATTACTTTAAGCATGTTATTTATGAGTAAAAACCTATCATTTAGGAAATGTTTAAATTGTAAGGTGCTAACAGAGTATAAGTCCTTATTCTTCATTTAATAATTAAACACTCACATAGCTTTTCTGCAGTTGATCACAGCTGGTATCAGTCTTCTTCTCCCTTCAACTGATGTGTTGTATTTCATGGGGTCCAGCTCATTCAGCACCTCCTCTGACATCTGAAGCATGTAGGCGATTGTTGAGCAGTGAGCAGGAGAGAGTTTCTTTTTTGAGAGATTGTCTGATTTCACAAACTCCTGAATCTCTCTGGACAGAGTCTGATCTTTCACTTCCAGCAGACAGAGGAACAGATTGATGGATTTTTCAGTGGAGAGATATGTTTGAACTTGCTTGTGTTGCTCACTAATTTCATGTACATAGAGTCCATCATTATCATCAAGATTCTTGATCTTGTATTTAATGTACTGTGTAGTTTCTCTGATGCTCTCTGAGCTGTTCTCTGTGTGTGTCAGTAGATCCTGTAAGAGTCTCTGATTGGACTCCAGTGAGACGCCCAGCAGAAACCGCAGAAACAGATCCAGATGGCCATTCTCACTCTGGAGTGCTTTATTAACTACTCTTTTATACAAATTATGCAGTGAATCAAAACATGCTGCTGTCGTGCTGCTAATGTGGTTGTAAAATGCATAGAGAGCAGCAAGAAACTCCTGAATGCTCAGATGGATGAAGCTGTAGACTTTCCTCTGATGAATCACAGATTCCTCCTTAAAAATCTCAGTGCAAATCCCAGAATACACTGAGGTGTCAGTGACGTCTATGCCGCTCTCAATCAGGTCCTCCACATAGAACATCACATTGCCCTTCATCAGCTGTTTGAAAGCCACTTCAGCAAGTTTCATGATCACTTCTCTGTTGGACTGCAGGAGTTTCTCTGGATCTCTCTCTTCATACTTCTGGTTCCTCGTGTTGATCTGAATCAGCAGGAAGTGGATGTACATTTCAGTCAGAGTTTGAGGGATTTCTGCACTCAGATCTTCTTTCAGGAGCTTCTGAAGCACAGTGGATGAGATCCAGCAGAAGACGGGGATGTGGCACATGATGTGGAGGCTTCTTGCTCTTCTGATGTGTGAGATGATTCTGCTGGCTTGATGCTGGTCACTGATTCTCTTCCTGAAATACTCCTCTTTCTGAGGTTCAATGAATCCCTGAATTTCTGTCAGACGGTTGATGTATTTGGAGGGGATCTGATTGGCTGCTGCTGGTCTGGAGGTGATCCAGATGAGAGCAGAGGGAAGCAGTTCTCCTTTCATGAGGTTTGACATCAACACACCCACTGATGAAGTCTCAGACACATCACAAACTTTCTGATCATCTGAAAACATCAGCTTGATTCTGCTTTCATCCAGACCATCAAAGATGAACACAACTTTACACTCCTCATAAATCTTTGAGTCCAGATCTTGAAGTTCAGAATGAAAGTCCAGCAGAAGTCTGTGAAGACTGTACTGATGATCTCGGATCAAGTTCAGCTCTCGAAATGGAAGCACAAACATGAAATCTACATCCTGATTGGCTTTTCCCTCGGCCCAGTCCAGAATGAACTTCTGCACAGAGACAGTTTTTCCGATTCCAGCGATGCCTTTAGTAAGAACAGTCTTGATTTGGTCTTTTTTCATCTTCTTCTTCTTTTTCTTATATCCTGGTTCAGGTGAGGATGTAAAGATGTCATTGCAGTCGATTGAAATGTCTTGTGAGTGTTGTATTCTGCCTGTTTTCTCCATCTGTAAAACCTCATGTTCTTCATTCACTCCTTCTCTCTCTCCCTCTATGATGTAGAGCTGTGTGTAGATCCTGTTCAGGAGGGTTTCATTCTCTTGGAGTTTGGTTCCCTCAAATAATCTCTCATACTTGCTTTTCATGCTGGTTTTGTGCTGGAATTTGATGCTCTGTAGTTTATCATCTACTGGTCCAGGAGGATCCTTGTCTTCAGTCTGATGATCTCTATCCACTCTACAGAGAAGTACAGTAAGAAACATAAAAAAACTCTACAAAAATAAATACAACTACAGTAAGCTTATGTAGAACTTTTGTCCACAGATTTGTGATTATATATAAAACACCCTTAAATCATCTCTCTGTGTGCATTTAATTTGCTTTTGTTTTGTTTATGATCACCAGCAAACCCTGCTGTCTCCTGTAATTTAAATATAACACAAAAAAGTAGTGTAAATCAGGGAGCTCATCGCTAGGGCTCATAATTTAGGGTTTAAGACCCCAAAATTTTTTGTCTTGCCCTCAGTGTTTGTAAATGGTTATTGTTTTCATTAGGGCTGGACGATATATCGAAAAAATATCGTTATTGCGATGACAGTGTACGCGATATTAGTATCGCAGAGAGTTGCGATAAATTACATTTAATTTATGTGCCAAACATTTGTGCGTTGCATGCAAAGGTTGTCCTTATTTGACCAAACAGATGGGCGCTTATTATCTTTATACCCGCCTCCCAAGTAGGTGCTATAATGCTTTTGGCTAGACTGGGCGAATAGGTGAACCTGGTGGCTCAGAGCTGAGAATGAAAAATAAATACGGCAGGAGTATGAAGGGAGAAAATGACAGCAGCGATGAACTTGTGCTTAAAAAGAACTGTATTTCTGAAATATACATGGCTCAAAATTGCGACCGTTTTAGACACTGCGCTCCTATGAACTAGGAACCGGCGTTTTTTTTTTCTCTCAACAAACCTTTGTTCCTCTCAGCAGCCGAGTTCCACTCACACAGCGGTGTAATTTCCACTGGGGACACGATTTTCAAAGTCCTGTTTGTGTCCTCCGACTTTCAAATGGTTTTGTTAAAGTAATCTCTTGTATTGTAGAATGCACGTTCAGCACCGCAGAGAGTTTCGCACAATCGTTAAAACGAAACTAAATCCCCAATGCGCGTAAATTAGGCTACATAAAATATCTAGGCTGTTATTAGTATGTGGGCTATATTAAGCTTTGTAGTTGTCTATAACTCTGTATCATACTTAATTTCGGCCTCTATTTGCACTATGAATATTGAAAGAGTAGGCTACTTTGATTATGGCTGAATAATAAAGAACTGTGTCATTTATTTTTTGTTATTTATACTGTAGATTGTTTAAAAATGCAGTGGTTTCTCTAATTTAAATGGCTGTACCTATAATAGAGAAAATTAACATTTTGTTCATGTACTTATTTTTGTTTTGAAGTTTAATAGTAAACTTTTTGTTTTATAAAAACAAACAAAAAAATATTTTCATAAATTTTTTTGTTTTAAAGATGCTCTTGAGTGTACATGTTACATGTAAATTAAAAGTAATGTCAGAATATCAGCCGAGGTTTTGAGACATTCATAGTGTTTTAAAGTCAAAATTTTTGCAACTTCATTGACTTTTTTTTTTTTTTGTAGCCTGAATTACATTTAATTCGGATGACAGACGAATATCTATTACCTGTTTATTTTTGTATGATCATTAAATATATAAATGATTTAAAAAATTTATAATAATAATAATAATAATAATCATTTAAAAAAGCATTTCTCTAGGGAAATGTTATATCGGAAGAAATATCATTATCACAATATTCAACACCAATATCGGATATCGCATATTTTCCCAATATCGTGCAGCCCTAGTTTTCATTGGCTAATGTCACTAAATAGGAAACGGTATTGAATAGGAAGTGTTTTAAAAATATATAAATATATACATATAAAACCATCATTTACTGACAAAGAATTATGAAATTGTTTAATTGTCAAATGGATGTGAAGGTTACTAATTTAGAATATAATAGCACAGGGTAAAGTGTGGGGTGTGCAGGGTGTTAAAATATAAGTGATAAATAATTTAAATCAAAACATTATAGTGAATACAATACTACGGTGCCCCTAAAAGGAAATGGTGGTGGAAAAAACTTTAGCTATGTCTCAGAAAACTGTGTTCTCTCGCAAAAGTTAGGACAAACACTTTCTATTTACTTTACAGTTTGCAGCGGTTCATACAGCTCTGTATGTTCACAATAGAGCGGTTCATAGAGCTTTATTTTGAACTTGGACAAAAGTATAAAGAAGTCAGTGCTTAGTTTAAGGCACAGTTTGGGATATTCTTAAACTTTATTATTATTATTATTATTATTATTATTATTATTATTATTTCATTTTGTTTGAGAAATAGGAAAACAAAAAATTAGGCAAGTTTTTTTGTAGCCTATTGTTTGTTCGTGGGTTAAAAACAAATGATCTTGCTTTAATATTTGTTTCACATGCATATGCAGCCTTGATACTTTAGTCTGATTATATAGTCTATTAATTTTATATTATTGATTAGCCTATATATTATTGAATCAGTCGTATTGCTTTCTTCCTTTGTGGTAAACTGCCTGCAGGCTTTATACTGTATTACCATCTTAATGGATTACTGCATTGCTGTACATAGTAGCCTATATATTTGTAATAAAATATCAAATTTGGGCTTTTTATTTTATAGTCTTTTTATATTAAGCCATGTTAAATAAATATTTGGTCTTTTTTTTTAATCACAGTCTGTCATTTAGCCGCTTATTCTGTATGGGAGGAAAACCCTTAATGGGCAATTTAGCCCTTTCTGTTTATATACTGATTTTCAATCACCTTGGCATCCAGTACATCCCTTGATCAGATCATTTTAAACTGGTAAACTCCTGGAAAGTTTAAGACAAACGTTTGAAATAAACATTTGCATCTCCTGAGTACTGTAATTACCACACAACAGACCACCTGTTAAAAATCTGTCATGGACTATGCGACTTCACCACTTTCTGTGGATTTTTTTTTTTATTAGTGAATACGCAACTTTTAAGCAAAATTTTAATAGGAGGTCATTCATAGGAATTCTTGCATGGATGTACAATGGGGAAAAACACAATGCAGGCATGCAAGATAACAGACATCTTTATTCGTCAAAATCAAGTGACTAAGCCTCTTCTCATTGACTAACAGTTAATCAACTATTAGGGGGCAGACCTAATCAAAAGAGACACTGTCGTCAGTTTCCAGGTAGCCAACTACTCTATCTAGCCATGTTAACTAATACTGTTTGTACAGTATGAACTATATAACAGTGCCTGAACAGGTTTTGGACATTACAGATAGTTCATGGGACAAAGTACACCATGATATGTATGAATAAAATGTGTGATTACAGCAAATAAATATAAACATTTGCTAACTTAGTTGTTATAGCATAAAATGACCCACTAGTTGGGGTCAGAATATAATATAATTCTTCTTAATATATATATATATATATATATATATATATATATATATATATATATATATATAT